>NC_069384.1:121924000-122254000 GCF_027475565.1 Acinonyx jubatus
GCTCTTCATTCATTCAATCATTCATTCACCTGTGGAGTCAAGCGGGTGCCTGGCTCCAGTGTCGGTATTCAGGTCACCATGGTGCCCTTCACAGGCGGGCTCTGCCTCACCTGAGATCTTAATTTTGGAGGCAGTGTCAACTGGTGATAAATGGGAGGCATTCACCGTGTTTTCCGTTGATGGTTCTCCCTACCTGCTCTGGTTTGGATGATGGATTTTTTTAATTGTAGTACAATCCCCAATGGTCCCTGTGGCTAAGACAATGGATTCATTGTCAACTGCAATGATTTTGTGGCCGTCCCCACACTCATATCTTTCCCTCCTCCCTCAAGGAGTCATGAGGTGAGGATAAGGCCTGGGGGTGCCCTCTGTCTAGATGAAAAGCAGCATTCTTGTCTGCATAGGCAGGCCTGGGGGGAACCCTTCTGCAGCCCATGCCCTATCCTTGCCTGTGATGTTGCCAACCCACATTCTAATCCCCAGAGGCCAGAAAGCCCCCAGGATGGAGTGACACTCCACCAGCCAGCATATTCCCAGGCCCTTGCCTTCCAAATGCTTTTCCCCACTAGATCCCTTCCTTCTTTGTGGCTTCACTGCCTTTTATAAATTAGGAGATGTTGCTTTAATCACAGGAGTGGGAAAAATCCCGCCCAAGAGGGTAATTTCTTTGCATTTTTCATTTTTATAGTTGTTCAAGCTCAATTCAAGTGTCAAAATCAAATTACTGCTACCTGCAGGGCATGCCAGCTGATTGGGTCTATGAGATGCACTTTGCCCAGAATGACTAAGTGTCCTCTTTATTCCAGCTTCCCCCACCACCCCAACTCCCAGACACCAAGAGGCAGGGGCAGGGGGAGGGGCGTGCATAGGAAGGCCTGGCTTGCTAGTCACTTCACCCACTTTCTAACCTTGCAGGAGCTGACCTGCGGTGACCAGGTGTGCCATCAAGTGTTCAAGAAGAAGTAATGGCCCACGAGGGGGCCTGCTGAGCACGTGCTCCACACTTCCCACATGGGTTCTCTGTGGGCTTAGGGAAGCAGCCATGGAGACCCTCCCCTCCTAACAGAGCCCAGTAAGGCATCTGGATGGGTTTTAAAACAGAATGAGTGTGTTAACAGTTGACAAATATATACTTCCTTCGTTGAAACCTGGCATTAAATGAAAAAACAAAAATCACTCCCATACTTTGAAACCCTTTATATCTATCTCCCTTTATTTCTAGAACTCTCAGTTTTATCCACAGGCAAAAGTGTGATTGCCCACATGGTGGTTTTCTGTGTAGCTTTTGTTGTGGTAGTTGTTGTTTATTTTTTGGTTTCATTTTATTTGTTTTTTGTTCATTTGTTTGGGGGAATTACTTTACTCAGAAACATTCCCTGGCAGACATCAGCATCCCCTACTAATTCTTGAACATTGCCCTTTGTGATTCATTCCTTCAGATAGTACATTCATTTCTCCAAGATTCTCTATTTTAAGAATGCAGATGGCTTCCAGTTTGCACTTTGCCTTCAGCAACATGGGCCCAGCTACTTCTAAGGGCCTCTGCAGATCTTCAGTACCAGCTGCTCTTGGCCCAGGACAGCCCTCTGCCCTTCATCTATGGGCAAAATGGCACCCCTGCAGAGGACTTGCTAAGCACTTCCAGGAAGCCTGAGTTCAAGTTTTGCTTCTCCACTTCTTAGCTAAGTAACCATGGGAACTTCATTGACTTTTCTTTTTCTTTTCTTTTTTTTTTTGAAGTTTATATCTTTATTTTGAGAGAGAGAGAGAGAGAGAGAGAGAGAGAGAGATGGGAGGGGTAGAGAGAGAGGGAGAGAGAGAGAATCCCAAGTAGGTTTCACATTGTCAGCACGGAGCCCAATATGGGGCCCAAACTCATGAACCATAAGATTGTGACCCAAGCTGAAAACAAGAGTCAGATGCTTAACTGACTAAGCCACCAAGGAGCCCCTCATTGGCCTTTCTATCCATGTTTTTCTGTTCTATAAAATGGAGAAGACAAAATAGCATCTCCTCCATGGGGTTAATGTGAGCATTAAGCAAGCTATTGCGTACAGAGTGCTTGGAATGGAACCTGATACATGGTAAGAATGAAGTTCCTGCTAGCTCTGATCATTATTTAGAGCTACTCCCTCCACATCCCAGGGGCCCAGATGAGTGGATACTAAGTAGGGATGGCTCGGAACCCCCAAGGCCTCCTGGTACTTCCAGAATATTAGGTTTGTTACTCTGAGCTGAATTGTATTTTCCTGCTGGATGTACCAATGGAATAGTGCACCTGGAACAGCATGGTAGTCAATAGGAACAGATTTATGGTGGATCATTCATGGGGTCCTGAGAAAGCCCCATAGCTCAAAGCCATTTTTCTCCCCATTTTGTAGCAGAGCCTAGAATCCCACCATTAGGTAAACATTATCTTCGAAAAGCAGGTTTATCCCCAGAGCAGTAGCACGTGGTGTTGGCACACTCGGGTGTGACTTGAATGAACAGAACATTCATCGATCCTGAGCAGCCTAAATGGAATCAAGGCGGGAGAGAAAAGTTGTAATCTGGCCACGTGGCCCAGGGCCAGCCTTGGCCTAAGCCCTTGACCAGGCATCCATGCCACAGGCCTCCTGGCAATCTGTCCTCCCCAACAGCCATGCCATGTTCCTGCCCCAGGAAAGACAGAGAAGTGCCTGGATGGAGCGTCATGCTGCCTGGGTGGGGGTGGGGGTCTTCCCACATGCTCTAGGGAAGAGGGGAGCTTCCTGAGGAGCTACAGGCCTGTCTCCAAGTGCAGGGACTGATGAAGCAAGCTCTTTGTCCCCAGCCCCCCTGGAGCTTCTCCAGGAGCCCCAGGTCCCCCTTTTGATGCCCCCTCCTAGTTTCGCCCTTGTCCAAAACAGCCTCAAATCACCCTCTTCTTTGTCCTTCAAGAAAGCCCTAGAGAACAAGATCCATCTGAAAGCCCATTGAGACGAGCTATCAGGTATTCTGTCCATGGCAGGGATTCTAATTACTAGTAACTTTCAGTCCTAGCTTCTTCAAAGTGTATTCCAGGGGATGTTAGCCCCCCGAGATTCTGTGAAGAAGTTGATGGTCAAATGAACTTTGGAAATGATGAAAACCATATCTCCTTCTTAGAAACTCATGAGAATTCCTGTTTTTAAAGCTCTGACAAGTCCTGAGGCAAAGAAGCTGGGCCTTAAGCCCTGGGACCCCTTTACCCACAGTGTTTCACTCCTGGACAGTGTTTTGGAAACACCAACTTGTTCCTTACATGTGCAGACCACTTTTTCGATGACAGATAACAAACAATATAATTTAAAACTCTCATTTCCAAGTGGGATTTTCTCAGCATACCTTTTCCACAAGTGAAGAGTTAACTGATTAGTTTCCCTGTGGCACAAAAGACCAACAGTGGCTCCATTCATTCTACTGCTCCTTCTTTTTTCAACAAAGAAAGTGGCACGCAGAAATGGTCGAATTTGAGGTATTCATTTCAAAGCTGGGCAGATGTTGTGGGCCAGGGCCTGTCCCCATGTCCCTCATTCACTGTGGGTGAGATGGGGCAAGTCCTGCCTCTCGTGTTTCTGTTCCCTCAGCCGATTTCAAGACTAAATCATGACAACAATGCTTTCCCCCAGCACACGGACAAGTCTGTTTAGGGACAGAGTGGAAGGAGTCACCTTTGAAAACCCATCTTACAGTGAGGCATATAGCCCCATACGGGCTGTTGGGAAAGACTCTCAGAACCTCAAACCCCAGCCTCTAGAAATGTCCTGAGGGAGGATGTGCTGATCTATGAACCATGGGGCCTGAGCTTGAAAGTTAAAAAAGTTTGCCCACTGAAAACCCCAGTTCACAAATGGGGAGCACTGAGTTGCTGAAATGTGGGCTTTGGCCTCAGCCCTTAGTTCAGACCCTGCTCGGCTGGACAGGGGTGCAGCCTCTGTTTCTCCTTCTGTAGAGTCAGGAATAAAGATTATGGAGCCTGTGTCACAAAGAGTAGCGAGATTGGGCAAGAGCTTAGCACAGAACCTAAAACCGTAGTCAGTACTCATTCTCTTCCCCAGTCCCATTGATTTATACATACATGTGTGCTGAGGTAGTGATCCCTTCATTAAAACTCTTGCTTTCTAAGCATTTTGATACTGACTTCCCCAGGGCACATGGGTGGCTCCGTCTATTAAGCGTCTGACTCTTGTTTCCAGCTCAGGTTATAACCTCATGGTTTGTGAGTTCAAGCCCTGCATCGGGCTCTGCACTGACAGCATGGAGTCTGCTTGGGATTCTGTGTCTCCCTTTCTCTCTGCCCCCCCCCCTCCTTTCTTGCTCTCTCTCTCTCCAGGTAAATAAATAAACACTTAAAAACACTGATATCCCTTACACAGTCCCCAAATGTGAAGATCACAGGAGAATTGATTAAAAACACAGATTCCTGCCTCCCTCCCCCTTCAAGATTGTGGCTCTGAGGTCATGGGGAGGGCCTAGGAATCTGTGTTATTACAAGGCCCCCAGGTGAGTCACCTGCAGGTGCTTGGCAGGCACAATGACAAACCCTACTTCTTTCAGTTAAAACATGATTCATTTTAATGCTTTTTTTTTTTTGAGAGAGAGAGACAGAGACAGAGCCTGAGTGGGGGAGAGGCAAAGAGGGACAGAGACACAGAATCCCAAGCAGGCTCCAGGCTCTGAGCTATCAGCACAGAGCCCAATGTGGGGCTTGAACTCTCAGACTGCGAGATCATGAGCTGAGCCGAAGTCGGACCCTTAACTGACTGAGCCACCCAAGCTCCCCAAAGCATGATTTATTCCGAATGCATATTCACCTATGTACCTGTACCTGCACACTCTCAACAAAGCCCAGTCCATCTCCACAGGTGACCAAAGCAAGTGCAGACCACCTACACATCTCTTCGGGAGGCTGTATCAGGACCTCGGCCTGCATGTCCTGAGCCCCTTAAGAGAAGTGGTTTCATGCTCTCTGGAGAAGCTCCATGGCAGGGGAGACACCTATCATATTCAGGCAACCTCTAAAGCCATGTCTTCCCAATCATCTGAAACCAGGATGCATTTTTCTTAAGTCAGCATTCACTCTAAATTTCCTTCAAGACTAATTCCACTGCAGACAGGATGTCACTGGAGATGACTGGTTCACGTTCTCCTAGGCTGGGGGGTTTGGTCCCACCTCTGTGCAGAGCTGGACAGAACTGATAGACAGAGCAGGCCTCCAGGAGCCAATTCTTCCACTTGAACCAGCTCTTTTCACTCATGACTTGTGATTGATTAGAAGGGCAAAGGTTGGGGGTATTTAATTTTGGCACACTGATTACACTTGTTATGTAAGTGGACCCAATTAGAAGCTGGGGCTTGAGAAAATGAAATAGAAATGCACTAACAGAATTTTCAAGAACTTTAAAGATTTGGTCATAGATTTTTCTGGGGTTGGTCCTCACTTTAGTTGCCCCTCATGCTTCTGGATCACTTAGGTCATGGATCATGATGGGGAACCCAGTGCAAGGCCTGGAAAGGTGGACAAAATCCCATCTTCTTTGAAATGTGACAACAGAAAATGCACTCAGCCGATCAGAGATCCTGTCGAGGCCAGGGACACAGAATGCGACATTGTGCTCCTGTCAGGAAACAACCATGCTAGGCATTTCATATGGAGGGAATGCAGTACAGGGAAGTGCTTACACAGAAGCCGAGAGGGAGAGGGTCACCATCAAATGACCCCTCCTTGTGCCACATGATGTATCAGGTGTGCCTTTCTACACGTACCTTAGTTCTCTTAATCCTCAACACAACCTCATGGGAGTACCAGCCTCTCTTCACACATGAGGAAACTGAGGCTTGGCAGAATAGGGAGGGGAAACATGTCCACGGTGACAGCCATGGACAGGGCCGTGGGTTTGGCGCAGCCTCACAGAGTCCTGTCTTTTGCTGTCATTCCCAGTGCAAGTGGCTGCCTTACTCCAGTCCTCCATCAGTCTTTGGGCAAATATGACCTTTTCCAGATGTAGACAAACCTGAATCCCAATCTTAATGGACAGTGAGGTTAATAAAAGAAAGTGCTTACTGAATTGGAACAAAACAGACTGTTTTATTAGTCTTAATTACTTTTAACTCCTAGTATTTAAAAGTTCAATGGAAATGTTTTCTTTTATTAAAGTTTACTGTTTTAAGCTCAAAAAGCAATGAACACTTCTCTAAAGCTTCTCGAGAGCCTAGATCCTTGGCTCTGGAGATTCCCACAGTCTGGGCCACCAGGTATTTGCTCTCACCCGCCCGCTGTCGGGCGTGCTTGTGTGTAAGTGTGTGTCCAAGTGATTGGGAGCGTGTGGGTGACTCTGAACCTCTGTTTCGTGGTATTTTCATACTTGCAATTATTTAATGACTAACTTCCCATCCTCCTGGATCACAAACTCCGCAGGGCAGAGGCGGTTCTATTTTTTGTCCTGCTCATAGCATCCGATGCCTGCTAGTGCCTCTGACACGTACAATCGGACAGGAAGTATTGATGGGGCACATATAAGTGCCAGGGCCTGTGATAGATGCCAGGCGTTCTTCTTCATTGACCTATTCATTCAGGGAGCATGCATTGATCATCTACTGTGAACCAGGTCCAGTGGCCTGGCATGAGGAGATAGGGATAAGCAAAGCAGGCATGTTCCCTCTCCTCACAAATTTGTTTCTAAGCCTCACAGCCTTTCAAGGACGACATTATTATCTTCATTTTATAAATGAGGTTCCAAAAGAGTGACAAGGATGTCCAAAACCACACCCCTAAGAAGCGACACAGCCAGGACCCTAATCTTTGTCCCCAGCCCGACATGGTCACTTTTCTCTGGGTGGGGCTGGGGCAGAGGGAGAACCCACAAATTAACTAGAGAAATCAGGACCCTGTTGCTTTATGTGTTTCTCATACTGAAAGAAAAAAACAAAAGGCCCTTGTAACCCAGGAGACACAGATAAACAAGATCCTGTCTGTAAGGCCCTTAACACGTTGCCTGGCATGTAACAGTCACACAGTAATTAGTGGCCAAAATGATAGTCTATTATTACTTTTTCAAACCAAAATGGGACCATTTTGACCCCCAAGGGACATTTGGCAATGTCTAGAGGCATTTTTGGTTTGGTAACTAGGGGTGAGGTACTAGTGATGGCTGGAAACCAGGGCTGCTGCTAAATGTCCTACAACACATAGGATAGCCCCACAGCAAAGGTCACCCAGCTCCAAATGTCAGTGGTGCAGAAGATGAGACGCTCGTCTAGTGGGAAATTTTCTTGCATGACTAATATTCTTCTATAACATTTTCAGAGGATACAGAGCAACTGACCACATGACTGACAATCTAGAATAAATTGGAAGACTCTATTTGTCTTGTGACCCAAGTATAGGACTGATCTGCTTTACCCTGCTTGCCAAGACTTCAGAGGACTTTCATTTGTCTGTGAGATTTCCTTTGCAGACCAGTTTTGGGGTGTTGCTTCTGTTTGACTCATTCTACCCACTCCCCTTACCCCAGTCACATTGGTTCTCTCAGGAAGCATGGAAGGGTTGAACAAAACCTGCTTCTTTGCAGAAAAAGTCAAGATTGCAAAGATTGAGTTAATATTTTTAAAAGACCATCCTCTCAAAGTTCCTTCTCCCTCTACCACAGACCTGGAGTCTCCTTCTTATGAACTTTAGGGAATGTTAGTGCAATTCAGGTAATGGGAACTCTGGAAGCCAGCACCAGGTGACATGAGCCCAACCAGATTAGAGCTACTTCAAGTCCCTTTAGACTTAAGGAACAACAGCCTTGTCAGAAATGTCAGGATAATTAGAAAAAATAGTATTGCTTTCTCTACTCAGGGTCAGGTTCAGGGGATTGCAGAGGCATCAGCTAGGAAGCAGCTACATTTTCTCTAAAACATAAGGGTATAGAAGACCTACATGAATCAAGACCTTAGTGGTTATCTGAGCTATACTTAGCCACAGTACTCCCACCCTATGTTCCAGAGCATTCCCCACTCCTCTGGGGCTCACATTTATTACAGACACAGAAATTCCCCAAATCAGGAGAAACCCCAGGGTCCTCAGACATCCCCGATGGAGCTCCTCCAAGTTTGGGAGACTCCACTGTAAGTGAGACACTCAGGCAGACTCTGATGCCACCTCCAACAGGTGGCCTGGAGGTGGGCATTTCAATGGCCGGAGGAGCTCATGGCCTCTTGCTGGCACCTAGGAAGGGAAGCTTTGTCAAAGGCAGAAGGGTGGAATGGATATTCCGTGGCTCTGGTTATCCCATTAAAACAGAACAAGAAGGAGAAAAAGGCCACTTCCCTCTGCAACCGTTCAGGAGAAAAAGTTAAGCCCCACTAGCCAACAGATGGACTCTGACCCTTGGCTCCTTTGAAAGCCAGATTATCTGAAGTCCTGTTTCCAATCTCTTTGAACCAAATATCACCAGGGAAACTCAGAAGGAACCACATATCCCAATGGACAAATCAATGCCTTTGCATTAGGAGTCAACATTCTGGCAGGCAACAGCTGGGCCTATCTGCCCAGATCTGCTTAGCTGGGCTTCACTGCCATTTTGCCTTGGGTGGAACTGCCCTAGACTCTCTGCCTAGGAATGTCCTTTCTCTCTCTCTCTTTTCCCTGTCCCCTGCCTTCTCATACCCACACTGGGAAGATTTTTGTCATTAACTGATAGTGGGTAATCTTGGGACAAAGGGCACTAGAAGTGAGAAGGCAAAACGTGAAAAAGCAGGGCCTGTGGGTAGGAAGCAGGGATGGGGGCAGGGAAAAGCTGGGTGCCAGAGAGTGGTTGGTTGGCAGCTAAGATCTAGGATGCACATGTTGTGGGATGCTCTCTGAGAGAGTATTTAGATACCAACCGTATACAGAACAAACAACTCAATCACCCATGGGACTCCCTCTTGCTCTCAGGGCCTCCACAGGATTCTAGACCATAAACAGGTTCTGAGTGAGCAGGGACGGTAAAGAAAGTCCAGCTGCTGCTCTACCACCTGTGTGACCTTGAGTTAGTTTCTGAACCTCTCTGAGCCCTTTTCTGGCAAGTAGATAGACTAACCCTGGCTGAGCTCTCAAGTTTACCGTGGGTGTTTAAGAAGCCAGAGGATGTCACAGTCTTGAAAAACCTGGGAATGCTTCTCACGTGCCAGTGTGAGGTATATATTTGTTATAACATGGCGAGAAGTCGCCTGCCTACCCAACCCATAGCTCTCTCCTGCCTTTTTGAAATGAGTCTTAAATTTGATCTGGGATCCCCCAGCTCTAGAGGGAAACTGTTATCGGTCTGGGGTACCCGAAATTGCCCAGTCAGGTTAAGAGGAAAGGCTTACATTTCATGGTCAGGGAGAGGTCTCTTCAGCCCTTCCCCATCCTCACAAGGAGGCAGGTATTTGCTATTTTCCCTGGCAGCCATCTTGACACTCTGAAGGAAACCATCTCAGGAGGACATCCATGCAAGGATGGCAGAGCTGAGACCCAAAAACAGCCCTGATGACATCATTGTAACACCAATAGGCTCTCATCCTCATCCCGAGCCTGCCTTACCTCTGCACTTCTAGTATGGTGAGAAACAAACAGAACTGTCGCATGCAACACAAAGTGTCTTAACTGCGCCGTAGTGAATTTCTTTCTCATAAGAGCCACTGAAGCCATCGTGGGAGCTGCCACATTTCTCCTCATACACTAGGAGGCAAGATAGACATACAGTGGTGGGACAGAGAGAGGTCAATGCCCCCTCACCATCCCAGGATCAATGGTCACTCTCCGATCCAGCTGTCATTCTGTTGGATTCTTTACATTTCCTCCTGGCATTCGGATTCAAGAAGAGGACAGAACCAGAACAGTCTTACTCCTCCTGGAACCTGGTTTCATGGACTGACTTGTGTGCCCACCCAGGAACCATCTCTAGGGCACAGAAGAACCTCATTTTTGGTCCTGAAGTGCCTCCCCAAATCTGGTTCCATTCTTCTCTAGACCTGGATTGAACCCTGAATCCTGACCCATGCGGGGCCTCAGACTCTCCCCTGATGGACAGAGTCCTCAGTTGCTCTGCTCACTTTGCCTCTGCTCAGGCCCCTGCCCAGGCCCCAGTGATTCAGAGGGCCCCTCTGTCTGCCTATATTCCAGGGTCAGTGGCAGCCACCGAAGGGTTTCAAGTAGGATGAGAGATATGTTTTAGAGCTCCATTTTTAGAAAAACTCTATTGGAGGCCATGTGGAAAGTAGGTCCAGTCAGCCTGTGCCTTGGCCTCCAAATCCCAGAGCCTACACAAGGCTGAGGGGTGATGGGTCCTCTCTGGAGTCCCAGCTTTGACACTGAGCCACCATTTGGAAAGAAATAATGAATATATAGTAACAAAGACTACCACTTTTGAGTATTTACCTGTGCTAGACCCCTCCCATGCATTGGCTTATTTAGTCTTCATAGTATTGAAGTATTGGCCAATGGGGCTTTCTCAAGAATTCCATGTCAGACAAGCTTGCAACTGTTCAATGTTCACTGACTGCAAAGTCCTCCCTGGGCTTTGGGATCTGACCTGTCACCCAAGGCACAAGAGGCCTATTGAGGAGGAGGTCTTAGTGCCCTTCAAATCCTGGTTGCCCTTGGGCCCTTCCTTCTGGGCTCAGGGGTATGAAAATGATACATGTGGGAACCATGCGAGACAACATACCATGAAAACAAAGAGGAGGAAGAAGAGTCTCCTGGTTCTGTCCCCTTCTCGAATTTCTGGATGCCAATAGGAAATGTCATAAAGAATCCAGATACACCTTGATCAATAATGTTGAATCCCTGAAACCTGAGATTTTGCTCATATTCACTTGTCTTTCATTTTTGCCCATACATCACCCTGCTTTGAAAAAAGACCTGTATGGGGGCGCCTGGGTGGCTCAGTCAGTTAAGCGTCCGACTTCGGCTCAAGTTATGATCTCATGGTTCGTGGGTTCGAGCCCCGCATCGGGCTCTGTGCTGACAGCTCAGAGCCTGGAGCCTGTTTTGGATTTTGTGTCTCCCTCTCTCTCTGTCCCTCCCCCACTCATGCTCTGTCTCAAAAATAAATAAACATTAAAAAAAAATTTTTTTTATAAAAAAAAAGAAAAAAGACCTGTATGAGTCCTGCCCCTGCGAGCACTACTATATTAAAGAGGGGTCATACACTGTCCAGGGCCTGGCTCTTCAGGAGGTGCTTTTGGACTGTGTTGCATGCTCTCTGTTGTTGTGACTCTGGTTTTGCTTTATCTCCCTACTCATAGTGGTGGTTTGGACCCTCCATCAGGTATGCTTTGATTTGTTCATTGAAGTAACCCTGGAAAAAATTTAAAAAGGGGGGTTGGTGGTAGAAGAAACCTTATCCCATACAAAGAGAGAAATGACAGGGGTGGGATAAAAAGAAAAGAAAAAAAATTGGCCAGGCAGAGAATCAGAGAAACTATACAGCTTAATCCAGAGAGAGAGAGAGGAAAATAAAGAAGAAAGAGATAAGAAGAAGTGTAAAAAGAATAGATTAAAAATGTCTGCTTAAACAAACCAACAACCGAAAAGGAAAAGGGAAGAAATAAGAGGAAGAAAAGAAATATATGTGTGTATATATATATATATATATATACACGGAATTGACCAAGAATCAAATCAGAAAATGCAAAACCACTAGAAAGATGTATGATGGTGCCTTGGAACTGGTGGCTGCCCTGGTCTGGAGGCATGGTCTGGTTCAGTCCGTGTCAATCCCGCTCAGGTAGATACACTGTTACCAGGCATGGAGGGGTGTGGTTTGGTGTAGGCGTCCCGGCTCCACTGTGGGCGCGGTCCTGTTCCCTGAAGCCCCACCTTGTTGGTGATGGGGGGAAAAATGACCATACCCCAGTGTCTCCTCCCCGGACCAAGTGTCCCAGCCACTCAGTTGAGTCGTCTTCACAGCGCTGGGTGAGTGCGAGCAGGCGGGTCTGTCCCGCTCCACAGTCTCCCGCACCTCCCAGGCACTTGGCTGGGATTCAAACCCCAAATGTCAAAGGATCCCGCTCTGTGCGTGCCCCGGTTGGGGGTAGTGCCGCTCCACCCAGCCGACAAAGGGCCTCTGGTTGGCGGGTGCCTGCAGGGTCTTCTGTCCTAGGAGCGGCTATATACCTTCTTCCCACAGCACTCAAGGGACCCTCTTGCACTGTTAGTGGGAATGCAAACTGGTGCAGCTGCTCTGGAAAACAGTGTGGAGGTTCCTCAAAAAATTAAAAATAGAACTACCCTATGACCCAGCAATAGCACTGCTAGGAATTTACCCAAGGATACAGGAGTGCTGATGCATAGGAGCACTGGTACCCCAATGTTTACAGCAGTATTATCAACAATAGCCAAGTTATGGAAAGAGCCCAAATGTCCATTGACTGATGAGTGGATAAAGAAGATGTGGTTTATATATACAATGGAATACTACTTGGCAATGAGAGTGAATTAAATCTGGCCATTTGCAACAACATGGATGGAACTGGAGGGTATTGTGCTAAGTGAAATAAGTCAGCCAGAGAAGGACAGATATCATATGTTTTCACTCATATGTGGAATTTGAGAAACTTAACAGAAAACCATGGGGGAAGGGAAGGAGAAAAAAGTTTCAAACAGAGAGGGAGGAAAACCAAAGAGATCTTAAATACAGAGAACAAACTGAGGGTTTATGGGGAGATGGGGGAGAGGGGAAAGTGGGTGATGGGCATCAAGGAGGGCACCTGTTGGGATGAGCACTGGGTGTTGTATGTAAGTGGTGAATCATGGGAATCTACCTCCAAAACCAAGAGCACACTGTATACATTGTATGTTGGCTAACTCAACAATAAATTACATTAAAGGAAGAAAGAAAGAAAGAAAGAAAGAAAGAAAGAAAGAAGACCTTTAGCTGATTGCACAAAGCCCCTGATCAGCCAGTCTTCCCAGCCCTGCCCTGCATCACCCCCCCAACAATATTTCCTCAGATGCAACGTTCAGGCAGGCCACCCTCAACTCTGAGAGATCCCTGGAAAGAGAGTCCCTCTGAGCCGCTGGTTCCCAGCCACAGACTTTCCCCTCCCTGGTTTCGATATTGTTAATTAAGAAAGCAGGCTGGGCTTGGTGTGAGGGAGACTATTGTGCCTGCCCCTCAAAAGCAATGGCACCACTGTGAGAAACAGTTGGCATGGTGACTGAGCCAGGAGGACGCTTGCAAAATGGGCAATTTAATTTCAAATGATCATTGCGTTTTTCACTAAATGTCACATTCCCATAATTGTGAGGACAGCTAATTGGGCAATTAATTGTTTGGAATCTTTTATTTCTGTTCTCTTACTCCACTTAATGTGTGAGCATGCACGCACATGTGCATGCACTCATTCACAGTATGGGGCAACTTACTAATCCCATGGCTACCGGTGACCAAAATTATGAAGAGTTGTCTCAATGTTTGAATGTTTAGTAGCTGTTGATTCATTAGCATCACGTCCTATGTTCAACCCAAGACGCAGCCCTTACAAGCCCCCTCAGTCCCCTCCTCCCTGAGAAGGTGTGTTTGTAAGGGCGTGTCTGACTTGGGCAGGTTATGATGGATCCTCAGGCATTTTTGAATTCAGAAGCCCCTGGCCTAAGCACATATCTAGGTTCACTTGTATATCCATCTTTCCTAAACTTTAACTTCAGTGAAAGATACAGATGTGGTCCTCTGAGGGAGAAATTGCCTGGAATGTGTGCAGATGTGTTATTTGCTCTGATTAATGCTGAATTCCATGGCCACATGCTTGATGTCTGCACTGGAACTCAGCTCTTTGAGTTTCACTGCCTTTTTTTGTTCGTTTGTTTGTTTTGTTTTTTGAGAGAGAGAGAAAGAGAGAGCACAAGATGGGGAGGGACAGAGACAGAGGGAGACACAGAATCAGAAGCAGGCTCCAGACTCTGAGCTGTCAGCACAGAGACCAACACGGGGTTTGAACCCATGGACCGCAAGATCATGACCTGGGCCCAAGTCAGATGCTTAGCCGACTGAGCCACCCAGGCGCCCTGAGCCTCACTGCTTTGACATGCTAGTTGCCATACAATATTTTCTGTTTTAAACATGGTTTCCAAAACGCCCATCCAGTGAGCAATCCCATTTTGCTGGGTTCCTGTGTTAAACTGACTTCAGAGAGAATGTTTTCACCCTACCCTAGGACAGACTGTCCCTCCAAAGACAACACGTAAGGCTGATTAACTCATCTTAATAATTTTTAAAATCCAAATTGCTGCTCTGAATAAACTAGAAGTAACCAAATGTACTCAGCTTGTGTGTCAGCCCAGGCAGCAGGCTGACTCTGCTATTTAATTGAGCCAGAGATGAAAAGCTGAGAACCAAGGGTCTCTCACCCTGCAGGGGGAAATGGAAACCCTATTTCCATCTCACATGCCATTCTGACCTTTCGTTACTGATTGCAAGCCTTTTGAGTGCAAAGCATTCCCTTTTGTTCTGATTTCCTGACAACTGTTTAATCATGTTCTATTCATAGAAATTGCAGAATTCTCTTGTTTCCCACGTATCAAATAAGAGAATGCACAGGAAAGTCAGATTTTGGAAACAAATAATTGAGTTGTAAGACTCCCATCAGTAATGAAATCCTAAAGTATATTGAAGGCTAGATTGTGGGTATAGACTAGAGGGCAGGGAGGGCATTTATCCTTACATAAACATTTCCAAGTAAATTTGCCCTCAACTCAAGGTCCAATCATCAGTAAAATGGAACATCTAATTTTAACAGAACAATGGGAAGACTTTGAAAAGGGAAATTGAAATTTATGGAGTATCTTTCACATACATTATTTTATCTGACGCCTACAATGACCCTGTAAGATAGGATCCATTAACCCCATTTTATGGACAGGGAAACTGAGGCTCAAGAGGAGAAATAATTGCCCAAGATTGCCTGGCCAATAAGTTGCTATGTTCTCCCTCTTCCACGGCCCCATTCTGCCTTCCAAAACGATTCATCTGCCTCAAGTCCAGTGTTCCAACAGGTGCCTACCCAGCTGGTCATCAGTGGCTTCAGGCCAAGAAGCTGTTGCTAGGACTCCCCAAGGGCTTGGGGCTGCAGAACTGTCCTGAGGCCTGGCAAGGTGTAGGCCATGCGTTACAAAGCAAATGTGACCTGGTCACATTCTACCTGGTCTACTGCATCCCAGAGTACTTCAGGTATGTTGAAAGTCCCCTGAGCTCAAGAAAAGCAAAGAGGGGTACCAGCTTTTAAAGAAAAATAAAATCAAGGGGCGCCTGAGTGGCTCAGTTGGTTAAGTGTCCGACTTCGGGTCAGGTCATGATCTCACAGTTTGTGAGTTCAAGCCCCGCATCGGGCTCTGTGTTGACAGCACGGAGCCTGGAGCCTGCTTCCGCTTCTGTGTCTCCCTTTCTCTCTGTCCCCTCCCCTCGTGCTGTGTCTCTGTCTCTGTCTCTCTCTCAAAAATAAATAAACATTAAAAAATTTAACAAAAGAAAAAGAAAATCAATACATATATGCCGTGAGAGGAAAAAGTGAACTCAATCCAGAAAAGTGCAGGGAAGGGGGGAAAAAATCAGAAATCCCACTGTAAGACATGGAAGCCTGTGATAGCATCTTGGGAAAACGCCCTCGTGGGCACTTTTACCAACATCAGCACATGATCATAGGTTTGCAGATCATCAAAGAGATTTTCCTTTACATGTTGCTCTGAAACCTAATTATTTTTACTCAGAAATTGAAAACACAGATCTCAATCTTAATTCTCAATACTCCATGTAAATTCCACTGTATGAATTCTTACCATTTACTTAACCGATTTCTGACTACATAAGCCATTTTTGTTTACTGTTATAAACAGCGATAGAACAGATATCCCTATTATATATGTTGTTTTGCTTGTCTGGGGCAGTTCTTTGATTTTTCTCCTTAAGCGTTAATTCCCCAAAGTAAAGAGTTAATCACATATCTAAGCCTTTTCTTTCTTCTCTTTTTCTTCCTTTGCTATAAAACTGTGGTGAACAATGGCCAGAGGGAATTTTTCTTTTATTTCTTGGGTTTTCTTCCAGGCAGGATTCTTCATCTCTCCTTTGTCTTCTACGTATTGCTTGCTTTCATATTTATGATGCATCCTTTTCCATTTTGCTCATTGTAATGTAGATAACTCTAAAAAGACTTTCCTTATGGACTCCATCCTGCTATACCCAAAGCCTGGTTGTCTTCTCCAAAGGGAGACGCAAATCCCCACTTCTTATACCCTGAGGGTGCAGTAGGGAGGAGAACTCATACAGAGGTCATGGGGAGCCCAGAGGACTTTGGCTCTCTCTCTGCTGGGATTTTAGTGAAGCCACATGCAGCTCCCTGAGGCGTTATAACAGTACCCCCGTTCGGAAAGGAGCCCATGAGATGGTTAGTCCGATTGCCAGTGAGACCTTTCTAGACTACTTAGGGTCATTTACTGGAGGGTTTTTTTAACTTCATTTTTTGGTTTTGGAAGTTTTCTACAGAATATCTGCTCATTACCTCAGTCTAGTGTTGCCAGATTGAAATAATAATAACAATAACAACAACAATAATAATGATAATAATACAAGGACTCCCAGTTAAATTTGAATTCCAGATAAACAGCAAATAATTTTTAGTATAGGTGTGTCCTCCATACTGCATGGGGCATACACTAAAGAATTATTCACTGTTATCTGAAATTCACATTTAACTAGGTATCCTGTAGTTAATCTGAGAGCCCTGCTTTAGTCCCTCTTGCTCCAATTTGGGGCATAGTTGTGTGAAGTCTCAGAATTTTTTTCGCTCACCTTTTTCCATCTGAGTGGCTTACAGGGAAAGTTTACAAGTCATGGCAAGTCAAGCCAGACTGCTCTCCTTCCCTGACAGTACGTCGTGGACAGTGTGGCATGAAGTTGTACCCCTTTCCTTGACTGGCTGCCACTGTGGATGTCTGATTGCTTGCTTTTTGCTTTTGTTTTGGTGGGGGAAGCTGGTTTTAATCTTATGATTCTTTCACTAAGTATTGCAGGAAGGTGAGTTTGTGATCCGGCTTTATTTTCTGTCTACAGCCCAGGAATTACATTCTTCACTAGAAGTTTTCGAAAAACACAAAGGTGGTGAGGCTCCTGGGTGGCTCAGTCTGTTAGGCGCCTGACTCTTGATTTCAGCTCAGGTCACGATCTCACGGTTCATGGGTTCAAGCCCTGTGTAGGCTCTACACTGGCAGCATGGAGCCTGCTGTGGATTCTCTCTCTTCCTCTCTCTCTGCCCCTCCCCTGCTCTCTCTCTCTCTCAAAATAAACAAACAAACAAACAAACATTAAAAAAAGAAAAAATGAAAAGAAAAACATAAAGGTGGATCCAATCTATACCCCTAGCAAATCTCCTTGGAAATCTCTTTCCTGATTCCCTTGCACTGTACTTGCTCTGAAGCCCCTCACTAGCCAAAAGACCCTCAAAATTATGTCTCTCTGCCTCTAGCCTTCTCAAATTTTCTTTTTCTCATCTTCTCTCTTCTTTCTTTCACTGCTTTATTCTGCAGAGGGCCAAGTTCTCCCTCTCTACCTTCTCTCCCCTCTCCTGTCTTGTCTTGTCCTTCTCCACCCAGTTAGTTCTGCAGAAACAACCTCAAACTCTCCTGGAGTGGAGGTGGGGTGGAGGAGGATTGAGGTAAGGACAGAATGGAACCAGGTAGAAAATTAAGGGGTGGGGTCTCCTCTTTGGTGGACTGGGAAAGGGGAATGTCATCGAGAATATCCATGCCAACAGTGGATATCCCATCTCACCGATCAGTGGTGGACTTTAGAGTTTAGTGGTTTGGAGAGCTCAAGTGGTTTGCCAAGGTCACATAGCTAGTCAGAGATACAGTTTAAACCCAGATTTTTGTATCCCAAAGCCTGGGCACTTTCTATCTCATGATACTGCTCGTCTCACACTTTAGGTGTATGGTGTAGGAGAGATATTAGTATAACGTTCATTGCCCGATAACAGGTGTAGTGGTCATGGCCCCCAACATCTGGTCCACCTATATGTTTGCTAGGGCTACCATGACAAAGCACCACAAAGTGGGTGGCTTAAACAAAAGAAATTTATTGTCTCACAGTTCTGGAGGCTAAGAGTCCCAAATCAAGGTGTTTTCCAGGTTAGCCCTTCTAAGGAAGAATCTGTTCCCTGCCATCCCCCTAAATTCTGGTCGTTTGCTGGTGGTTTTTTGGCATCCTTTGGCTTCTACTGCATCACCCCAATCTCTGCTTTCAGCTTCACATGGCATTCACCCTGTGCACAGGTCTATGTCCAAGCTTCCCCTTTTTGTAAGGACACCAGTCACGTTGGACTAGGGGCCCACCCTACTCCATTATGACCTCGTCTTAACTGATAACATCTGTGGTGACCCTATTTCCAAGTAAAGTCACATTCTGAGGTACTGGAGATTAGGACTTCAACAAGTAAACTTGGTGCGAGGGGAATAGGGACACAACTCAACCCATAACAACACTCAAAGACTGGTATAAACTAACTTGTTCTTCCCATCTTGTGGGCATAGGTTTAGAGGTGGATATACAGTTTAGGAACAGCCAATGGGATGAGGGGAAGCTTTCCAGGATCTTGTAGGAAAGGCTTCATGGTTCCTTAAGAAAGGTCACAAAAATAGGCTTCTTCCTTGCAGTGTTGACAAGTCTGGATGTGACATCTAGGATTCCTGCCTCCATTACATCCCAATCTTGGAGGTAAGCCAACACACAAAAGCATGCAGAACAGAATCACAGAGGAGCCAAGTGCCCCAGATGAACTGTTCCCAGGTGTACCCACCTGTGGAATTCTTGTCACGTGAGCTAAGACATTTTCCTATCTGTTAAACCCATTTTAGTCTGAATTTTCTGTTATCTGCTGCTGAGGGCAACTCAACTGATACCAACTAAAAAGGCACCACCAAGTCTATATAGTGTAAATGCTGTTCACAAGTCGTTCACTTGCCAGCTTTGAAATGATGCAAATCGTGATGTTGTATTTTGGGGGGAGATTTGTATTATTTCCAATTCAGTGCATGAAGTGAGACCAATTAATATATTACGTGACACCATTTTAAATTCTCTCCTCTCGAATTTGCAAAAGAAAAAAAAGAGTACAATTGTTCTCAAACTTGAACATGCATCAGAATCACCTAGAGGGCTTATTACAACAGCTGAGCCTCATTCAGGAACTTAAACAGAGTTCCTGATTCAGACGAGCTGAGGTAAAGACTGGGAATTTGCATTTCTAACCATTCTTGGATCCTGCTGGTCTGAGAGTTACTGGTCTAGTGAAATAAACCTTGTTGCATCCAAAACAGTCTGGGGTATGTGCCCCTTTCCTGTGCAGGAGGTCCTAAAACCAACTGTAAAAATAAGCCTCACTTATGGAGTCTCCACCACGTACGGAGCACGGCACTGGACGTTTTGCATTCATTTTTATTCCTTTTCCCCATGACTGTTCCAGGTAGGTTTGCCAATCTCATTATATAGATGAGAAAGTAAGACACACAGAAGCTAAGTCACTTTTCTGAACCCAAGCCTGTGTGACTACATGGTTCTTGTTTTTTTTAACAAAGTATGTGCCCGTCAGAGACAAGATACTGGCCTACCTAGAGCTCAGGGCTGGTGCAGCAGGCCAGTTGGGAAGTTACTGTGCAGCATGGCTTGAAGACAAGGAACTTGTCTGGGTGGGATGCATCACCCTCAGCCCAGGGAGGTTAATGGGTCTTGTCTGGCCCTTTTATCTGAGGCTGCTCAGCATCCTACTTGGAAGATCCTCTCGGAGGCCAAGGCCACAAGTTCGATGATGGTGTTCTGCCATTTCCTCTCCACGCAGTGGATGCTGCTGAGCATCAGTAAGGGCAGGGGGTGCTGGGCACAACAGTGGCACCCCCAGGTATTCTGAGCTTGCCTCACCCTTCATTGCCACGGGAGTAAGAGCAGTGACCAGGCACCATGTCCTGGGGCCCAGTAAAGGGGGCCGGAGGACATCAGGGAAGGCAGACCCTGTCTGTGTCCGGTGAGTCCCAGGATCTGAGCACACCATGAATGACAGTTTATTCCTGTATGAGGAAAAAAGATGAAAAAGGAACCAGGTCCACTCTGGATTCCCTGCTCAGCAAAAACCTACCAAAATGTGCAGTCCCCTTCTCCAAAAGTAGGCAGCTGAGAAGTTAGATTTTTTCCCCCACTGTTCTGATAGCTAAGCCTGATAGGAAACTAGAAATTCAAGAAGATAGGATGCTGCCAAGTACCCCTATTCGCTGGAAGCTCCTGATAAGTCTGCTGTGCCAGGAAAGCAATCAGGCCAGCATCTCTGATGTAGGACATTCAGGGACCCCGTCCTGAGAAATGGTTTCCCTCCACGAAAGAACAGGTGCCTCCACCCACCTCACAACACTTTGCTGGGCCGGGCGCTGTGCAGGAGTTGAAATAGGGACCACTCTGAACTTACTATCCTTCTCCTCTAGACTCTAGACTGACTCTTTCCAAAGGTCCCGTTTCGACTCACGGCTAGACCACAGGCCCAGGCCCAGCGCCCAGAGGCTCTAGCTCTCCTTGGACTTTCATAAGCAACTGCTCCTTGAGCTTGGCCATTTCTGCATTCCTGAACTGGAATCCTAGAGCGAAAGATCTGGAATTGGAGCCCAGAGCGATCATCTAGCCCAAGCCCTTCATTCTGGAGAATATGTCCAGAGAAGGAAGGTGACTTGTGGGCCCAGGTCACATAGGATGTCACTGGCCAAGTTATGCTGAAGAAAGACCCAACTAAGGGTGATACTGGGGTGAAACTGGCCAGGAGACACATTTTGACCTAGCTTAGACACATTTGTGCTTATGTTTCTTACGTAAAAGAAGCAGAGAGAATGGGCAAGATGCATATCAATGAGGGGCAAAGTGGGAGAAACCAACAGGGAAGGAAAATAATCTTCAGAGAGCTATACTTCTGTCGGGGTGTGAGACACTTTACCTATAACTCTAACTAACCTCTAACTTTCCTTGGGGGCAGATTTTCAATCCCTGTTTTACCGATGAGAAAACTGAGGCCCCAGAGCAGTTAAATGACTTGCCCAGGGGCACACAGTTCATCCCTAGCAGAGCCTAGATGAGAAGCCAAGTCTCTATATTAAGCCTCTGATGCTCATACTTTCTAATCTCCCCAGCCCAGGCTCCCACAAGGTCAGGTCAAGGTTATAGCACCCACCTTCTAGCAATGTAGAGCCCCCTGGGAACCTCTGCAAGTCAAATCACCTCCACATCACCACTAGGTTATTTTTTCCAGAACACCTCTGTTTAAGGTTGCCGGAACGCCATATAAGCAAAATTATACAATTATGTGTCCCACCTTCTTTCACCTAATATGCTTTTGAGATTCATTCATGTTGTACACATTCATTCCTTTTTCTATTGCTGCAGAGCATTGCATTATGTGGCCATACCATAGTTTTTCATCCATTACCAGCTGATGGGCATCTGGATTGCTACCAATTTGGGGTTATTATGAATAAAGCTCTGTGTACAGTCACATACAAGCCTCTGTGTAAACATATGCTTTCATTTCTCTCGGGTAAATACTAAGGAGTAGAATTTCCAGGAATTCTATTAAGTGTACATTTAACTTTATAGGAAACCGCCCAATCGTTTTCCAAAGTGACCTTACTGTTTTGCATTTACACCAGCAGTGTATGAACGCTTTCACTGCGCCTTATCCTCACCAACCAGCGCTTGGCACCTATCTTTTTCATTTTGGTCATCTAGCAGCATCTCACTGTGTTTTTGACTAATGACGTTGAGCATCTTTTCATGTGCTTATTTACTGCCTTCATATGTTCTTTTCTTTGTTTTAATGTTTATTTTTGTCATAGAGAGAGAGAGAGAGCGCGCGCGCAGCGCGCGCGCGCGCGCGCGCGTGCGCACAGGTGGGGGAGGGGTAGAGAGAGGTAGACACAGAATCCGAAGCAGGCTCCAGGTTCCGAGCTGTCAGCACAAAGACTGAGGCAGGGCTCGAACTCAGGAATGGTGAGATCACGACCTGAGCTGAAGTCAGACACTTAAATGACTGAGCCACCCTGGCGCCCCCATCTGCATACGTTATTTAGTGAAGTCTCCATTCAAGTCTTCTGCCCACTTTTTAAGTGAGTTGTTTATCTTCTCGTTGAGTTCTAAGAAATCTGTCATGTATTCCAGACACAAGTCTTTTGTTAGATACATGTTTTGTGAACATTTTCTACCAGTGAAAGGCTTGCTATTTCACTTCCTTACTGGTGGCTTTTGATGACACTGTCTTTTGATGAAGTCCAATTTAATCCTTTTTCTTTTATGACTCATGCTTTTTGTGTCCTTTTAAAGAAATCTTTGCCTAACCCAAGATCACTAAGGTTTTATTCTGTATTTCTTCTGGAAGTTTTTGAGTTGGCGATTACATTTAAGTCTCTGATGTACTCCATGTTAATTTTTTTCACGTAGTGTCACATAACAGCCAAGGATCATGTTTTTGCATAAAGATATCCAATTGTTGACCCTCCTATTATTGAGGCTTCTGTATTTAAAACAAACAAAAAAAGAAGTAAGGGCGCCTGGGTGGCTCAGTCAGTTAAGCGTCTGACTTTGGCTCAGGTCATGATCTCGATTTGTGGGTTTGAGCCCCGCATCTGGCTCTATGCTAACAGCTCGGAACCTGGAGCCTGCTTGGGATTCTGTGTCTCCCTCTCTCTGTGCCCCTCCCCTGCTCACACTCTCTCTTTCAAAAATAAATAAACATTAAAAGTTAAATACATAAATATGAAGAAGATGCAGCCATGCCAAACCAGAACTTTAAAATATTGTCGGGTATTTCAAATGTTCACATTTAATAAGCTAATGATCCTGACCCAAAAGCTTTGAAGGCACAGTGAAATCTCATTTGTGCAAATGATCTCGAGGTCCCTGAGGACAGACCCCATCCCCATCCCGCCCTCACTCCTGCTTCTGTCAGCCAACTTCTAGCTCCTGGGGCCTCGGATTTCATCTTCACATTCCCTGCACACCCCAGAAGGACTGGATGGCCCTTATACCTAACATAACAGCTACTGTTTTTGGTGCGTCTATCACTGTCTACTATTGGTGATGATTCTCATATCCAAACTAGATGGCATGTCCAGATAGAACCCTTGATGTTCGAAACAAATAACATGTTACCATCCTCATTTTACAGTTGGGGAAACTGAGGCAAAGAAGTGCCATGTTGCATAGCCAAGGTCACTGATCAAACAGCGGAGTCGCTGGGATTTAACACTGGATATGCAGAGAACAGAGTTCTCCTCATCCCAACCATTTCTCTTCTCCACAGATCTGGGCTTGATTCTTAATGCTGTCACTGTGAGTTCCCGAGCCCCCAGTCATGTGATTGCTTCAGTAGGATGGAACTGATTTTTTTGTCATTTTAATGAGAATAAAAGTAAGGGGGTGTTTTCTTAATAAGTAGAAGGTATAAAACAAGATTGTAAGAGTAATTTTTCTTCAGACTTTATTTTGAAAAATTTCAAGCATACAGAATACTGAGAGGAACACTGTTCTATTACACACTTACATTTAACAACTGTTAACCTTTCGCCACATTTGCTTCACTCTATGGACTTTTTTTTTTTTTTTCAGAATTATCTGAAGGTAGGTTATAGACATCAAAAGACTTCACCCCTAATACTTCAACATATATATCCCAAGAATAAGAATGTTCTTCTACAGAATGATAATACCATTATCACATCAGAGAAAGTTAATAATTTACTAGTGTGTAATATCCAGTCCAAATTCAAATTTCAAATGTCTCCAAATGACTTTCACAACCTTTTAAAAATCAGGCTCCCATCCCAGATTGACACATTGTATATGATTGGTATGTCTCGTTAACTTCTTTCAATTTACAAAACCCCTACCACTTTTGTGTTATGGCACTGACTTTGTAAAGAGGCCAGGCCAATTTTCTTGTAGAGCACTCCACATTCTAGATATGTTTTGATGTTTCCTAGTGATATCCTTTCATTTATTCCTCTCTCTCTGTAGATGAAACAGTTTTCTACTTAACTGTCCTGGCTCCTTTAACAAGCTTCATTTGCATTCAGTCACTACTGCGGGAATGAGAAATAAGTAGTACCTATACTTTTTTTTAAAGTTCTGAGTGACCACACTAGCTGAAAAGTGAGATGCTCTACGTTTACAGTAGTATAACAACAACAGTAATGATAACCTAACGATTTACCTTCCCAAAATAATCCTGACTGTCTCTGAGGGTGTTGGTGACAAAGAAGTGACAAAGAGGGCCAGCCCTCCATGACATATGACGGAAGTGGAGAGAGAGCCTGGCCTCCTGTTCTTCCAGCCTCTCAGTGACCGGCTGAACCCCAGTTACTCGGGGTGGGGGGGTGGGGAATGTGTGCAGTTATGTGGATTTCATGGTAAACGAAGACTATGAAGTATGGAGAGTGTTGGCAGAGCAGGACAGACATCCAGGAGACCTGGCTTCTAAGTCCCACCACCCTTAACAGCAGTGTGCCTCCTTGGACCTGATCCCCCAGTGTATAATGGGGGATATGCCCAGGTGCTGTCTATCATTACCAAATGTGACTTCACGGAAGGGCTCAAACAAGGATGGGGCACATGACAAGACACAAGGCGAAAACGAGTGCCACACTGGCCAAAGCCAATGTTAAGCCAACAAACTGATAAACAAATATTGGATTATTATACAAAAAATAAAATAAATATCCATGATTCCATACTGATATACATTTAAGAAAATTTTTTTTAACGTTTATTTATTTTTGAGACAGAGAGAGACAGAGCATGAACGGGGGAGGGGCAGAGAGAGAGGGAGACACAGAACCGGAAGCAGGCTCCAGGCTCTGAGCCATCAGCGCAGAGCCCGACGCGGGGCTCGAACTCACCCACCGCGAGATCGTGACCTGAGCTGAAGTCGGAGGCTTGACCGACTGAGCCACCCAGGCGCCTCCTGATATACATTTTAAATTGCATAAATAAATAAACAGGGAAGAAGGGACAGCTCTTCCTTACAGAAGGATTCCAATAAATAAGTGCAAAAAAGAAAGAGAGAGAGAGAGAAATAAAAAAATCACCAGTAGGCAAACACTACAGGGATAATTGTTACCGGCATAATCTACCGATAGGTGCTCAAATTACTATGGGAAAGTTTGAGGACACACAGAATAGTTGCATAGTCTCAGAGTATCTTCTTCAAGACATTTATTAATTTTAAAGGGAGAAATAGCAATTTTACAGTGGAGAAACTCAGCAGACACCACCTCAACCAAGTGATCAAGGTTAATTATCACCAGTAATAAGACATATTGACATCATGTACCCCCTGATATATATGCCGAGAAGGTCACATCACTCTGTGGTGTTCCTGCCGAAAATCCATAACCTCAATCTAATAGTGAAAAACATCCAACAAACCCCAACTGACAGATATCCTACAATATAAATGACTGGTATTTTTTTAAAGTGGCAAGGTCTCCAAAGACAAGGAAAGACTGAGGAACTGTCACAGATTGGAGGAGACTAAAGAGACATAACAACGAATGCAGTGTGAGAGCCATATGAGAGGGAAGAACTGGTGAAATTCAAATTAGGCCTATAGTTTAATTAATGATGATTAATAGCACAAATAGTAACATTAATAGTACTGATGTTAATTTCATGGTTTTGGTCACTGCACTATGTAAGATGTTAACACTGACATTCAGGGAAGCTGAGAGATGGGTACTCTTTTTGCAGCTTCTCTGTAAGTCAAAACTCATTTCAGAATAAAAAATAAAACAAAAAAAGATATAGCTGTATTTGTAAGTGAAGTAGAAGGTCTTCCAGCCACTGTGGTTTCAGGGACACTGGTCGGAGTCCCTGCCTTCAACATTTTCCTCTTCAGTTGTCGAGATGTCTGAAATCCCACCATTCAAGATGCATTACTTTCAACGAAGGTTTATCTTCCCACAGGTCCAAATAGTCATGCACCAGATATTTAGAGAGTACTTCCTATGTTCAGGCATCTCTTAGGTACTAGGGATAAGTACTGGATAAAACAGACAAGACTTCTGTCCCCCTGGAGCTTATATTTAGCCGTTAGCATCTTAGTATGAATTAATTGGGTTGCTCCATTTCCTGCAGCAGCCACAAATTAGGGTACTAAGGAGGGGTGAATTTGAATGAGGAAAAGAGGGGATATATCTAGACTTAGAGCATGGAGCAGGTGCCACTTGGAGAAGGCCAGCCTGCAGAGGGGCTTCTAGAAGGTCCAGTATGGCACTGAGACAAACAGGATAGGACACTGGGAGGCAGTACAGCCCCTACTCTGGGTGTGAAGGTCAGCTGTGATCTAGACACAGGTGAGGTCTCGACTGAGCCAGAAATGATAATAACAGCCGACACCTGAAAGGCACTAACTATGCGGCAAGTTCCGTTCTCGTAACTTTCTCTGTGGTGACTCATTCGACCCTCACAACAACCCTATCAGGTAAGGTACTGTTATTATCTCCTTTTACAGATGAAGAAACGGAGGCACTGAGAGTTTAAGAAGCTTGCACAGCTGGTATGTGTAGAGCTGGGCCATGGACCAGGGCAGTTTGGCTCCCGAGTCTGGACGCCTAACACCCATGCTCTCAAGCTTCTCCCAGAGCTAAGGGAGAGCACCCTAGCACAGAGAAGGAAGAACAGTGTCACAGAGCCGGGACCAAGGCCATCTCTGGGTCTAAGGAAGCAAAAACAAACCCTAAATCTTGCTTTATATGCATGCCTACTATGTGTTAGGCACAATTCCTAGTGCTTTCCATGTATTAGACACATAAAATTGATATTTCTGAGGCACTATAATTCCCTTTTAAAGATGAGGAAGACTGGGGTGTTTGGATGGCTCAGTCAGTTAAGCGTACAACTCTTGGTTTTGGTTCAGGTCACAATTTCTCACTTTGTGAGCTCAAGCCCCACGTTGGGAATCTGTGCTAACAGTGTAGAGCCTACTTGGGATTCTCTCTTTCTCTCTCTCAATAAATAAACATTAAAAAAATAAAGATGAGGAAGCTGAGACTTAGAGGTTAGTATTTTGCCCAAGGTCACATAATTATAGTAATAGCAGAGCCAGGATTGAGTTGATTTGTGGAAAGCTTTAGACTTGGCTGCTGTCAGTGTCACCCCTGGCCTAGCACTAAATAAGGTCTCTCCCTCTCTTCCTGTCTCCCTTTCTCTCACACACTAAAGTTAATTATTTAATGCCCATAATATATATCTTGAGCATGGCATTTTGCAGCACTGAGCTTTAAACAGTGCATGTTTAAATACATTTAATCCAATGAATATTTCAAGGTAATTAATCTCCACAGGGTGAGAGAATGCTCAGGTTTCCCAGCACATCATAATACATCTGAATCAGCTGAGGAAATGATTTGCACACGCTGCAGTAGGTTGAAAAAGAAAGATTCACTTAAAGACTTAGAGCCGACTCCCTGGTGATAATTAGCTAACATGCTGCACGGGGAAGAGTTAAGGCACCGCCTAGTGGCTGAAAGTATTTATGCAAGCAGAGAATATGGCTAACAACTCTTAACGCAAGGTACCTGTTGGTTTTGGGTTTTTTGGAAGGGGTGTCCTGCAAATGTCTTGTGTATTCACAACATACATATACATATATACACATATAGGATTCTGTGTATAAAACATACATCACTACTTTAATGGGGAATGAGAGTAGGGTAGGGATAAGAATGGGTGACAATTATAGGAACATACCCACATGCCCCTGCATGGATCCTGTAACCCTTCTGTGAGGTGTTGAAATGACTGTTGAAGGATTAGGTTAAGGCCATAGAACTCCATGAAGTTAATAGCCCTTCAGTGATTTCCAACCTGTGACATGACATTAGTCGTAGTAATAGCCGCCATCAACTGAAGATTTATGGTTGTGACCATGTATCTATATAAGTATGTTATATGCCAGAGAGAGAGAGAGAGAGAGAGAGATTGATTTAATCCTCTTGTTGGTCCTATGAGAATTAGTGTCATTATTCCATGTTGCAGATAAAAAAAAAAACTGAAGCAACTTGCCCAAGTTCACACAACTGGCCAAAGCCAGGCCTACTGACTCTTGAATCCATAGTTAGCCTTATATCACACTCCTTTAAGTCTCAGAGCCCACTGCACTGAGCTTGTGCTAGCAGCATCAGATCAACCAGTGCTTACTATGTATCCACTTGCTGCACGCTGCTGCGCTGGGACCGTTGCAGGAACACATACGCACAAAATACAAAGCCTATGCTCAAGCATAAAATAGTTTTATTGCACAAGCTAATGCAAAAAGGCTTAAAAAGTTAAGTAACAGCAAAAAAACTCAACCCATATATTTAAGCTGACAGAACAACCTTAGAAGATAAAGCATTAAGATAATGCTTGTTTAATTGCCAACTACTAATATTGAAAAGATTTGTCATGGGGGAGGTCAGTTCATGGCATATAAGAGGTGGGTTTTGAAAGCTAGATAGGGTTTAGGTGGGCTGGAGGGGCAGGTAGTGCTTTCCTGGGAGGAGGCTACCCCAGGGTGTCATGAAACATTGTAAATTAACCACAAAACACTGGGCTGGGCGCCTGGAGCACAAAGGCTCAGCCACTGTGTTGCTGGACGTGCTTATACAAGCTACGCTTCCCTCTTTGTACCTCAGTCTCTTCATTTGCAAATTGAGGGTGCTGAACCCCTACAAATCTCATTGGTCTAAATTCCTGTGATTCCCTAAGTCTGGAAATGTGAACTGAGTTAGTCCCTAAGGGACTACAGAATGTTGGGGAATTTAGTTGGTGGTGAAGGGACTGAGCTGTCCACTTCTCCTGCTTGTCACCTGGAAGAAGAGGCAAGCCGCTCACCCACACTCATAAACATGCCAAGGGCTCCCCTTCATGGTCAATGGCAGCACACCCTCTGCAGTGGTCTGGAGAACCAAAGACATGCAGCACCATTACCTAGATGGTGGCTATGGCATTTCATAAAAAGATATTTTTCTGGCATCACAACTTGGTGCCGTACATACATCACTGTGTAATAGGAGGAATACAACACAGTATGGATGGGAGCCCCCCACCCTGACAAGTAGAGCTAATTGGTTACTTTCTCATGAATATCTGAAGTTCCCAAAGCACACATGCCAACTTCTATTTCCACACCTTTGAACATGCTGCTCTTTCTGCTCGGAACAAACACACTCATACTCATCCACACACGTCTGTGCATATATATCTTTATTCACAATATTCACTGTCATTTATTCAGTTCTTTTTAAAATTTAAATTCAAGTTAGTTAACATACAGTGTAGTATTGGTTTCTGGAGTAGAATTTAGTGATTCATCACTTACATATAACACCCAGTGCATATCCCAACAAGTGCTCTCCTTAATATCCATCACCCGTTTAGCCCATTCCTCCACTCACCTCCCCTCCAGCAACCCTCAGTTTGCTTTCTGTATTTAAGAGTCTCTTAGGGTTTGCCTCCCTCTCTGTTTTTATGTTAAGACAGGAAACCATTAAAATCCTAGAGGAGAACACAGGCAGCAACGTTTTTGACATCAGCCACAACAACTTCTTACTAGACATGTCTCCAGAGGTAAGGGAAACAAAAGCAAAAATGAACCATTGGGACCTCATCAAGATTAAAAAGCTTCTGCACAGCAAAGGAAACAATCAACAAAACTAAAAGGCAACTGATGGAATGGGAGAAGATATTTGCAAATAACTTATCAGATAAAGGGTTAGTATCCAAGATCTATAGAGAACTTATCAAACTCAACACCCAAAAACAAATAATTCAGTGGGAAATGGAGAGACATGAATAGACACTTCTCCAAAGAAGACATCCAGATGGCTAACAGACACATGAAAAGATGCTCAACATCAATCATCATCAGAGAAATACAAATCAAAACCACACTGAGATACCACCTCACACCTGTCAGAATGGCTAACATTAACAACTCAGGCAACAACAGATGTTGGTGAGGATGCAGAGAAAGAGAAACCCTTTTGCACTGCTGGTGGGAGTGCAAACTGGTGCAGCCACTCTGGAAAACAGTATGGAGGTTCCTCAAAAAGTTAAAAATAGAACTACCCTACGACCGAGCAATTACACTACTAGTTATTTATTCAACACAAAAATGCTGATTCAAAAGGGCACATGCACCCAGTGTTTATAGCAGCACTATCAACAATAGCCAAATTATGGAAAGAGCCCAACGTATGTGTATGTGTATATGTATATGTATATGTATATGTATATGTATATGTATATATGTGTGTGTGTGTATACACACACATACATATATATATATATGTATGTGTATATATATATATATATATATATATATATATATAACCATATAACCATAAGAGACTATTCAGTTCTTACCAATGGGTGGGCACACACACACACACACACACACAATGGAATACTACTCAGCAATCAAAAATAATGAAATCTTACCATTTGCAATAATGTGGATGGAACTAGAGTCTATTACGCTAAGCGAAATAAGTCAGTCAGAGAAAGACGTATGTGGAATTTACGGAACAAAACAGATGAACATAGGGGAAGGGAAGGAAAAATAAAATAAGATAAAAACAGAGAGGAAGGCAGACCATAAGAACTATTCAGTTCTTACCAATGGGTATAAATCCCAGACCACAGCTCAGAAGCATAAGAAATGTAACATTGATTTTTCCAAAATTCAAAACAGATTCTAGTCTGAGCCCCTATTCTGCTAAGTGAATAGCCACTTTGGAGGGTCTGTCCAACCTACTGATTACATTTAGATATGGTGGCAGAATGAGAGGGACTGATGTAATACCTTTGACATTTCCTGTCCATGCTGGCTTGAGAGGTCTCCAAACCTGTCTGTCCAGCAAGGGGACATGGGTTCCTTTCACTGTTGAGTTGCACAAGTCTACTTGGCAATTCTGTGATCTTTCTCTCAGGGATATATCCAAAAGTTCAGAAGAGGAAGTACCTTTTTCTATAGGACCCGGGAGTAGCTGTGAATTACCGCCCTGCCTGCCCTTCCCCTGAATCCTTCCTAATTTTAAAAGCTAGAAGCCTTCAGATGGCTTCATAGCATAAGAGCTCAGTCCAGTCACAAGAAGACACCAGACAGGTTGGTAATGAGAAACATTAAGCAAAACACCTGATCTTTGGCAATATCAAAGTCATGAAAGACAAGGAAGGACTGAGGAACAGTTGGGGCTGGTCACAGAGCAGGGAGAAATGACAACTAAATGCAATGTAGGATCCTGAATGGGACCCTGGAACAACAAAAAAAACAATGTTACTGGAAAAACTGGCAAAACGTGAATGGAGTCTTGAATTTGGTTAATAGTATTGTACCACTGTGAATTTCCTAGTTCTGATATTATACTATGTTTACACATGATTTTAACATTTGGGAGTGTATATGTGAAGAATATATGGGAACTACTTTTTTTGCAGTTTTTCTATAAGTCTAAAGTAGTTCAAAATAAAAAGCTCAATAAAAAACTACTTGTTTAAAGTTCTAGGCCAGTAGATCACAATTAATATAAGTTGTTTTATAAATAATGAAATACATGATTTGAACAATACTTTTCATTTTTGAGCAATACTTTTAAAAAGTATTACTTTTAAAAATTGAATTTTTAATTATGAGATCATTGTAAATTCACATGCAGCTGTAAGAAAGAATGCAGAGATCTCATGTACAGTTTTCCAGTTTTCCTAATGATAACATCTTTTAAAAATTTTTTTTTAATATTTATTTATTTTTGAGAGAGAGCATGAGCAGAGGAGGGGCAGAGAGAGGGGGAGACACAGAATCCGAAGCAGGCTCCAGGCTCCGAACTGTCAGCACAGAGCCCGACACGGGGCTTGAAGTCATGAACCGTGAGATCATGAGCTGAAGTCGGATGCTTAACTGACTGAGCCACCCAGGCGTGCCCTTAATGGTAACATCTTATAAAACTATTGTGTAATATCACAATTAGGATATTAGCACTGATACAGTCAAGATACAGAACTTTACTGTACCCAAGCATTCCTAATGCTGTCCTTTTAGCCACACCTACTTCCCTCTTACCCTTGGGACCCTTAACCCCTACTAGTCTGTTCTCCATTTCTAGAATCTTGTCATTTCATCCATACATGCTGTATGAAATCATACAGTATGTAACCTTTCGGAGTTGGCTTTTTTCACTCAGCATCATTCTCTAGAGATTCATTCAGGTTGTCACATGTATCAGTTGTTCATTCTTTTGCACTGCTGAATAATGTTCTATGGTGTGGGTGTGCTACAGATTGTTTAGGCATTCACTTGTTGAGGGACAGCTGGATTGTTTCCAGTTTGGGCTGTTACAAATAAAGCCGCTATAAACATTTGTGTGCAGGTTGTTGTCCGAACATAAGTTTCATTCTCTTGGATAGAAGCTGAATACAATGGCTAAGCTGTAGAGTAGATGCTTGTTTAGCTTTTTTTTTTTAATGTTTATTTTTATTTTTGAGAGAGAGAGAGAGAGAGAGATGCAGAGAGAAAGGGGGACAGAGGATCTGAAGCGGGCTCTGCACTGACAACAGAGAGCCTAATGCAGGGATCTAATTCACAAACCACAAGAGCTGATGTTGGATGCCTACCTGAGCCACCCAGGTGCCCCTGTTTAGTTTTTTTTTTTTAAGAAACTGCCATGGGGTGCCTGGATGGCTCAGTCCATTAAGCATCCGACTTCAGTTCAGGTCATGATCTTGCCATCTGTGAGTTCAAGCCCCGCATCAGGCTTTGTGCTGACAGTTTAGAGCTTGGAGCCTGTTTCAGATTCTGTCTCCCTCTTTCTGCCCCTACCCCACTCCCACTGTGTCTCAAAAATGAATAAACGTTAAAAAAAAATTTTTTAAAAGAAAGAAACTGCCAAACTGTTTTCCTGAGTGGTCTTTCTATTTTACATTCCACCAGCAACGTATGAGTGGTCCATTTGCTCTGCATCCTAATCAGCGTTTTAGCCATGCTGATTAGTGTGTAGTGATCTCATGTTGTTTTAATTTGCATTTTCCTAATGGATAATGATAAACATCTTTTCATGTGTTTATTGCCTTCTGCATATACTCTTTGGTGAAATCTCTCTTTGTGTGGTTTGCCCATCTTATAACTGGATTATTTGTTTGTTTTACTGTTGCCTTTTGAGCATTCTTTATATATTCTAGATACTAGTCCTTTGTCAGATACGTGGTATATGCATATTTCTCCCAGTCTGTACCTTGTCTTTGTTAGTCTCTTACAAGGTCTTTCACAGAGCAAAAGTTTTCAGTTTTGATGAAGTCAAATTTGTCAATTTTTTTCTTTTATGGATTGAGTTTTTGGTGTCAAATCTAAGAACTCTTTGCATAGCTCTAGATTTAAAGATTTTCTCCTATTTTTCTTTTTCTGTAAAAGCTCTACAGTTTTATGTTTTACATTTAAGTCCGTGATCCACTTGAAATTTATTTTTATAGAAAGAATGAGACTTAGACTGAGTTCCTCTTTTTTTTCTCCCATAAATATCCAACTGCTCTAGTACCATTTGTTGAAAGAGCTGAAGTTCTACAAATTGAATTGTTTTTGCATTTTTGTTAAAATCATTCAGGCATATTTGTGTGCATCTATTTCTGGGTTCTCTGTTCTGTCCCACTGATCTATGTGGATATCCCTCCTCCAATACCACGTAGCCTTGATTACTGTAGCTATATAACAAGGCTTCATGGTCTTATATATGATTGAATTATATATGCCATAATATATCAATGTAATGAGGTTTTTTTGTGTCTTTAAGTTCATGAATGATATTAGTCTGTAGGGTGGGATTGTTTGTATTGTTTTTGCCTAGTTTTGGTATTAGGGTAATACTAGCTTTATAAAGTGAAGTAGAAAGTCATCTTGTTTCCTTTTCCTAGAAAAGATTGTGCAGAATTAGTGTTAATTCTTTAAACATTTGGTAGGAGGGCACCTGGGTGGCTCAGTCAGTTGAGCATCTGACTCTTGTTTTGGCTCAGGTCATGATCCTAGGGTCATGAGATTGAGACCTGTGTTCTCTGTGCTGAGTGTAGACCCTGCTTAAGATTCTCTCTCTCTCTCTCTCTCTCTCTCTCTCTCTCTCTCTCTCTCTCCCCCACCCCCTCCCTCTGCCCCTCTCCCCTGCTTGCATGTGCTTTCTCTCAAATAATAATAATAATAATAATAATAATAATAATAAACATTTGGTAGAATTCTTCAGTGAAACTATTTGGGCCAGAAGCTTTTATTTTGGGGGGTTTTATGTTATTTTTAATTTTTAAAAAAATTTTTAATGTTCATTTATTTTTTATATAGAGAGAGAGGGAGAGCATGAGGGGGGAGGGGAAGAGAGAGAGGGAGACACAGAATCTGAAGCAGGCTCCAGGCTCTGAGCTGTCAGCACAGAGCCTGACGCAGGGCTCGAACTCATGGACTGTGAGTTCATGACCTGAGCCGAAGTCGGACACTCAACCGACTGAGCCACCCAGGCACCCCTACTTTTTTTAAATTTTTAAATGTTTATTTATTTTTGAGAGAGAGAGAGAGAGAGTAGGGTAAGGGCAAAGAGAGAGGAAGACACAGACTCCAAAGCAGGCTCCAGGCTCTGAGCTGTCAGCGCAGAGCCCAACATGGGGCTCAAACTCATGAACCATGAGATCATGACCTGAGCCAAAGTTGGACACTTAACCAACTGAGCCACCCAGGCGTCCCATCTTTTTGGGAGTTATAAAATTATGACTCAATTTCTTTAGTAGTCATAAAGCTATTCAAATTGTCTGTTTTATATTAGTTACAAGTTGTGATCACTTCTGTTTCTTGTATTAATTAGTCCATTTTGTGTAAGTGTTCATATTTATGTAGAGTTGTTTTTAGTATTCCTTTGTTATCCTTTTGATGACTGAAAAGTCTGTAGTGATAGCCCCTGGTCATTTCCAATATTGGTAATTTGTATCCCTTCTTTTTTTCTGTCAGTCTTGCTAGAGATTTATCTATTGTATTGATCTTTTCAAAGATTAGCTCTTTATTACATTGATTTTTCTCTATTATTTTCTGTTTCAATGTCATTGATTTCTATTCTTACAGAACAGAATTCTTTTTCCTTCTTGTCTTAGGTTTATTTTGCTCTTCTTTTTCTAGGTACTTGAGGTGAAAGCTTATATTACTGATTTGAGACTTTTCCCCTTTGCTAATGTAGGCATTTAGTGCTATAAATTTCCCTGTCAGCAATGCTTCCAAAATGTTGGTACATTTCATTTTTATTTTTATTTTCATTCCATTCATTGGATTTCTTTTCCCTTGACACTTCTGTGACTAATGATTATTTAGATGTGTATTGTTTAGTTTTCAAGTGTTTGGAGAGTTTCCTGTTATCTTTCAGTTATGATTTCTAGTTTGACTCAATTGTCAAAGCACACACTGTATCATTTCAAATTCTTTCAATTTTTTTTCAAAAAATTGTTCTATGGCTCAAGATATGGTCCATCTTGGTACATATTCTGTGGGTTTGGAAAGAATGTGTATTGTGGAATTGTTTGGTAGCCTGGTCTGTATATGTTGATTAGATCATATTTGTTGATGGTGGTGTTGAGTTCACAGCTCTTCTGTGTTCTTGATGACTTCCTGTCTATTGCTTCATCAATTGTTGAGAAAGGAGTGTTGAGGTCTCCAATTATAATTGTGGGTTTGTGTCATTCTCTTTTTAGTTCTATCACTTTTTGGCTCACATACTTTGTGGCTCTAATGTTTTGGTGTACACCTATTGAGGATTGCTGTGTCTTTTTAGAAGATTGATCCTGTTATCATTATATGTCTCTGTCTCTGGCAATTTTCTGTGCTCTGAAGTATATTTTATCTGAAATAATATAACTACTTCTGCTTTCTTTTGACTAATGTGTGTATGATATACCTTATTCCATCCTTTTACTTTCAATCTGCCTATGTCATATTTGAAATGAACTTCTTGCAGATAACATATAGCTGGGTCAGTTTTTAATCCACTCTTCTAATCCTTGTCCTTTAATTAGTGTATTTAGAAAATTTATATTTAATGTAATTATTGATCTGTCAAAACTTAAGTTTTCATTTTATTTTTTGTTTCCTTTTTGCTCTGCTTTTCACTTTTCTCTTCCCTTTTTCCTGCCTTCCTGTGGGTTACTTGAACTTTTTTAAGAATTCCATTTTGGGAGAACCTGGCTGCCTCAGTCAGTAGAGCATGTAACACTTGATTTCAAGGTCATGAGTTTAAGTCCCCTATTGGGCATAGAGCTTACTTAAAAAAAAAAATCCATTTGGGTTTTTCAAGATGGTGGAGCAGCATAGAAGTTCTCAGCTTGTCTTGTTTCTGAAAGACAGCGTGATCAACACCAAACCATTTTGCACATGTAAGGAATTGATCTGAGGATTAACACAACAATCTGAATGACTTGAGTCACAGAACTCAGCATGTATACAGTACAGAGAGGTGATCTGAGGGAAAGAAAAGCTGTGGAGGGAGCTGTTTTTGCAGAGAGAGGACAGTGAGAAGGCAGGAAGAGTGCAGTGCACCTGGAGAGTACAGGAAAAGTACTCCCCCCGAAAGTAACTGTAGAGAAAGAGAGAGTGAAAATTCACAAAGGACTGAACAAGAAATATGTTCCCCAAAACCATTGACAGGGAGAAAGGAGAGGGTTTCAATACCATAAGGCTTCTATAAAACAGAGTCGGAAATTCCAGAGCTCAATACCTGGCAGTGCTTTGGTGAGGAAGCAGGGCGAGTCCCCAGGAGTGGGTAGCAGTGTCTGAAGGGTCCATGGGCCACATGGGAGGAAGCAGTTCAACTCCTTGGAGGACATTTGGTAGTGGCCATACAGCTTGTCCACAGGCAAATGTCCCAGAAGACCCCAGGGAGCAACCATGTTTGCTGGTATTGGGACAAAGACATCAGAATGTGGTGAAACCTGGCACTGTCTGTGTGTTGTGGTTTGCCATAATCTTTGAACCTCTGCTGCTTGGGGATTGCACAAACGTTTTCTGGAGCAAGCCGGCACCTGACCATTGCTCAGCGAGGCCCTCCCCTAGAGGGTTAGAGTGAATACAAACCACAGGGTTCTCTGAAGTGAGGGGTTTGGAAACACAGCCACATCTGAGATAAAACTCTGGAGGGAGGTGCCACCTGGCAGGCTGACAGCTTGGACATGGACAGGGTAGAATTGAAGAATGGATGGAAGTCTGAGAAAAAGGAGGAGTGCTTGATTGTGGGTTGGTGAGAGCACATAGTTCCAGTGTCAGAGACTAGGAAGCTGGGTGAAGCCATTTCCACCTTCCTGCCCATGCACATACACACGAAACTGATGCACCCCAGTAAGCTAAGCCAGGACACCTAGTGGATAATGGAGCCATTACACCAAACCCCGCTCAGCTGCGCTCTGCAAGCACATCCCCTAGATCAGCACAACTCTCTCAAGCAACTTAGTGTATGGACTATAGAGTGCTTCATAGTTTGAGTTCTAGGGGAAACTGGATGTAACAATTTGGGTTTCGTTCTGTTTGTTGCCTCATCTATTTGGTTTTGTCTGTTTGTTTGTTTGTTGCTTCTGTCTTTGTTTAAATTTTTTTTTCCTTTTTCTTGGATACAGAAAGAGAAAATTTTATTTTTTATTTTCTTTAAAATTTTTTTCATTCTTTTTACTATATTTTTAATTTTTGTAAATTTTTTATTATATTTTGCTTCATTCCATTTTATTCTATACATTTTTAAATTTTTTCTTACCTTTTATATTTTTTTCTTTTCTTTTTTTTCTTTCCCTTTTTTCTCCATTCTATCAAGCTTCTTTCAACAACCAGACCATAACACACGTAGCATATAGCTTCCTTTATTTGATTTTTTGTGTTGTTTTTAATTTTTGATTTTATTCTTTTTCTTCCTCCAAAATGGCAAAATGAAGGAATTCACCCCAAAAGAAAGAACAGGAAGAAATGATAGCCAAGATCTTAACAACACAGATATAAGCAAGATGCCTGAACTAGAATTTAGAACCACAATAAGAATAATAGCTGGGGTTGAAAAAACATAGAATCCCTTTATGTGGAGATAAAAGAAGTAAAATCTAGTCAGGATGAAATTTAAGATCTTTAAGTGTGGGGGTCCTGGGTGGCTCGATCAGTTGAGTGTCCAACTCCAGTTCAGGTCATGGTCTCGCAAGCCGTGAGTTTGGGCCCCAAGTCGGGCTCTGTGCTGACAACTCAGAGCCTGGAGCCTGCTTTGAATTCTGGGTCTCCCTCACTCTCTGCCACCCCCACTCATGCTTTCTCTCTCCCTCTCTCTCTCTCTCTCTCTGTCAAAAATAAATAAACATTTAAAAAATAATAAAATAAAATGTTATAAGCAAAATGTAATCTCAAATGGATGCTATGGCAGCAAGGATGGATGAAGCAGAGCAGCGAATGAGCAATACAAAAGACAAAATTATAGGGAATAATGAAGCAGAAAAAAAGCGGGAAACTAAGGCAAAAGAGCACAATACAAGAATTAGAGAACTCAGTGACTTGTTAAAAAGGAATAACATCTAAATCATAGGAGTCCCAGAAGATGAAGAGATAGAAAAAAAGGGCAGAAGGTTTATGTGAACAAATTATATCAGAAAACTTTACTAATTTGAGGAAAGACACAGACATAAAAATCCAAGAAGCACAGAGAACTCCCATTAGATTCAACAAAAACTGACCATCAACAAGTCATGTCATAGTCAAATTCACAAAAATATACAGACAAAGAAAGAATTATGAAAGCAGCAAGGGAAAAAAAGTCCTTAACCTATAAGGGAAGACAGATCAGGTTTGCAGCAAACCTATCCACAGAAACTTGGCAGGCCAGAAAGGAGTGGCAGGATATATTCAATGTGCTGAATCAGAAAAATATGCAGCCAAGAATTCTTTCTCTAGCAAGGCTGTCATTCAAAATAGAAGGAGAGAGGGGCGCCTGGGTGGCTCAGTTGGTTGGGTGTCCGACTTCAGCTCAGGTCATGGTCTCACAGTCCATGAATTCAAGTCCTGCATCAGGCTCTGTGCTGACAGCTCAGAGCCTGGAGTCTGTTTCAGATTCTGTGTCCCCCTCTCTCTCTGCCCCTCCCCTACTCATGCTCTTTCTCTCTCTGTCTCAAAAATAAATAAAAAAAACATTAAAAAAATAGGAGAGATAAAAAATTTCCCAGACAAATGAAAATTAAAGGATTTTGTGACCACTAAACCAGCCCTGCAAGAAATTTTAAGGAGGACTCTCTGAGTGGAGAAAAGATGAAATAAAACAAAAAATACCAAAAGCAACAAAGATTAGAAAGGACCATAGAACATCACCAAAAACTCCAACTCTATAGGCAACACAATGGCACTAAATTCATATCTTTCAGTAATCACTCTAAATGTCAATGGACTAAACACTCCAATCAAAATACATAGGGTATCAGAATGGATAAGAAAACAAGACCCATCTATATTCTGCTCCCAAGAGACCCATTTTAGACCTAAAGACACCTTTAGATTGAAAGTCAGGGGATGGAAAACCATCTATCACACTGATGGTCACCAAAAGAAAGCTGGAGTAGCCATACTTATAACAGACAAACTACATTTTTTTTATTTATTTATTTATTTATTTATTTATTTATTTATTTTTAATGTTTATTTATTTTGAGGGAGAGAGAGACAGAGTGTGAGCAGGGGAGGGGCAGAGACAGAGGGAGACACAGAATCTGAAGAAAGCTCCAGGCTCTGAGCTGCCAGCACAGAGCCAGACTCACAAACTGTGAGATCATGACCTGAGCCGAAGTAGGGCACTTAACCGACTGAGCCACTCAGGCACCCCAAGACAAACTACATTTTAAAATAAAGACTGAAAAATGAACAGATCAAGAGACTATAGATGCTGGAGAGGATGTGGAGAAACGGGAACCCTCTTGCACTGTTGGTGGGAATGCAAACTGGTACAGCCACTCTGGAAAACAGTGTGGAGGTTCCTCAAAAAATTAAAAATAGCTCTACCTATGACCCAGCAATAGCACTGCTAGGAATTTACCCAAGGGATACAGGAGTGCTGATGCATAGGGGCACTTGTACCCCAATGTTTATAGCAGCACTTTCAAAAGTAACCAAATTATGGAAAGAGCCTAAATGTCCATCAACTGATGAATGGATAAAGAAATTGTGGTTTATATATACAATGAAATACTACTTCGCAGTGAGAAAGAATGAAATATGGCCTTTTGTAGCAACATAGATGGAACTGGAGGGTATTATGCTAAGTGAAATAAGTCATACAGAGAAAGATACCATATGTTTTCACTCTTATGTGGATCCTGAGGAACTTAACAGAAGACCATGCGGAAGGGGAAGGGAAGAAAAAAAAAGTTAGACAGGGAGGGAGCCAAACCATAAGAGACTCTTAAAAACTGAGAATAAACTGAGGGTTGATGGGGGTGGGAGGGAGGGGAAAGTGGGTGATGGACATTGAGGAGGGCATCTGTTGGGATGAGCACTGGGTGTTGTTTGGAAACCAATTTGACAATAAATTTCATATAAAAAAAATAATAAAATAAAGACTGTAAAATAGGGGAATAAGGGCATTATATCATAAGTAAGGGCTCTATCCACCAAGAAGATCTAACGATTGTAAACATTTATGCCTCCAATGTGAAAGCACACAAATATATAAATCAATTAGTCACAAAAATAAAGACACTCATTGATAATACCATAATAATAGGGGACTTCAACACCCCACTTACAGCAATGGACACATCATCTGAGCAGAAAATCAACAAGGAAACAATGGCTTTGAATGACACACTGGACCGGATAGACTTAACAGATATATTCAGAACATTTTATCCTAAAGCAGCAGAATACACATTCTTCTCGAGTGCACGTGGAACATTCTCCAGAATAGATCACATACTTGGACATAAATCAGCCCTAAACAAGTACAAAAAGATAGAGATCATACCATGCATATTTTCAAACCAAATGCTATGAAACTTGAAATCAACCACAAGAAAAAGTTTGGAAAGACCATGAATACTCGGAGATTAAAGAACGTCATACAAAAAAAAAAAAAAAAAAAAAAAAGAATGGGTGAACCAAGAAATTAAAGAGGACATTAAAAAGTACATGGAAGCCAATGAAAATGAAAACATGACAGCCCCAAACCTCTGGGATGCAGCAAAGGCGGTCATAAGAGGGAAATAGCAATTCAGGCCTTCCTAAACAAGGAAGAAAGATTTCAGATACACAACCTAACCTTACACTTTAAAGAGCTAGAAAAAGAACAGCAAATAAAACCCAAAACCAGGAGAAGACAGGAAATAATAAAGATTAGAGTAGAAATTAATGATACCAAAAACAAAACAAACCATTAGAACAGATCAATGAAATCAGGAACTGGTTCTTTGACAGAATTAACAAAATTGATAAATCTCTAGCCAGACTTCTCAAAAAGGAAAGAGAAAGGAACCAAATAAATAAAATCACGAATGAAAGAGGACAGACCATAACCAACATTGCAGAAATACAAACAATAAGAAGGGAATATTATGAGCAATTATATGCCAACAAATTGGGCCATCTGGAAGAAATGGGCAAACTCTTAGAAACATATAAACTACAAAAACTGAAACAGGAAGAAATAGAAAATTTGAACAGACCCATAACCAGTAAAGATATTGAATTAGTAATCAAAAATCTCCCAACAAACAAGAGTCCAGGGCCAGATGGATCTCCAGGGGAATTCTACCAAACATTTGGAGAAGAATTAACCCTATTCTTTTGAAGCTGTTCCAAAAAAAAAAAAAGAAATGGGAGGAAAACTTCCAAACTCATTCTACGAGGCCAGCATTACCTTGATTCCAAAACCAAAGACCCCACTAAAAAGGAGAACTACAGACCAATTTCCCTGATGAACATGGATGCAAAAATTCTCAACAAGATACTAGCCAACCAGATCCAACAATTCATTAAAAGAATTATTCACCATGATCAAGTGGGATTTATCCCTGAGACGCAGGGCTGGTTCAATATCCACAAATCAATCAATTGCCAAAGAAATTCTGAAAAAGAAAACCAAAGCTGCAGGCAGTACAATTCCAGACTTCAAGCTGTATTACAAAGCTGTAATCATCAAGACAGTATGGTGCTGTCACAAAAACAGACACATAGACCAATGGAACAGGATAGAGAACCCAGAAACTTGTTTTCTGTTTGTTCCTTTGTTTTACTTTTTAGATTCTACATGTAAGTGAAATGATATGGTGTTTATCTTTCTCTGTTTGACTTATTTCACTTAGCATAATACCCTCTAGGTCCATCCATGTTGTTGCAAATGGCAAAATCTCATTCTTTTCATGGCGGAGTAATATTTTGTTGTATATATGTCACATCTTCTTTATTCAATCATCTGTAGACACTTGTGTTGCTTCCACATCTTGGCTATTATAAATATTACTGCAACAAACATAGGAGTGCATATATCTTTTCAAATTAGTGTTTTCGTGGGGTGCCTGGGTGCCTCAGTTGGTTAAACACCCAACTCTTGGTTTTGGCTCAGGTCATTATTTCCCAGTTCATGAGTTTGAGCTCCATGTCAGGCTCTGTGCTGACAGTGCAGAGCCTGCTTGGGATTCTCTCTCTCCTTCTCTCTCTGCCCCTCCCCCCCCAAATAAATAAATAAACTTAAAAAAAATAGTGTTTTTGTTTTCTTTGGGTAAATACCCTGTAGTGGAATTACTGGGTCATGTGGTATTTCCATTTTTAATTTTCTAGGAAACTCCATACTGGTTTGTATAGTGGTTGCATCAATTTACATTCCTCTCAACAGTACATAAGGTGTCCTTTTTCTCCACATCCTCACCAGCACTTGTTATTTTTTGTCCTTTTGATATGAGCCATTCTGACAGGTATGAGGTAATAGCTCACTGTTTTGATTTGTATTTCCCTGATGACTGTAATGTTGAGTGTCTTTTCACGTGTCTGTTGCTCATCTGTATGTCTTCGAAAAAAATGTCTATTTAGGTCCTCTGCCAATTTTTAATCAGACTATTTGTTTCCTTGGTGTTGAATTGTACAAGTTCTTTATGCATTTTGGATATTAACCTCTCATCAGATATATCATTTGCAAATATCTTCTCCCATTGAGTAGGTTGCTTTTTCACCTTGTTGATGGTTTTCTTCTCTGTAGAAAAGCTTTTTTTTTTTTAATTTTGTTGTAGTCCCAATAGTTTCTTTTTACTTTTATTTCCCTTGTGTAAGGAGACATATCTAGAAAAATGTTGCTATGGTTGATGTCAAAGGGATTACTGCCTATGTTTTCTTCTAGGAGTTTTATGTTTTCACATTTAGGTCTTTAATCCATTTTGAGTTTATTTTTGTGTATGGAATAAAATGGGGTCCACTTTCATTCTTTTGTATGTGGCTATCCAGTTTTCCCAGCACCATTCACTGAAGACACGATTTTCCCCTATTGTATTTTCTCACCTTCTTTGTCATAGATTAATTGACCAAATAAGCATGGCTCTCTATTCTGTTCTACCACTCTATGTGTCTGTTTTTGTGCAAGCATAATTACATAGTAATCAAAGTAGTATACCTTGAAATCTAGTGGTGTGACACCTCCAGCTTTGTTTTTCTTTCTCAAGATTGCTGTGGCTTCCATTATGGTTGGGGTTTTTTGTTTGTTTGTTTGTTTGTTTGTTTGTTTTGTTTTTGGGATTTTTTTGTACTATATCTCCTTGTATAGCTTTTTTAGTGGTTAGTCTAGGTGTTACACTATGTATGTATAACATCACAATCTACTGATACCATTTTATCACTTCAAGTGAAGTGTAGAACCTTTATCTCCCTTCACATATTTTTACCCTCTCCCACCTATGATATAATTGTCTTAAATAGCTCCTCCACATACATTTAGAACAATAGAAGAAAGTGGTAAAAGTTTTGCTTTAATTATCAAACATAATATAGAAAAACGAGAAAAGAAAAGTCTATTGTGTTTACCCATATTTTTGTTTGCTGTGGGTTTTTTTTTTCTTTCCTGATGTTTCACCGTTCTTTTGCTTATCATTTCATTTCTGTTGTGAGAAATTCCTTTGGCCATTCTTTTAAAGTAGGCGGGCTGGTGACAAATTTTCTTAATTTTCCTTCATCTGAGAATGTCTTGATTTTTCCCTTCAATCCTGAAGGCTATTTTTGCTGGATACAGGATTCTGGGTTTATAGTTCTTTCTTTTAGCATATGAAAAATGTGCTACTTTCTGTTTTTATATTAAATATAATTTATTGTCATATTGGTTTCCATATAACACCAAGTGCTCATCCCAACAGTGCCCTCCTCAATGTCCATCACCCACTTTCCCCTCTCTCCTACCCCCAATCAACCCTCAGTTTGTTCTCAGTATTTAAGAGTCTCTTATAGTTTGCTTCCTTCTCTGTAATTTTCCCCCCTTCCCCTCCCCTATGGTCTTCTGTTAAGTTTTTCAGGATCCACATAGGAGTGAAAACATATGGTATCTGTCTTTCTCTGTATGACTTATTTCACTTAGCATAAAACCCTCCAGTTTCATCCACATTGCTAAAAATGGCCAGACTTCATTCTTTCTCACTGCCAAGTAGTATTTCATTGTATATATAAACCACATCTTTTTTATCCATTTGTCAGTTGATGGGCATTTAGGCTCTTTCCATAATTTGGCTCTTGTTGAAAATGCTGCTATAAACATTGGGATACAAGTGCCCCTATGCATCAGCACTCCTGTATCCCTTGGGTAAATTCCTAGCAGTGCTATTGCTGGGTCATAGGGTAGATCTATTTTCATTGCCTCCATGGTTTCTAATGAGAAAAATGTCGTTCAAATTGTCTTTTCCCTATAAGTGTCGTTTCTCTCTTACTGCTTTCAAGATTTTTTTTCTTTGTCTTTAATTTTCCAAAAGTTGACTATGATGTACTCTTGGTATGGATTTCTTTGAGTCTATCATGTTTGGAGTTCTCAGTATCTGGAATCTGTTGGTTTATGTCTTTTGGCAAATTGGTAAGTTTCCAGATATTATTTCTTCGAATACTTTATCAGCCTCATTCTGTTTTTCCTCTCCTTCCAGGATTCTAATGATACAAATATTCTTCTTTGTTTCTTTACTGAGACTTTGTCTTTACTTTTCATTTGTTTCAGGCATGTTCATAATTGCTCATGAAGCATTTTTATCATGGCTGCTTTAAACTCTTTGTCACATAATTCTACCATTTCAGACATCTTGGTGTTGACATCTATTGATTGTCTTTTTCCATTCACTTTGAAATGTTCCTAGTTCATGTTATGGTGTATGATTTTCAATTGAAATCTGGACATTTTGAGTATTATGTTTGACTCTTATTTTAACTTTCTATTTTGTTTGACTCTTATTTTAACCTTCTATTTTAGCCGACATCCTCTGATACTACTCTAGTGGCTGGGGGTCAAAGGAAAGAAGGGCATCTCATTATTGCCAGTTACAGGTGGAAGTCCAGAGTCACCACTTAACCTCCATTGATATCTGAGAGTAGGGTAGAGGGGAGCTCCTTGTTACTGTTAGATGGAGGTAGGAGTTCTAGATTGCCACTAGGCCCTACTGATACCTATCTAGCTTGGAGGGGTAGGAACATCTCATTATTGTCCCACATGGCCTCCACTAATAACATGGGGATGGAGGAGAGGGTGGCCTCCTTATGGCTAACTCTCCACTAGGCCTCCTCTTTTACCACCCCACTGGGAAGGAAGAGTACCTCATTAATGACAGGTAGATGTGGAAGTCAATGCTCCTGTATGGTCTCTGCTGACCCTGTGGTGGGGTGGGCCTCCTTATCATCCAGTGAAGATAAACTTTCCAGCTCTCTTCTGATATCACTACAGCAAGAGGGTTGGGACATCTCATTGCAGCTTGGTGAAGGTGGAAGTCTAGGCTCACTACTTAGTCTTTACTGACATAGTAGTTTTTCTGTGGTGTTTGGCTAGAGTGAAGGAGTTATCATCGAAAAGCTTGCTTTCTTTCTAGGCCGTCCCTTTCCTGGTCCATTGGTTAGTGAGAACAAACTTTTATTAGGGCTTTTTTTGTTTGTGCCCATTGGTGTTTACAGGTTGCTGCCTTCTTCAGCTCCAAGTATGGGATATATAGTACAAAAAAAAAAAAAATGGAGGAACTCACCATTGTGTCATTATTTGGGTCCTGAGGTGCCTAGCTGGTCTGTTATACTTAGAAAGAGGCATAGGAAAAGTACATCTACTTCATTTTCCTGGAAGTGGAAGTCAAGTACTAATATTTACAAATTTTAAAACATCTTGAATTGTTGAATTCTCTAGTCTATGTCCTGAGTCCTTTCTTTTCTCACCTCTACCTACTCAGTGACTAGAAGGGACTCCTTGTATATCTGTTTTCACCAGGACATCTCATCTCTAGGGTAGTAATCATAGAGTAGTTGACCATGAATAAGGGTATTGGGGGATGGGAAAGTTGTAGCACAAAGGGTAAAAGGAAACATGAGGTGCAAAAAATGGGTTAATGTTTTTTGAAAGTTATCCTCATTTATAATATGTTTGTAACTCTTGCAGCAATTTATGAATTAGGTGCTATTATCATTTTACGTTAAAAAGACGGATGTTGCTGGAGGTGGCAAACTTCCCCAAGGTAAGAAGACATGAAGAGATGGAGTCAGCTGTGTCTGTCCCTTTGTTAGGAAAGCAAAACAGAAGAAGTCCACTTACCTGCCACTGCTGTGATAACATGTCACAGGGCCGTTTCTCCTTGAAGGGAAATCTGGAAAGGCTGCTTGGTATTTAAAGTGGATGGCAATGGGGGCACCTGGGTGGCTCAGTTGGTTGAGCGTCCAACTTCAGCTCAGGTCGTGATCTCACAGTTTGTGGGTTTGAGCCCCGCATTGGGCTCTGTGCTGATGGCTCAGAGCCTGGATCCTGCTTTGGATTTTGTGTCTCCCTCTCTCCCTGCCCCTACCCTGCTCACGCTCTTTCTCTCAAAAACAAAAAAATAAACATAAAAAATATTTAAAGTGGATGGCAATAAGAAAGTTGAGATGCTGTTGAGCTGGCCCATTATGTTTGTCTTCCTCCGTGACTGCTAACCAGGGGCCTCCTCCCTATAGGTGCTGGCACAAATCTCTAGGGAATCTACTTCATTTTTAAAAGACACATTCAACATGCTTCCATATTTGGAGACTTTAAAAATGAATAAGTTTAATGAAAATTAAACTTAACACCTACTTGTGAAAAATGTAATGTTCAACATAGGGGGTGAAAGAATATTTTATATTTACCCAAAGGGGGTATGCATGAATTTAAGCAGATTAAAAAGCATGGTATCAGGAAGGAGCACCATGGGCACTATTAAGAGACACTATCTGTATCAGTTGGAGTTCTTCAGAGAAACAGAGCCAATAGAATATATATAAAAAGAGCTTTATTGTGGGGAATTGGCTCACTTGACTGTGGAGGCTGAGAAGTCCCATGATCTAATGTCTGCAAGTGAGAGACCCAGGAAAGCCAGTGGTGTAATTTAATCCAAGTCCAAAGGCCTAAGAACCAAGGGAGTTGATGGTATAAGTCTCAGCCTGAGGACAGGAGAAGATGGATGTCTCTGCTCAAGCAGTCAGGCAGGGAGCAAATTTTCTTTTCCTCCATTTTTCTGTTCTATTCAGACCCTCAACAGATTGGATGATGCTGGCCCATGTTGAGAAGGGACATCTGCTTTACTCGGCCCAATCCAAATGCTAATCTTATCTGGAAACACCCTCACGGACTCTCCCAGAAAAAATATTTAGCCAAAAGGCTGAGCACCCTGTGATCTCATCAAGTTGACAGAATTAATCATCACACTACCTAATACTCTGAAAGTTATGGGAATGCTAATGGCCACATACAGAGATGGGCTGACCATCCTTTTTGTCAGCTTCAGTTCCTCTGTGGTTAAAGTCCGGTTTGTTCTCTGGATCTGTCGAGTCAGGTTGCAAGGGGTCAGAAATAGTTTGGTGACAGTGTTATCTTGTCCTAAAGTGCAAGGAAGAGCCATAGGGGTAGGGGAAAAGGGAGACAAATGCTGCCAACCACAGTCGGGGTGAGGTGCCTTGTTTGGGCATGTTTTTCTTCAGGTCACTTGGCATACAGAGCAGTCAAGCTTAGGTAATTTGAGGAAAAGATCTTCCAGTCTACATGATTGCTAATTGCCCAAGGAGCAAAGCAGGGTAGAAATAACAAGGAGATATGAAACTCCAAATGTTAGTGATAACTGCTTTTAACCTTTCCTAAAGGAACATTAAGGAGGCTTTAATACTTTGGTAGGGGGAACACCAATGTGTGAAAAACGAAATAGCAGTTGCTGACAGAGTCACTTTCCACCTGAAGGAACTGTGCCAGAATCAATTTCTAATAGGAAGGAAGGGTAATGAGAGTGCATTGTGGATTACAGTCACATTCTACATCACATTCTACATCTCTAAAAGCTTCTCTGGACAGATTGTAAATTACACTGACCTTAAAGAAAATGTTCACACTAAGGTTTTGGCTTTTATGAACATTCCACCCGGACAATCTGACCTGGCTTTGGATAAAATAAGGAATGAGCCAAGAAACCAACTGAACCACATAGAGCCAAGGGTCAGGCCTGGTTTTATGATTGACTCTGATTGTTTTCTTGCCACCCATATATCTAGGGAGAAAGAAGTATTATTTCCATAAATGGTAACCTAACCCAAGGCCAATTTGGAATGGTTACTAGCCATCCCAAACTCGCTTTGGCTATTGTTAAAATCAATGTGATATTTGGGGCTTTCTTCAGGTTTCAAAATTACTGTCGAGACCATCAGACCATCTTTTGTTTGTGAGCAGGCTATTGGATACCACACTAAGCAGGACTCTTGATTAAAAACAACATAGACTGACTCTAGACATGTATCAGAAGTATAATGGCTGAGGAAGAAGGCCTAACCATTATCCCACCACAGGATCTGTTTGCTCAACACAGCACCGTGGCCTCTGCAGGCACCATGGGTATCACTGCCTCTGTATCTTCTCCATGGGCACTGCTGTACTTCATGGCCTGGTCATGCCCTCCATGCTGCTGGACTCCCTCTGCAAATTACCACCAGCTGACCAGCCTCTCAAGGTTCAGCACAGATAGAAGCACCCTATATAAGTTGTAATGAGGCTACATGGCCATGCTTGAGCTCAAACTGCCAGGGAATGGGGATTTCCTCAAAAAGGAAGGGTATACAGGCAGCTAAAACAACAATGCTCACTGTATATGAGTTAGAAAAAGATAAAATAAAAATAACTACTCCCATGTAATATCCAATTTAAATATATATATATATATACTTATTAATATACACTATATCATGTATATACCACCTGTGTGTATAAGTGTTTTTTAGAAATCAATCAACATATATATATAGTAGGTTTGGATGTCCCAGTGAAGGCCTTATTTTCAACTCTTCAGTAATAGTAATAGAAGACCAGCTGGAAATCTTTTTTTCAAGTTTTCATTCCTTTTTATTGAGATATAATCGACATACAACATTATATTAGTTTCAGGTGTACAATATAATGATTCAATATTTGTATATATTGTGAAATGATCACCACAGTAAATCTAGTTAACATCCATCACCATACATGGCTATAGAATTTTTTTTCTTGTGATGAGAACTTTTAAAATCTACTTTCTTAGCAACTTTCAAATATGCAGTACAGTGTTATTAACTATAGTCACCATGATGCACATTACATCCCTATGATTCAATGATTTTATAACTATGAGTTTGTACTTTTGACCCCTTTTACCCACACTCCTCATCCCCTGCCTCTGGCCACTACAGACACTTCTCTGTATCTATGAGGTTGAGCTTTTTTTTGTTTGTTTGTTAAGATTCCATATAAGTGAGATCACATGGTATATTTGTCTTTCTCTGACTTATTTCACTTAAACAAAATGCTTTCAAGGTGCATCCACGCATCCATGTTATCACAAATGGCAAGACTTCATTCTTTTTTATGGCTGAATAATATTCCACTGCGCGCACGCGTGCACACACACACACACCACAATCTCTTTATCCATTAATTCATTTTTAAACAATTGGGTTGATTCCATATCTTGGCTACTGTAAATAATGCTGCAATGAACATGGGGGTGCAGATATCCTTTTGAGTTAGTGTTTTCATTTTCTTTGGATAAATACTCAATAGTGGTGCTGGATCATATGGTAATTCTATTTTTAATTTTTTGAGAAACCTTCACACTGTTTTCTATAGTGGCTGCAACAAATCACATTCCCACCAACAGTTCACAAAGATTTCTTTTTCTCTACATCCTCACCAACATGTGATAATAGTTTAATAAGAGCCATTCTAACACGTATGAGGTGGTATCTCATTGTAGTTTTGATTTATGATGATTAGTGATGCTGAGCATCTTTTCATGTTGGTCATTTGCATGTCATCTTTGGAAAAATGGCTATTCAGGTCTTCTGTCCATTTTTTAATTGGATTGGTTTTATGTTTGTATGGTTTTGGTTTTGCTATTAAGTTGTATGGCTCCTTTATATATTTTGGATATTAACCTCTTAGCAGATACCTGATTTGCAAATATTTTCTCCCATTTTGTAGGTTGCCTTTTAGTGTGTTGTGGTGTCCTTTGCTGTGCAGAAGCTTTTTAGAATGATAGTCCCGCTTGTTTACTTTTGCTTTTGTTGCCTTTGCTTTGGGGCTCAAATCGAAAAAATTATCACCAAGATCAATGTCATAGAGCTTACAGCCTACATTTTCTTGTAGGAGTTTCACGGTTTCAGATCTTAGATTCAAGTCTTGAACCCATATTAAGTCATTTTTTGTGTGTAGTGTAAGATAGTGGTCCAGTTTCATTCTTTTGTATGTGGCCTTCCAGTTTGCCTAACGCCATTTATTAGAGGACATTGTATGTTCTTGGCTTCTTTTCATAAATTAATTGACCGTATATGTGTGGGTTTATTTCTGGGCTCTCTGATCTGCTCCATTGATCTATGTGTCTGTTTTTATGCCAGTACCACACTATTTTGATTACTACAGCTTTGTAATATAGGTTGAAACTAAGAAATGTGATGTCTCAGCTTCATCCTTCTTTCTCAGTATTGCTTTGGCTACTCGGGGTCTTTTGTGGTTCCATACAAATTTTAGGATTGTTTGTTCTATTTCTGTGAAAAACGCCGCTGGAATTTTGGCCAGGATTGCAGTGAACCTGCAGACTGTTATGGATAGTATGGACATTTGACAATATTAATTCTTCCAAGCCATGGGTACAGAATATTTTTCCATTTATTTGTGTTATCTTCAATTTCTTTTGACAATGTCTTATAGTTTTTAGTGTATAGGTCTTCCACCTTCTCGATTAAATTTATTAAATAATTAAATTTATCCCTAGGTATTTGTTATTTTTGATGCAATTGTAAATGGGATTTTTTCTTAATTTTCCTTTTGATAATTAGTTATTAGTGTTTAGAAATGCAATAGATTTCTATATATTGATTTTATGTCCTGAGAAATCTTTACATGGGATCTGCACTGAGGCCACTGGCAAGCCCCACTGATTTGTACCACTTTCCTGCCCTTATACAGTTCAACCCATCCTCCACTCCACTTTCTCTTGACCTTTATATTGAACATTTGCTTCTGACCTAGGTGCTGTAGAGGGATGACATAGGGGCAAAAGGGAAGATAATTAATATTTACTGAGTGCTCATTTATTATTAAGTGTTCTAAGAACCTAGTTAACTTAACATTATCCTTGTAAGAGGTAGGAATGTTACCTTACAGTATCCGCCTGGTTTGAAACCCAGCTCTAGCACATATTGTGTGAACTTAGGCAAGTTACTTAATCTTTGTGACCATGAGATTTTTCATCTATAAAATGCAGATGTTCCTGGAGTTGTTGGCTGAAAAGCACCAACCTCTGTGACACATGGTCAACTGTGAAATAATCTGGCCCATTCTAAAGCGTCTCCTCCTCCAAGAAGGTTTTTTAATCTCCTCAGGCTGATGGATGCCAGCCTCCTTCTTTTGCCTTGGGTGCTCCTTTTGTCTTTGGTTTTCACCTTCTTCATGGAGCTCAATACAGGCAGTGAAGGCTACTGGATAGCAGGGATCTTCATTGTATCTGTAGTGGCACCTAATAATCTAACATAGCAGTTTTTCCCTTTGATGATTGTTTCCTTAGTTCTAGATAACAGGTGGATCACATTTAGAAGCATGTGATAAGAAAATCACCTAGACTCTCATTCATTGAGGAAACAGTTCTTATTGTGGAAGATACAGAAGAACTGAGGTGTTTTGAAAAAATAACAGATTCCCTTCTTCTAGTTTCTGTTCATTCCAGGAGAAAGAGAGAGGTACTGCTAATATTATTTAAGCTATCTTTATTTCTGAGCTCAAATAGCTGAATTTGCATAAATGTAAATGTATGATGCAATTCCACCATGTAGTCACAGGCTAAGGAACTTACCTCATCTTATCCCACTGGTGAATCTCACTCAGGGTGGAACTTTATACCCAACTTTTTAAAAAAAAAATTTTTTTTAATGTTTATTTATTTTTGAGACAGAGAGAGACAGAGCATGAACGGGGGAGGGTCAGAGGGAGGGAGACACAGAATCTGAAACAGGCTCCAGGCTCCGAGCTGTCAGCACAGGGCCCGACGCGGGGCTCGAACTCACGGACCGCGAGATCGTGACCTGAGCCAAAGTCGGCCACTCAACCGACTCTGCCGCCCAGGCGCCCCATACCCAACTTTTCAGTGAATTGCAAAGGAGAGTGTTGGGGGATGGGACAAGGAGAACATATCTGATCTGTGGGAAATGTTCTAATGCTGCATTAAGACATTAAGAGCCCTATTCACAGTAATCTTGACTGTTGGAAGATGTGGCTAAATTTCTGGTGTTTCTGCCTACTCCGCTAATGGTGAAAGCAAAATTTATGTTTCTTCTTATCCAGGCCGTGTGCCTGATGGCAACATACAGTTTGCATTTCTCTTTGGTGTCCCATGGATGCTTTCTTACCACTGCCATTGGTTCCAACTTCCTGTGGGAACGTGGCCTTCCCTGCCAAGAGTACAGAGGGAGGTGGCTCTGTGTAAGTGCTGCTGACACCTGCAGAGTGGTCATTATATTCTTCACTTGTTTGACCATGTGGATATAGGCCACTAAAATCTATAGCTAGGCCCTTGCTCTTTTTGCTGCAAATGGAATTGACAGTGCATCCAAACTTCCTGTTGTTTTTTTTTAAGCATGGAAAATAATTTTACAAAGTCCCTTGAAGAGTAATCCCCCTGGATATATTTAGGAGGACAATGTTTTTATTATATTATCATAATAAGATCAGGAGCCTTTAGGATAGGGATGGTGTCTTTTTTATCTCACTCTTAATGATTCCTAGCCTAAAATAGGTCATCAGGAAATGTTTGTTGAATTTAATTGCGATGTCTACATCATAGACTTGGTGCTTGGGTTTTTAACATGGATTCTACAAAGTGTTGAAATTGTTTGAAAAAGTGTATGTGTGTGTATTTTTTTTTTTTTTTTTTTTTTTTTTTTTGTGCTTGGGGGAAAATCCTACTCTACTCTGGGAATACTGGTGACCGCTTCCCTCATATCTTGATCCAGGTGAGGGAGGGAGCAATGGTGGAGAGAATGGAGGGAGAGTTTGAGACAGATGATTCAACAGAGGCTGTGGGAGGGTCAAAGCTGAGAGATGCTGAGAGAAAATAGGCATATGAAGAAATGTGGGGAAAATTCTTGCCATATATGTCAAAGTGTTACCCTGCCACATCTCCCATAGATGAGGTCAATTTTCAGGGGCACTGGGAAGGTTTCTGTCTCATCTCCCTTATAAATGTAGCTTTGGTGTTAACACCTCCTTGCCAGTTCAGCCTAGACGTCTTTCCTTTATTCTAAATCAGAATAACTTATCATCATTGTCTTTTCTGCTCAAAATGCTTTTATTAAGACTAAATTATAAACTCTCTAGAGGTTTCTGGTTTCAGGTAATAGTGACCTAGGTTGTTCAGATCAGCACTCTTGCTGAAAACACCAACAAAAAATACACTACTACCTTAAAATAACCAAAGTTCTGAAAACACAATAAAGAATTTTTAGGTCAGGGCACTTGGGTGGTTCAGTTGGTTGAGCGACCCACTCTTGATTTTGGTTCAGGTCATAATCTCATGGTTCGTGAGTTCAAGCCCCATGTCAGGCTCCATGTTGACAGCTTAGAACCTGCTTGGGATTCTCTCTCTCTCCCTTTCTCTTTGCCCCTCCCCTATTCGTGCATGTGTGCGTGCACTCTCTCTCTCTCTCAAAATAAATAAATAGACTTAGGGAAAGAAAGAATTTTCAGGCCAATATCTGGATGCTACCAAAATGGTAAGAAGATTACTGATGATCAAAACCCTTAAGGGTGTCTGTCAACACTGCTATGGCCACTAGAGGCTGGGTGGATCCAGGTAAGACCAGGAGACCAAAGAACCTGAAGAGTATTATCGGACAACTTCCCCCAGATTAGTACACATTGGATTAAGCATAAACCAGATCTCAATCTGCTGTCACTGACCCTCAATCTCAGCGGGCTTCCAGAAAGCTCTCCTTGGCAATTAGCAAGGCAGGAGAATTGAAAAGGAACAAAAAAATCTTCAAGAAGTTGTGGCCACAGACCACCCTCTTGTGGGTTTGTACTGCGTGTACACTTAGCCTGGGTGAGTCAGAGACTTCTGAGCCATGAATTTGGTGTAAAGAGATCTCAGTTGTTATTGATCCCAGATGCCTGGCAAAACCAAAATAAAGACTCTAGGGGTGTGGGGGGCACATCCAAACTAGACTTTGGTGTACCCCCATAAATAATTTAAGGACAGTGACCAGTTACTTCTCCAATCAAAGATAACCAAGCATCAAGGGAATAAGAACCAGCAAAACAAGACAGAAAAAATAGGCTCATACAGACTTTAACTATAAGACCCGGGTTTAAAAACAATTATGCCTATGTTTGTGGAAATAAATCACAACCTTGAAAATAACTATAATATGGAGGCTATAAAAAGTTACATCCCATATCTGAAAAAGAACCAAACTAGAAATAAAAATGACAGTAATTGAAATTAAAAACTCGATGATCATCAACATTTTGACAATGTGAGGGAGAAATAATGAATGGGAAATGGGGCAGAAGACCTTATACAGAATGTAGTACTGAGAGAAGAGAATGACAAAGAAACACACAAAAGTGTATGGGAGATGTGGAAAATACAGTACAAAGTTCTAACATTGCCATGCCAGGAAGAGACGAAAGAGAGACTAGCATAGTGATTGACAACTTATCAGAATTAAGAGACTCAGTTGATTCCAAGCAGAATAGAACAAAACCCATACCTAGAATGGCAAAAGTACCAGCACTCATCAGTCAGAAAAGATTCCCAAGTCTCAGACCAAATGCTGGCTGTTGCACAAGACCAGCGGCCTGGGTGCCCCTTGTGGTATGAGTTGTTACCCCTTTAGTGGCTAGAATATGGAGAAGCCTGGGAGAGGGACCTGATCAACTAGGGATCAAAGTAGCAGCTCTCTAGCAACAGACATTTAAATTTGTTTTTTTTTATGTTTATTCATTTTTGAGAGAGACAGAGTATGAGCAGGGGAGGGGCAAAGAGAGAGAGGTAGACACAGAATCCGAAGGAGGCTTCAGGCTCCGAGCTGTCAGCACAGAGCCTGACGCGGGGCTCAAACTCACAAACCGTGAGATCATGACCTGAGCTGACATCAGGAGGCTCAACCAACTGTGCCACCCAGGCGCCCCTAGCAACTGACATGTTAAACACGTGTTTGGCAGTATTAATACATACCAGCTGAACACAAGCGCTACTTACAGCACTTCCACTGGGCTCCTTAGCAGGACTCATCCTTCCTCCCTCCCCATCACTGCCTCACCTACCTTACCCCCTTGCACATTGTAATCTTCTGACACAGCTGCTTCCTTGTCTAGTTCTTCCAGGAATACACCTCAATGAAAAATCCATCCACTAACTTCCTTTTGCAAAACGTGGATCTTACTCCCCCTGGAACACTCAGCGATTGCATATTCTCTTTTGGCAAACTGTTCATTCTTGATGTGACTATATCATTTTGTTGCACCTTAAATGGGCTTTATAAAATGAAAATCCAGATTTATTCAGAAAACAGGAGGTATTTCTTTGCTTTATGGTCAGATTCAAAATAGGCTTCCCTCAAATGACAAGCTCCTTTGCTATATATTTACAGAAAATTTTATTTTCTTTATTACACAGTATGTTTCTAATAGAAAAGTTAGAAAATACAAATAAAACACCTGTAATCTCCTTTCACCTCCCTCAGATATTGGCTCTGCCTATATATGTATGTATGTGTGTGTAAGTAGTACCCATATATGATCCAGTTAGCTAACACTTTATATATAAACCTTTTCAAGATAAAGTTATATCTGCATTCATTGTCAATGGAAGATACGCCAAGGTATAGTCATATTTAGCAAAAGAAATACTTTCTTCTTCCTAGCGACAGTACCTTTATTTGGATTTTAGTGATGGATCAAGCACTGTCAATGTGAAGTTGCTTTGACATCAAATGAAAAGTCCTGGAGTAGGGCGACTCAATATGATTTGGATTATCATCTTCAGGTACAAAAGCCTATCAGGAGCTCAGAGCCCAAGGACTTCAGTTTTTAAAGCTTGGGGCTTGAACTACATTTGAATTCAAATTCAGTAATGCCCTTAGATCAACTTGAGCTGACAAATTCTTTAGAAGAAAGTGGAATAAGACAATTTGATGGAAATTATACTGTGCACTGCCTTGTCACTCCAGATATTTCACTTTAACATTAAATTTTTTTTTCAATTAATTTAAAGGTAACTGCTACATGCCAGATATCCAGGCTATTTGTCATTATTATTCATTTATTTATATGCAGCACTGTCATTTACAAGGACATAATTCTTAAGGAAACATAATTGCTCTAAACCTATCAACTCGCTTATGTAAAACTTTGTAAAATCTTTTCTCTGGAAAGAAAGCTAAGCATTGGTTGCTAGAAAATGTTCACCAAGGACCTCTGCATACCACGCACACTTGGGCCTCTGCTCCTGGTCCCCTCACATCCATCAGGCTCCTTGCTCTAAGCCCTAGGACTCTCGGGTTTATACGGTATTGTTCAAAGGATAATGAACCCTCACCAAAAATGTGCTGAGTAAAGGTGGCTTCCAGAGACAAAGAGCAATATGTGCTGTGAAATATGTGGGAAGAACTACTGCCTTGACACATGAAGTAAAAACAAATGTCTCTTAGCACATCCTGCAACCCTTTGCCCTCTTCATTTGACAAGAACACAGAATCACGCTCAAAAGTCGAAAGAAGCTTGGAGCAGGAAGGGATTTCAGAGTTCATTTTGTCCAACGTTATTTCACAGGTAATGAAACTGAGACCAGGAAAGTTCACCGCACAAGACAACCTTAAGACAGAGAAGTTTCCAGAGTCTGTTGCCCATAATTTAACATTGGTGGTCTTAGCCTTCCACAGGAGAAGAGTGGGGTATAGAATGTCCTCACATATGAAAACACTATGGAGGTCACCAGACAACAAATTCCTCCAATTCTACTACCATACTTACAATGTCTGGCAATTCCAATCTGTGTAATCACCTCCTTCGTTTCCTTCAAAGCTCATTTTAAACTGCCTCCTCTAAAATTTTTTTATTAAGGAAACATGAGGTTAATACAATCTTTTTTAAAAGGTAAAATTTATATCCACACCAAAAACGTTACTGAAAATTTAGATTTTTATGCTTTCAGGTAAACAAAAGTGAACATTCCCTCATCCCCCGTCCCACATCACATGGAGTAATTTAACAACTTTTAAATGTTTAGAAGGTAATCAGATGAAATGCACAGCACGCTATAATCAATGCTTTTGCGATCAAAGCTTTTGCCTCTAGTGTAGGGCATCCACAAGCTTCTTTCTTGGAAGACAGCTCAGTGGTTCTTCAACTCAATTTAGTCTGCTGATGGTTGGTATGTGATTATGTGGTCAAACTCTTCTTACTCACATCATGCAGAAATCCAGCTGATAACCTTAACATTTCCTTTAATAGGAAAAGTAACTGACACGCAATGATGAATCAGTAATGGAGCATGAAGATTACCCTACTTAACATTCTTCAATGGTTCCCTGGAGCCTTCCTGATAAAGTCCAGACTCCTTAAACTGGCAATCATGGACCTTCAAGATCTGAGCTTCATCTGTCTTTCCAGTCCCATTTCTCGATTCTTCCCCGTTCTTACTATCTGGCCCAGACATGCTAAACCACTTTTAGTTCTCTGGGAAAATCGAACTCTCACTTCCCTCCACTTAAAATGCTCTGCATATAACCTTTTTGACATTTTTCTGGCTAATTCCTACTCACACTGCAAAGGTTTGTTTAGTTGTGTACATCCATTTGGAGTGTTATTATGAAGTAATGTCACCTACACCCTAAATACAGAAACAATCGATTCACTTTCAGTGAGACATCAATATTTGCCTTTTCATACCATTCTTTTGCTAAAATAGTGTATACTCACTACTTCCATTTCCTTATCATCCAATCATTTCTTAATCCCTTGAAAACCTGCTTCCCTTAGCATTACTAAACTGAAAATGCTTTTTTGAAGACAACTTGTATCCTCGCAATCATTTAATTCAATGGCAATAGTTTTTTTCTAAATACCAAACCTCCTTAAATTCTCTAAAGCCATCTAGGCTGCTGGTCACCCTATTATGTTCTCCCTCTCTTTTCCTTTTGTGGCATAGTTTTCCTAGATGTATCTGGCATACAGTTTTCCTGTGTTTCTTACCTGCATCATTTACTGGCTCCACTCCTTATTCTAATTAAAGGTGTTCCTCCAGGTTCTTTAGATTCAAAACGTTAACATTAGGATTCCTCCCAACCCCAGATTGGAGGAGGGAAGATGGCGGTGTAGGAGGACGCTGGACTCACTGTGTCCTGCTGATCACTTAGATTCCACCTACACGTGCCTAAATAACCCAGAAAACATCCATAAGACGAGCAGAATGGATTCTCTGGAGCCAAGCGCAGACGAGAGGTCCACGGAAGAGGGTAGGAAGGGCGGAGAGGCGGTGCGCGCTACACGGACTGGCGGGAGGGAGCCCGGGCGGAGGGGCAGCCTGCCGGCCAAGCAGAGCCCCCGAGTCTGGCTGGCAAAAGCAGAGGGGCCAGACTGAGTGTGTTCTGACAGCAAGCGGGACTTAACATCTGGAAGGTTATAAGTTAACAGCTCTGCTCAGAGAGCGGGAAGGCTGGAGGACAACGGGAGGGAGAGTTGTTGAGCCCCGGACAACAGAGCGCAGTTTGGCGGGGAACAAAGGCGCTCGCCAGCGCCATCTCCCTCGCCCATCCCCCAGCCAAAATCCCAAAGGGAACCAGTTCCTGCCAGGGAACTTGCTTGCACCACGCAAACACCCAAGGCTGTGCTTCTGCGGATCCATCCCTCCAGCGGCGGGTCTGACTCCCTCCTGGTCCTGCTGAAGCAGATCACCGAAGGATAAGTGAGCTGAGCCTGTCCCTCCTGCCCCTGCACCTTGCCAATCCACCCCAGCTAATACGCCTGATCCCCAGCACCACAAGCCTGGCAGTGTGCAAATAGCCCAGATGGGCCACGCCACCCCACAGTGAATCCCACCCCTAGGAGAGGGGAAGAGAAGGCACACACCAGTCTGACTGTGGCCCCAGTGGTGGGCTGGGGGCAGACCTCAGGTCTGACTGCGGCCCCGCCCACCAACGCAAGTTATTCAAGACAGCACAGGGGAAGTGCCCCTCAGTCCCGCACCACTCCAGGGACTATTCAAAATGACCAAACAGAAGAATTCCCCTCAAAAGAATCTCTAGGAAATAACAACGGCTAACGAACTGATCAAAAAGGATTTAAACAATATAACAGAAAGTGAATTTAGAATAATAGTCATAAAATTAATCACTGGGCTTGAAAACAGTATAGAGGACAGCAGAGAATCTATTGCTACAGAGATCAAGGGACTGAGGAACAGTCAGGAGGAGCTAAAAAATGCCATAAACGAGCTGCAAAATAAAATGGAAACAACCATTTGAAGAGGCAGAGGAGAAAATAGGTGAACTAGAAGATAAAATTATGGAAAAAGAGGAAGCTGAGAAAAAGAGAGATAAAAAAATCCAGGAGTATGAGGGGAAAATTAGAGAACTAAGTGATGCACTAAAGAGAAATAATCTATGCATAATTGGTATTCCAGAGGAGGAAGAGAGAGGGAAAGATGCTGAAGGTGTACTTTAAGAAATCATAGCTGAGAACTTTCCTGATCTGGGGAAGGAAAAAGGCATTGAAATCCAAGAGGCACAGAGAACTCCCTTCAGATGTAACTTGAATCGATCTTCTGCATGACATATCATAGTGAAACTGGCCAAATACAAGGATAAAGAGAAAATTCTGAAAGCAGCTAGGGATAAACGTGCTCTAACATATAAAGGGAGACCTATAAGACTCGTGACCGATCTCTCTACTGAAACTTGGCAGGTCAGAAAGGAATGGCAGGAGATCTTCAATGTGATGAACAGAAAAAAATATGCAGCGGAGAATCCTTTATCCAGCAAGTCTGTCATTTAGAATAGAAGGAGAGATAAAGGTCTTCCCAAACAAACAAAAACTGAAGGAATTCATCACCACTCAACCAGCCCTACAAGAGATCCTAAGGGGGATCCTGTGAGACAAAGTACCAGAGACATCGCTATAAGCATGAAACCTACAGACATTACAATGACTCTAAACCCATCTCTTTCTATAATAACACTGAACGTAAATGGACTAAATGCGCCAACCAAAAGACATAGGGTATCAGAATGGATAAAAAAAACAAGACCCATCCATTTGCTGTCTACAAGAGACTCATTTTAGACCTGAGGACACCTTCAGATTGAAAGTGAGGGGATGGAGAACTATTTATCATGCCACTGGAAGTCAAAAGAAAGCTGGAGTAGCCATACTTATATCAGACAAACTAGACTTTGAATTAAAGGCTGTAACAAGAGATGAAGAAGGGCATTATATAATCATTACAGGGTCTATCCATCAGGAAGAGCTAACAATTATAAATGTCTATGCACCAAATACTTGAGCCCCCAAATATATAAAACAATTACTCAGAAACATAAGCAACCTTATTGATAAGAATGTGGTAATTGCAGGGGACTTTAACACTCCACTTACAGAAATGGATAGATCATCTAGACACACGGTCAATAAAGAAACAAGGGCCCTGAATGATACATTGGATCAGATGGACATGACAGATATATTTAGAACTCTGAATCCCAAAGCAACAGAATATTCTTTCTTCTCGAGTGCACATGGAACATTCTCCAAGATAGATCACATACTGGGTCACAAAACAGCCCTTCATAAGTACACAAGAATTGAGATCATACCATGCATACTTTCAGACCACAATGCTATGAAGCTTGAAATCAACCACAGGAAAAAGTCTGGAAAACCTCCAAAAGCATGGAGGTTAAAGAATACCCTACCAAAGAATGGGTGCCTGGGTCAACCAGGCAATTAGAGAAGAAATTAAAAAATATATGGAAACAAACAAAACAAATATATGGAAACAAATGAAACAAATATATGGAAACAAATGAAAATGAAAATACAACAATCCAAACACTTTGGGATGCAGCGAAGGCAGTCCTGAGAGGAAAATACATTGCAATTCAGGCCTATCTCAAGAAACAAGAAAAATCCCAAATACAAAATCTAACAGCACACCTAAAGGAAATAGAAGCAGAACAGCAAAGACAGCCTAAACCCAGAAGAAGAAGAGAAATAATAAAGATCAGAGCAGAAATAAACAATATAGAATCTAAAAAAACTGTAGAGCAGATCAACGAAACCAAGAGTTGGTTTTTTGAAAAAATAAACAAAATTGATAAACCTTTAGCCAGGCTTCTCAAAAAGAAAAGGGAGATGACCCAAATAGATGAAATCATGAATGAAAATGGAATTATTACAACCAATCCCTTAGAAATACAAGCAATTATCAGGGAATACTATGAAAAATTATATGCCAACAAATGGGACAACCTGGAAGAAATGGACAAATTCCTAAACACCCACACTCTTCCAAAACTCAATCAGGAGGAAATAGGAAGCTTGAACAGACCCATAATCAGCGAAGAAATTGAATCAGTTATCAAAAATCTCCCAACAAATAAGAGTCCAGGACCAGATGGCTTCCCAGGGGAGTTCTACCAGACGTTTAAAGCAGAGATAATACCTATCCTTCTCAAGCTATTCCAAAAAATAGAAAGGGAAGGAAAACTTCCAGACTCATTCTATGAAGCCAGTATTACTTTGATTCCTAAACCAGACAGAGACCCAGTAAAAAAAGAGAACTACAGGCCAATATCCCTGATGAATATGCATGCAAAAATTCTCAATAAGATACTAGCAAATCGAATTCAAAAGCATATAAAAAGAATTATTCAGCATGATCAAGTGGCATTCATTCCTGGGCTGCAGGGCTGGTTCAACATTCGCAAATTCATCAACGTGACACATCACATTAATAAAAGAAAAGATAAGAACGATATGATCCTGTCAATCGATGCAGAAAAGGCATTTGACAAAATTCAGCACCCTTAAAAACGCTTGACAAAGTCGGGATAGAAGGAACATACTTAAACAGCATAAAAGCCATTTATGAAAAGCCCACAGCTAACATCATCCTCAGTGGGGAAAACCTGAGATCTTTTTCCCTGAGATCAGGAACACGACAGGGATGTCCACTCTCACCACTGTTGTTTAACATAGTGTTGGAAGTTCTAGCATCACCAATAAGACAACAAAAGGAAATCAAAGGCATCAAAATTGGCAAAGATGAAGTCAAGCTTTCCCTTTTTGCAGATGACATGATATTATACATGGAAAATCTGATAGACTTCACCAAAAGCCTGCTAGAACTGGTACATGAATTTAGCAAAGTCGCAGGATACAAAATCAATGTACAGAAATCAGTTGCATTCTTATACACTAATAATGCAGCAACAGAAAGACAATAAAGAAACTGATCCCATTCACAATTGCACCAAGAAGCATAAAATACCTACGGATAAATCTAACCAAAGATGTAAAAGATCTGTATGCTCAAAACTATAGAAAGCTTATGAAGGAAATTGAAGAAGATATAAAGAAATGGAAAAACATTCCATGCTCATGGATTGGAAGAAGAAATATTGTCAAAATATCAATACTACCCAAAGCTATCTACACATTCAATGCAATCCCAATCAAAATTGCACCAGCATTCTTCTCGAAACTAGAACAAGCAATCCTAAAATTCATATGGAACCACAAAAGGCCCTGAATAGCCAACGTAATTTTGAAGAAGACCAAAGCAGGAGGCATCACAATCCCAGACTTTAGTCTCTACTACAAAGCTGTCATCATCAAGACAGCATGGTATTGGCACAAAAACAGACACATAGACCAATGGAATAGAATAGAAACCCCAGAACTAGACCCACAAACATATGGCCAACTAGTCTTTGACAAAGCAGGAAAGAATATCCAATGGAAAAAAGACAGTCTCTTTAACAAATGGTGCTGGGAGAACTGGACAGCAACATGCAGGAGATTGAAACTAGACCACTTTCTCACACCATTCACAAAAATAAACTCAAAATGGATAAAGGACCTGAATGTGAGACAGGAAACCATCAAAACCCTAGAGGCGAAAGCAGGAAAAGACCTCTCTGACCTCAGTCGTAGCAATTTCTTACTTGACACATCCCCAAAGGCAAGGGAATTAAAAGCAAAAATGAATTACTGGGACCTTATGAAGTTAAAAAGCTCCTGCATAGCAAAGGAAACAACCAACAAAACTAAAAGGCAACCAACGGAATGGGAAAAGATATTTGCAAATGACATATCGGACAAAGGGCTAGTATCCAAAATCTATAAAGAGCTCACCAAACTCCACACCCAAAAAACAAATAACCCAGTGAAGAAATGGGCAGAAAACATGAATAGACACTTCTTTAAAGAAGACATCCAGATGGCCAACAGGCACATGAAAAGATGCTCAATGTCACTACTCATCAGGGAAATACAAATCAAAACCACAGGTATCACCTCACGTCAGTCAGAGTGGCCAAAATGAACAAATCAGGAGACTATAGATGCTAGAGAGGATGTGGAGAAACGGGAACCCTCTTACACTGTTGGTGGGAATGCAAATTGGTGCAGCCACTCTGGAAAACAGTGTGGAGGTTCCTCAAAAAATTAAAAATAGACCTACCCTATGACCCAGCAGCAGCACTGCTAGGAATTTACCCAAGGGATACAGGAGTACTGATGCATAGGGGCACTTGTACCCCAGTGTTTATAGCAGCACTCTCAACAATAGCCAAATTATGGAAAGAGCCTAAATGTCCATCAACTGATGAATGGATAAAGAAATTGTGGTTTATATACACAATGGAGTACTGCGTGGCAATGGGAAAGAATGAACTATGGCCCTTTGTAGCAACATGGATGGAACTGGATAGTGTTATGCTAAGTGAAATAAGCCATAAAGAGAAAGACAGATACCGTATGTTTTCACTCTTATGTGGATCCTGAGAAATTTAACAGAAACCCATGGGGGAGGGGAAGAAAAAAAAAAGAGGTTAGAGTGGGAGAGAGCCAAAGCATAAGAGACTCTTAAAAACTGAGAACAAACTGAGGGTTGATGGGGGGTGAGAGGGAGGGGAGGGTGGGTGATGGGTATTGAGGAGGGCATCTTTTGGGATGAGCAGTGGGTGTTGTATGGAAACCAATTTGACAATAAACATATATTGAAAAAAAAAAAAGGATGCCTCCCAACCCCTTAATTCACAACAAACTCAAATCATTTGTGTATCTTGTTGATTCTAGCTTCTTAGTGAAAAAGGAAGAAATGTCAGTCTAGTAAAAACAGCATTTGTTGGGGCACCTAGGTGGCTCAGTCAGTTGGGCGTCCAACTCTTGATTTCAGCTCAGGTCATGATCTTGTGGTTCATGAGTTTGAGTCCCGCGTCAGACCCTGCACTGGTGCGTAGGGCCTGCTTGGGATTCTCTCTCTCTTCCTCTCTGCCCCTCCCCTGCTCATGCTGTCTGTATCTTTCTCAAAATAAATAAACTTTAAAAGATGCTATTGAAAAAAACAAACAGCACTTGTTTTGGAGATAAATTTGGATTCATATCTCAAGGCTGTCACTCATTCTTGAGCAGTGTGGCATGGAGCATATATCACTTAACCAAGCAGACCTCAGTTTCTCATCTATAAGTTGGAGAAAATAAAGTCTTTTAGTACTACTGTATGAATCACAGTATGCAAAGTGCATATTCTTATGCTGAGTACTTAGTGGACACTCAATAAAATTCATTCACAAGCATTATTTCCACACTTACTTCCCTTAAACTTGTGTAGTATTTCACTCTCCCAATCCATTTGTTCACACACATCAACAAATGGTAAATCTTACAGAGTGCAAGTATGAACAGGTTTCTTTTCTGGTTTAATGGTTCCAAATTGCTTACTGAATTAAAGTCCAATTCCTCCCTATTTAAGAATCTTCAGGCTCTAGCTCTGTCCTTCCTCTCCATGCTTTTCCCTCAATGTCCTGAACAAATACCAGGCAAACTGGACTTTTGTGGTTCTCAAATATACCACGTACTCTTTAACTCAAAGTCCTGCTCACATTATTCCTCCTTTATCAAACTGATATCCCTGGCTGGATATTTCATCCTTTGAGTACTTTATTGGTACTTCTCAGGGTACTCATATTTGGTATAGCATTTCATTATTTGTACATAACTCACCTCCCTTTGAAGAGAGAAACTAGGCTATTGTTCATGTACCTACTCACCACTTGGCTAAATGATCACATACACACACATTCATACACAGAGTTTTATTTTTTGAAAATGCCAACTAGACTTTTCCAGGAATTATTTTCACTTCCTCAACTTCTGATGAAGGGGTGGGAATAGACTGGGGAGAGCAAGGTGTATACAGAGTACTGATAGAGGCATTGCTGACTGAACTTCCATTTGGATTTCTCACAGCAGTGGAAAAAAGGAAGGGGTGAAACAGTCATCCTAGTAATTGACCAGGTAAGACTTTAAGATCTGTTGATTAATTGCAATCAACCTCTTGGGAAACCCTTTACCAATTTGCTAAGCTTGTCCATATTTATTTTCTTTCCCCAGAGCTACTTTCCTAACCTTCCAGTCTCCTCTAAACCACAGAGTAAACAAAAGATTTTAAACCCACCATTGAAAACTTAGGAATATACACACATGTAGTTAGTTATTTTATCTATTAGTTCATATTTGAGAATCTTATTTAAAATGGAATTTCTTTTAACCAAATCCAAGACTAAATTTTTATAGGTCTAAAATTTTTATAGGCAGCACCTAGTATAGTGCTTTGGATATAGTACAAATTCAGTATGTAATGGTTGAAAGAAGAATGAATTTATAGTATACAACTGCAGAACTTAATGTTGGTTAACTGCAGTGGGAAAAATGAGAAAAGGTAGAGTCACAGTGAGTGTGACATGGGGGGCTCAGCTCTCATCAATACTAACTAAATAAATCCTTGGGTGCCTAGTGTATTTAAGGATTTAAGTATCCCCAACTGAGTGCCTTGAGGATAGAGATAATATGTTATTTTGTATTGCTTGGTAATGTGCCAAGTCTTAAGATACTTTCTCAAGTGCAAGAGTATCCAGGAATCGGAAATATTAGAAGCTCCACTATTCAAGCAAATTACATATAGTTTGAATTCATAAAATTTTCAACGAACTCTTCTCAATTTATATTTCATAAGATAAAACTGCTGGCATTAAAATCCAGTTCCAGACCCACTCTTCTATTAAATATTGCAAAAACACAGAATAGTAGAAATGGAAAGATCTTTAGAGATTATCCAGCCTATTTTTTTTTAATGTTTATTTTTGAGAGAGAGACAGAGAGAGACAGAGCGTGAGCAGGTGAAAGTCAGAGAGAGAGGGAGACAGAATCAGAAGCAGGCTCCAGGCTCTGAGCCCTCAGCACAGATCCCTACCTGGGGCTCAAACCCACCAACAGGGAGATCGTGACCTGAGCCGAGGTCCTCTGGCTTAACCGAGCCACCCAGGCGGCCACAACCCATTTTTAATATCAGGAAAACTTAGGCCCACAAAGGGATCACATTAGCAGCAAAGGTCTCACTAAAAGACACGCAGAGTCCATGTCTCTCTCTGAATGTTTCTACACACACACACACACACACACACACACACACACACACACTTCTTGCCTTTCTGAAAATACAGAGGTCTTAAAAAGCCAAGGCTTCTGTCAGGCCAGAGGTACTCATTTAAACGTAACAAGTTTTTATTTGGCCCACGGTGTTTAAAACAAAATAAAAGCAGGAATATAGGAGGATGGTGACAGGCAAATGCTCTCGCAGTTTTTGCAACCTGTGGCTCATGTCCTTTCTACAGTTACCTCTATGAAGAGATACTCTGATGTAGTAGAAAGATCACGGGACTTTGAGGACACATGAATCTGAGATGAAATCCCGACTCCACCACTTACTATGTGGCCTTGGTCAGGCCACTTCTTTGAACTTTAGTTTCCTCATTAGTCAAATGGAGATAATTCAGTTTGATGGAAGGGTTTGAGAGGAAAGTAGGTCTAGCACACAGCTGAAGATCGATAAATATTTGTTAAATAAATGAATAACACAGTTGATGCTCAGTAACAAATGATCATGCATGATTGGAGTCCCTATCTCCTGGGGGCTCCAGACTGAAGGCTCTTGGCCTCCCTGCAAGCTTATTGGCCTCAAGCCCGGCCCTGAGTCTGCCCATTTCTTCCCAGCCTCACTCGGCGCTCGGTCCAGGGCTCGCAGAGAATTTCCTGGTCCTAGTTCTCAGGCCATCTTAGTACGGAGGCGTTGGACCCGTGCTCCGCCTCCTCTCCCCGTCCCTCCCATCAGAGCCAGAGTCGGAAGAGGCGGACGCTGCTCCTCAAACCACAACTCCACTACGGCGGTGCTCCCCCTGCCGTTAGCGTCCAAAGGGATTAAGCATTTCGTTTTTCTCATCTTTTTTTCTCTCTCGGTTTCTAGTTCTCAGTCTCCCCTCACGGGTTCGAGTCCATTTCGTTTGGTGGTAAAGACCACACGCAGCCTTCTCAAACCCTTCGGCTCCGGACAGTTTAGAAGGCCGCGTTGCCTAGGAAACTGAGAAGGGCGTTGGAAAACGTCCACCCTGCGTCGCGTTTGCGCAGGCGCTCGCGGCCTGGCTTCCATTATCGCGAGAATCGCCTCCCGGAAGTTCCACGTCAGTCAGTCGGCCGGTATCAAGTCGGTGGGTCTCTCAGGGTCTGCGTCGCCGGTGGCAAGTGCGGGCTCCCGGGCTCTGACCAACGGAGCGATGGTAGGTCCAGACCCTGCAGGAGGGAGCGGGGCCTTTTCGTCTGAGGCCAGCCTTGAGCTGCTGGAGTGCGGGCTGCGGATGCGGCCGCCGCCTCAGGCCTTGCGGGGTCCTGGTCCGGTTTGAGTTTTTTGAGGGAGGCGGCGGCGGTGGGGCCCAGGAATCTGAGGTGGTTTGGAGACGCAGTGCCTGGGCTTTGGCAAAAGTACCTCATTCTGCCCTTAACACGGTGGCAGCTGACCGTACTCTCATGTTGGGCTTGTTCTTGCTATAATAGCGTGTGCTGACCGCACTGACGATCTTAAACAGAAAAGCATTCCCTCTGAAATAGGTAAATAAAGTGTATATGGAGTTCAAAGTGGAATTTCGAATGCTTTGGCATCCCACTTTAAGTTTCTAGGGGGCAAAGAAGGGTTAGGATGTTGCTTATAAAACTAGTGTGCTTTTCTGCATTTGCAAGTATAGTGGCTGGTAAGAATGGCAGTCAGGACAGATAGCACTTTTTTTATTGTCATTCTCACCCTCAAAAATACCCTAAAGTACTTTTGCCCAAGAGTGTTCTAATAAGAAGGAAAAAAGTACAATAGTGTGAGGATATGATTTCTGCAAAAAAGTAAGAAAGTCGGTATTCTGTATTTAAACATTATCCTGCACTCCCCCCACTTTTTACTTGTTGTGGAGCATAGGTTCAGAGATTTTGGAGCTTGAAGAACTTTGGGATTAATAAATCCAAAATCTGTATATTGCGGTAAAAAAAAAAAAAGTTTGTAAAAAGCTAATTGAGGCAGAGTTGGGATTACAGCAGAGGTTGAGTCCTTAGGGAAACTGGTGAAAGTTATGGATAATGGGTAGAGAAGCACACAGCGTTGCAAAAAATTCAGTGGGTTCACTAGAGACCACCTCTCCCCTATCCTTATCCATGAACTTCGTTGGGTCCCCAGGTTAAGGGCCCCGGAACAAGATCTCAGGTCTCTTAATGATCCTACGTCATATTGCCAGTGATCCGCTCTGGTCTGGGATCTGCTGCGCTTTCAGTAATGGACATTTTCTAACGAAATATCCTTCATTCTTTAATACATTTAAAATCTTTTTTATGAGATACAAATACGAATTTATTTTTTCACTTGTTTACCATAGAGTGTTTATTATGTGCCCATGCAATTTGCTAATCATTTGCCTCCTAAGTCTTTCAACAGCTGGGAGAATGAGTTATAAGAAGTGTTTATGGAGCGGTTATGATAGGCCAGGCACTATTCTAACTGCTTAACACTGAATTTAATTCTCATAACACTAAGACGTAGATAAAAGTATTATCCCCGTTTTTCTTAATGTCGAACCTGAGAGAAGTTCTAAGTAAACTTGCGCATTATTGCATATTTGAAATGAGTGGCAGAACTGAAATTTGGGTGCAGCATAATTCCCTAGACCTGGATTATACCATCTGTCCTTAAACCCCATATCCAAATATAGAAGATGCTGTGGAGATAAAGACATGAGTAAAGCAATGACCCTGCCCTTAAGAAGAATCGACTCTATAAAGCAAAAAGAGATACATATACAAATGTTAAAGGTTAAAATTAACTTCTGTAAGATCCCTTAGGAAAGGATAGTTCTGGCTAAGGTAATCCAAAAGATTTTATTGGTGGCAGCAGCATTTAAGATGAGTCCTAAATGGGGACGCCTGGGTGGCTCAGTCAGTTAAGCGTCCGACTTCAGCTCAGGTCATGATCTCATGGTCCGTGAGTTCGAGCCCCACTTCGGGCTCTGTGCTGACAGCTCAGAGCCTGGAGCCTGCTTCGGATTCTGTGTCTCCCCTTCTCATTACCTCTCCCCTGCTCACAGTCTGTCTGTCTCTCTCTCTCTCTCAAAAATAAGTAAACATTAAAAAAAAAAAAGGGTCCCAAATGCATCCAGTTTTTGGAAAATGGAGGCATTTAGAACGAAGGGTACAGTATGAATATCTTACTCGTGTTTGTATCCTAGAGTGTCTAATACAGTGTCTCATTCAAAGTAGTCACTTAAATGTTGGGAGAAATGTAACAAGAGATTTCATATGTGCTTTTTAAACTGGGATTTGTGAATTAGGGATACTTGGAGGTATTCTAGGGTTGCTTAGTCCCCCGGCCCAACTTTCCATAGCATCGCTTTTACTCAGTAATCATTAAACATCCATATGGTAAAATATATACAGTTTGTAAGTGATGGATTTCCTCATTTGCTAGAGCAAAAGTGTGAGGTGTGCTGGCTTACGTGAAAGCCCCCACTGTGGTTCCTGGCACACAATAGACATTTCATGTTTGTTCACTCTGAAGAGACCAGCAAAAGGAGTTGAAATTTGTTATGCAAATTAATGAGGCAAAATTGAGAAAAGGATGAAGTAAAAAGTCCTGCTTCCCTGAATGACCAAGAAGTGTCAGGATGGTGATTTGACAGTAGAGAGTTTGAGATGGAGAGAAAGGCACACCAGTGGAAACATTTTTTGGTGATTGTAGAGAAGAGCCAAAGAACTCTGATCTTTTAAAGTAAAGAGATCTAGGTTATTGCTAAAAGTGGGAGAGGCGTGTGTAGAAGTGATAACAGGGTTAGAAGTAGTAGATGAATAAAAGCCTTGTGAGGCGTTTGCTTTGTTCCAGAAAATTATCTCTGCTGAAAATATCTAGTGATCTTCATTTTGTGTTGAAAAGTAACCTTAAATTTCTGTTCCATTCATGATCATTCTGGAAGATTACAGAAATAAAGATTCCGCAGTAACTCAACTTGCCAAATAAACTTTTCGGTTGTGTTTAAAACCTGTCGAAGGGGAAACATTTTAAATCAGTCTTCCCCAATCTGTGTCCAAGAGAGAATTAAGACTAAATCCAAAGGTATCACTGTTTATAATGAATTAACTTTTTTTCTAGAATGGTAAGTATTCTTGGGAGAATTGAGAAAATACTTTATTCACATCATTTTCTTGTCTGTGGTGTAGATGAATCCAGGTTGAAAAAAGCTGTTTTACACTATTAGCATTTTCTGACTCAAGAGTATTTTAATTTTTGTTTAAAATTGTTCTAATTAGAATTAGGTTCTTGTATTAGATTACTAAGTAATGCATCAGTTAGGTTCCTAATTAAGTACGTTAGGTTCCTATAACTTTAAATCCATTAAAATGTTATAAATATTCCCATTTGCCTCCAAAGGCCTTCATGGACATGGATATAACCCATATTGATCACACATCCCATTCATCTAGTATTTACTAATACTATTGCCAAAATACTTTTCTCTGAAGAAATCAATTTTTTTATTGAGGTATAATTGAAATAATTTTATGTTAATTTCATGTGTACAATATAATGATTTAGCATATGTATATATTGTGAAATGGTCACAACAGTAAGTCTAATTAACATCCATCGCTATACGTGGTTAGAGTAATTTTTTTTTTGTGATAACTTTTAAGGTCTAAGCAACTTTCTATATACAACACAGTATTATTAACTAGTCACCGTGTTGTACATTATATCCCCAGGACTTAATTATTTTATTACTGGAAGTTTGTACCCTTTGACCTCCTCCATCCATTGTCCCCATCCCCACCCCTTGCTTCTGGCAATCACCAATCTGTTCTCTGAATGTATGAGCTTGAGCTGTTTAGCGTGTGTGTGTGTTTATTTTTTTTAAAGATTCTACATACAAGTGAGTCATATAGTGTTTGTGTTTTTCCGACTTATTTGACTTAGCATAATACTATCAAGGTCCATCCATGTTGTCACAAATGGCAAGGTTTCATTCTTTTTTATGGCTGAATGATATTCCTGTGTGTGTATACAATGGAATATTGTATATAAATATATGTAATATGTATTATGTACATATATACAATGGAATATTATATGTATAGTATGCATATATTACATATGTTTTCTTTATCCATTCATCCATCAGTGGACACTTATACATTGTTTCAATGTCATGCCTATTGTAAATAATGCTACAGTGAACATGGGGGTGTATATATCTTTCCAAGTTGGTGCTTTCCTTGTTCTTTGGGTAAATACCCAGAAGTGGAATTGCTAGGTCATACATATGGTAGTTCTGTTTTTAATTCTGGCAGAGGTTGGGGGGTGGTGGTGGGGGGAGCCTCCACACTGTTTTCCAATAGTGGCTTCACCAATTTACATTCTAGCCAACAGTGCACAAGGGTTCTGTTTTCTTCACATCCTCACTGACACTTGTTATTTCTTGTCGTTTTGATAATAGCCCTTCTAATGGGTGTAAGGTGCTATCTCATTATGGTTTTGACTTGTGATGATTAGTGACATTGAACATTTTTCATGTACCTATTGGTCATCTGTAGTCTTCTTTGGAAAAATGTCCATTCAGAACCTCTGCCTATTTTTAACTAGATGATTATTTTTATTATTTTTTATTTTTTTGTTCTTGAGTTGTATGGGTTCTTTACATATTTTGAATATTGATCCCTTATCTAGATATATGATTTGCAGGTATTTTCTCCCATTCAGTAGGTTGTCTTTTCATTGATGAAATGAAATGAAATGAAATGAAATGAAATGAAATGAAATGAAATGAAATGAAATGAAATTCATTGCTGATGTTTCCTTTGCTGTGCAGCGTTTTATTTGATGTAGACCCACTTGTTAATTTTTGCTTTTGTTGCCTTTATTTTTGGTGTCAGATCCAAAAAAATCATCAAGACCAATGTCAAGGAGCTTACTGCCTATGTTTTCTTCTAGTTTTATGGCTTCAGGTTTTACATTCAAGTCTTTAATCCATTTTGAGTCAATTTTTGTAAAATTAACTATGGTGTAAGATAGTGGTCCAGTTTTATTCTTTTGCATATGGCTGTCCAGTTTCCCAAACATTTATTGAAGAGACCATCCTTTCCCCATTGTATATTCTTGGCTTCTTTTTGGCAGGCTAATTGACCATATATGCATGAATTTATTTCTGGGTTCTCTGTTCTGTTCCATTGATCTATGTGTTTTTATGCCAGTATCATACTGTTTTGATTGATATAGTTTAGGATTACTAAGACTTCATGAATAACACTTTAGAATATTTTCGAATAGGACACTCATGACATGGGCACAACATTGTGATTTAGTGGATATTTTATGTATGCTTATGTAGATACTCTGTAAACCAAGGGTTCTCAAAATGTGATCTGCAGTCTCCTAGGAGTCCCCCATTCTTTTTCAGGAGGTTCACAAATTAAAACTGTTTTCCTTATAGTAAGACACTAATGGCCTTTTTCACTATGTTGATAATTTGCACTGTTGGTGTAAAAGTAATAGAAGATAAAACTGAACTGTTATAGTGTCACCAAATTGTACTGTTAGTATATTCTTCATTACCAATTTTTTTTTTTTTTGTAAGTTAAAAGTCAGTGTCCTTAAGGGGTGCCTGGGTGGCTCAGTTGGTTAAGTGTCTAACTCTTGATTTCAGCTCAGGCATGATCTCATGGTTCATGAGATCGAGCCCCACATCAGGCTCTGGTTTCAGTTTTCATATTGCAACTAACCTTTAAGAAACTACCACTTGTCAAGTTTTAACGTGTATGAAAGAAGAATATTCATAGCTGTTTGAAAAAAGTTATTTAAATATTTCTTTTTCCATCTACATATCTTCATGAGACTAACATCAACCAGAACAACATATTGAAGGCCAAAGCAAATATGAGAAACCAACTTTCTCCTATTAAGATAGAATGTAAAGAGTTTTGCAAAAATGTGAAACACTACCACTCTTCTCACTAAATTTATTTGGAATATATAGTTGTTTCTCATAAAAATATGTTAAGTTAACATGTAATGAGTTTATTTTTATTATTTGAAAATGAATTAATAAGTATTTTTAAGTTGTTTCAATTTTAATATTTCACATGGTATCAATAGATATAAACTTCATAAACAAAAGCTTTTTAGTAAGTTTTTTTAGAGTGTACAAGATTCCCGAAGCCAACAAGTTTGACAACAACTACTGTAAATTAAAAATAACTTAAGTACTCATATGTTTTTATGAGTGAAGAAGTAGGTGCTTTAGACTTGAAACTGTGCCTATAGTTTAGCAAAGTAAAACTGAGTTGTTTTATAGGCCTATTAATGAATGTTAATGTAGTGTTTCAGTTGAGATCTCAAATATGTTTTATTTGGCGTAGCAATTTAATGTTTTGTGGGTTTTTGATGTTGTTTCTCCTTAGCCTCTGCGACTTGATATAAAGAGAAAGCTAACTGCTCGATCAGATCGAGTTAAGAGTGTGGATTTGCATCCTACAGAGCCATGGATGTTGGCAAGTCTTTACAATGGCAGTGTGTGTGTGTGGAATCATGAAACACAGGTAGGAATTTTTAAGGACTTTTTAGAAATAGTGTGTTAGACAGTGATTATAATGAAAGAGAAGAAATAGAATCCACTAGCTATATGCAGACTGCTTTCTCAAATAGATTGGTACAAAGTATTTTCAGTAAAGCAGAACTAACATTTATGGGGTAATAGCTTGTGGGATAAAACGTTTGGGTCTTGTCATACACAATATTTAAATGTTAAATTCTGATGTAGGTAGTATTAACTTTTCTTTGAAATTAAGGAAATTGCCACCAATATAAGGTCACTTGCTCTAGATAAAGTATTTAATAGTACTTAATTTTCTATTCAGTGAATATTCTAACGTTCCTAAGAATGGGATTTTTAATTTTATTTATTTTTCCCGAGTACTTGATATAATTATTTGCAGATAACTTTCAATCTGCCATATGAATTATAGAGTATGTCAGAGAAGTATTTATAGTCAGCTTTTGATTACACATATTAAAATATGCATTATACGGATTGTCTGCCTTACATGCTTGTTTTGCTCTTTTTCATCTGAGTAAATAATTAACTTCAAATTGGTTTGTCTCGTTTTCCTTTTTGTTGACCATTCTTAATCTTTTTCCTTCAAAATACAGAACATATAGTCAGCAATATTCCATACACTTCTGTGTCTACTTATACAATAATTACCTTCAACATCCACGTTTAAGTTCTTAATACCCGACAAACCTCACATTGAATAATTTAAGATGGCATAGGAAATCAAGGCCAGGAATAAACGTAAAAACACCGTTATAGTCTTATGTCACTAATGACACAGAATGACTGCACACTAAACCAAAACCCCATCAGTGACAATTTATACACATTAACACTTTGTTCTCTGCTTTATGCTACTGCTGATAACATTGTTTGACACGTAGGAAGCACTCAATAATTACTTTTTGAGCTAATGAATAATGAACATTCCATTTATCCCTATTTCACTGTATCAGGAATTCTCACCTCTGCAATTTCACATCTTCATCCTGTGAATCCATTTGTATTAATGGAAATAATATGCTTGGTAATTGCTTTTTTTTTGATCTACTCCTGCATTCACACATTTAAAATCTTTGTGGTTTTATGCTAAACAGATATGTTGGTGCCTCCCCGAGCCCTCACTGCGCTTCCTAATTCTTCCTGGGGATCCCTTGTCTCCACTCCATTTAGCCATTTCTCAGCTGTCATTTCACTGTAGTATGTTCTAAATCCCAGGTGTACTTCCCTTACCCTTCTCTAGGTTTTCCTGTAACGTAACTCTGCTTTATCTTTACCCACTTTGCCTCATGTTTCTCTTTTGTGCCCTCCTATGCCCTCTGGCAGGGCCGCTTGCTTCCACTTTCATAATTTACCTCATTGGTAACTTGTCTAATTTCCTTCTTTCCTTCAAGAATGGCGGTTCTGAGGTGGACAGGGATTATCCTAGTCTTATTTCCTACTGTTACTCCAAGTGCATATCTGACAGATTTACACTCAGTAAGTCTTTGTTGAATGGTTTGTCTCTTTTGGTTCTCCCTGCTTTTTCCCCTCTGTCACCAACAGAAGCTACTTGGCACTCATGTATATTGAGAGCAAAATTCTTGAAAGAGGCAAAAAGTTTTTGGAAGTATGTTCAAATGTACTTGAATTTCAAATACGTCTTTGAGGTGGTGAGTCCAATGATTAAAAAAATCAGTATGTTGGAATTTGAAGCCATCCTGCCAATTAAGTGGTGTGGGCAAGCCTTTTAATCATGTTAAGGCTCAGTTTAATTATCTAAAATGAAGATGATATTGTTGCCTTCCCTATATCACAGGAGTATCAAAAGGATTAAATCCAATTAGATAAAATTGTGTGTGAGACCTGTAAGGTACCATACAAGTATTAATCATTATTTTCCTGACTTACATTGAGTGTTTGTTGAGTGTATAGCCTTTCCTCCTGTTTAGACTGTTTAGGTTCTAGAATGTGGAGACCGTCTCTTGCAGTCATAGCACTTAACATGGACCTGAACCATGACCGTTCTGCAGCTGCTTTATGTCTGCAGCTGCTTTATGTGTACGGCTCAGCAGATCCCTGGATTTATTGACTACTCATAAGCTTTCGTGGATTTGTCCATCATCTTAGAGACTGCGTGTTCTTTCTGCTCTCAATGTCTGTATTGTAATTAACTGACAGTGGTTGTACAGGTTGGAGCTTCCCCATTTAATGTCTTTGTGTGAAGAATCTTTGAGGTCTGTCTCTATTCTTTTTTTTTTTTTTTTTATGTAACTTAGTTTTTGTTTGTTTGCTTGTTTTAGTATAGTTGACATACGATGTTACATTAGTTTCAGGTTTACTGGCTTCTGTTCTTTTTATTTAGTGCACATGCTTCATCAGTTAGTAAGATTGTACTTTTTTCCATTACTATCTGGTACAAAAAAAGATATTGCAAAATGATAGCTTGATTTTCAGAATTTTAAAAAATAAGGCATCAAAGTAGGAGGACAAAAAGATGCATTTATCCCTGTTCTTTCTAGGAGGGGTCTCCTAGTTATCTACTTTTATCCTGTGTATATTATTCCATTCTGAACAACTTGAAGAGATACCTAAATCACTGTGTAAAGCATAACTTCACTAAAGACAGGTAAACAGCATTTGTATGGAAACATATTGCTGAGATGTACAAAACAACTGCATCTTTTTTAGGAGTTTATTTTGTGAGTTGACGGGTTTAATTTTAAAAAGAAAACTAAGCAGGGGTGTTGGGTGGCTTAGTCGGTTAAGCGTCCGAATCTTGGTTTCTGCTCAGGTCATGATCTCACAGTTCGTGAGTTCAAGCCCTGCATCGGGCTCCATGCTGACAGTGCAGAACCTGCTTGGGATTCTCTCTCTCTGGCCCACCCCTGTTTGTGGTGTCTTTCTTTGTCTAAATAAATAAGTAAGCTTTAATAAATAAACAAACTAAGCCAATTTATTCAACAAATAGTTGTTACACACTGGTTGTTTGCCAGCCACTGTTCTAAGCTCTGGAAATACAGTGGTGAAAAGATTCCTGCCCTCAGGGAGCTTAGTAGGAAAGATTGACATTAAACACATAATTATGAAGGTGCTGTGTTTTGAAAGGGGAGTGTAAGGATCTGTGGGTAGGTTTTCAGGAGGAGGAAAGGTAAGGCTGGGAGTAGCCAAAGGTGAGGCTAGAGAGAAAGGAAAGGGCAGGCTGGAGCACAGGGGATCTGGAATTTCATCTTGTGGACATTTGCTCTCTTTTATCCTTTGTAAGTATTTTAATTTTGAAACTGTTAAAGAAGAGAAGATTGGTCTGTGTTTTTCATTTGATTGTTGAACTTTTGTATTTTAGCCTGAAAATATTTTTAAATTAGAAGTGATCTAAATAAATAGATGTTTTAAATATAACAATAGATTCTTCAGTTATTTCCTCATAACTCAAAGTGTATGTGTTTTTATCAATTTTAAAGACATTGGTGAAAACATTTGAAGTATGTGATCTTCCTGTTCGAGCTGCAAAGTTTGTTGCAAGAAAGAATTGGGTTGTGACAGGAGCGGTAAGTAATTCTGTGAATCTCTAATCCCTTCGGTTCAATTTCTGAACTGGTCAGTGATAATGTGGATAATTTAATTCTTGATTTTTTAATTAGTGTAATGTTTTGAAGTTTGGACTTTAATCCTTGAGCCTATAATCCACTTTTCTTGTGCAGTTGACTTCGTAACAGTAGTAATGACTTCTAGATTTTCATTTCCAGGATGATATGCAGATCAGAGTGTTCAATTACAACACTCTGGAGAGGGTTCATATGTTTGAAGCACACTCGGACTACATTCGCTGTATCGCTGTTCATCCAACCCAGCCTTTCATTCTCACTAGCAGCGGTAAGAAGTGACTTCTTTTGGTTACGTGCATCTCTTTGAGTCATTCATTTTCATTCAGCGAGACGTGCAATTCTTTCACTGCCATTACAAGTAGAGTTCTAATTCCAAGCAGCCTTTAAACTATTTAAATCCATTAGCGTGCTATCAATGCTGCTTGCTTTTGTATTTAATGAAATATCAACTCTGCTTAGGATTTGTGTAGCACTTGTTCCAGTTCCTTTCAGGGAAGGCCTACAGGTCTAGATGATTAAACATCTGAACAGAAAGCTAATTTACATGCTGGTAAGTGAGTTTTTGCTGGATTGCCATATACCCTACTCAGGTTATACTTGGGCTACTTTGCTCTCTGGTATTCCATCTAAAACAGTGGACTCTTTGGAGGGCAATTAAGACAAGTTGCATTGCATTGGTAATGGTTCTTTGAAACATTTTTAAGTTAAAATTGAGAGAAGTAATTCAAAGCTTTTTTTAGCCATTCATATAAGAGGGATGCTTATTCCCTAGTCACCGACCTCGTTATTCAGTCATACTTAGATTCTAATCAAACTTGTGTTACTCTTTTGTCATTCTGTAAAGCCCACTGAGGCTTTCTTAAATTTTCTCATGAAACTTTTGTATTTGCCATTAGTAATTTCTGTATCTTATCTCCGCTCTTGTGTAGAGAGTTAAGTTTATTCTTAGGATAAATAAGGATTTTGAAAAATGTATTCAGTTCTGATTCTTTAAGTCATGGAATGTATGGTTTCTCTTAGATTTGCTGCCTTAAAAAGCACAGAGACTGCATCTTAGTTCTGACTGAAAGAAATATAAATTGCAACTAACTTAAGACTTTCTTTTGGCCTAGATGACATGCTTATTAAGCTCTGGGACTGGGATAAAAAATGGTCCTGCTCACAAGTGTTTGAAGGACACACCCATTATGTTATGCAGATTGTGATTAATCCCAAAGATAACAACCAGTTTGCCAGTGCATCTTTGGACAGGACCATCAAGGTAGGGTGTCCACTATTTGTATCAGTTATGGTGGTGAAATACAGTTGTTTAGGTGTTTTACTACTGGCTACCCAGAAAGTTATTCCTGATTATAAGTTTCTCTCAAAAGCTTGTATTGAAGTCAAAATAGGATCTCTCACTTTGATCCAGAAGGACATATTCTGTTTAGAAGAATATTGTAGCAACTTGGCGCTCTTTTTTTTTTTTAATATGAAATTTATTGTCAAATTGGTTTCCATACAACACCCAGTGCTCATCCCACCAGGTGCCCTCCTCAATACCCATTACCCACCCACCCCCCATCAACCCTCAGTTTATTCTCAGTTTTTAAGAGTCTCTTATGGTTTGGCTCCCTCCCTCTCTAACTGCAACTTGGTGCTCTTAATGGAAGGAGTGTTTTTCCATATCAAAGCAGTATACTGAAAGACTTTTAAACCACCTAAACCACCGCAAACCCAGAATAGGAAAAATGCCAGAATCTTCTGTTCCCTCTCCTTTTAGTGTATTTCCTCTATTTCCTGTTTCCTTTTAGTGTATTCATTGTTGACCTCTGCTGATTGTTAATCTATTTTACATTTAAATTTCATCTGCCTCCATTCTCTTTTTCTTATTCTACTTCTCCATACTGCTGCCAATTATCTTTCTATAACATGGGTTTCATCTTTCAGTTTCTAGTCTGAGAGTAAAGTTCCAGTACTTTAGTGTGGACTACAAGGGTTTCCAAGACTAGCCACAGCTAATATGATGAGACATTTCCTATAACCCTGGTCTATCCACCATTCTCTAGAGATGCCATGAATGTTCACATAATCGTATTCAGCTATTACCTCTGCTTGTGGCACTCTTTATTCTCCCTTTTGATTTTTTTTTTTCCCCTCTAGAGAACTACTTATCTTTCAAGGCTTAGCACAATTATTTACTCTGAGAAGCTCTTTTCAGACACCCATTTCATCTCCAGACAGAGGCAGTCCTGCTCAGTCCCTTCCTTCCATTCCTTTTGTCTCCATTATGGCCTTCATTTTGAATGATAACTGATGTGTGTATGGCAATCTGTATCTCCCCGAAATGTTGATGTTTGGGGCAGGAACTATGTGTCACCTCCACTCCCTCAAACAGATACTCAGTAGCAAGCAACACAGTACCTTGCTTGTACTAGATGCTTAATACAAGATGCAAGAGTGCAGCCGTACTCCTTTTTCCATTATGATTTTTAAAATGTCTCTACATGCATAGATTTAAAATTATATATTGCATTAACTTTTGCTTACGTGTGTATACTGACGTCTGTATAACATTTTTGTTAGTTTTCCTTTAACTTATAGAAGATGGTACATGTTATTTGTGTGATAATTATTAAATGATACCTCTCTGAATATCTTAGCGTTTTGGCCTCATTTTTTTCCTTTTGCTGGGTTGTCCTTGCTTTTGACATAAGTTGGAAACTTTGAATTAGTTTCAGACTTGCGTCACTAAATTAGGTATATCATGAAAACATAAATTGTCTTATCTTTGGCTCTAGTAAAGTGTGTTTGATCCAGTCAATGGTAAACATTTGTTTACACATCTTTACCCTCCCCTCCCGTGTAGGAGGCACTCAGGAAATATTTGTAAAGGTAAAGCTCAATACTAGTGCTCTAGTAATGTTTGACTACTTTTACAACTTAAAATTTTTTAGTTAGTGGTAATTTTCTCTTTTTAATAGACCTTCTTAAATTCACTTTCATGATCTTTATGTTAAAATTCTCATAAAATCATTTCTTACCCTTAAAGTATTATTCTTCACACTATAGCCTATGGACCATTGGGGTTTCTATTAAAAATCTAGATTTCTGGGGAATCTCTAGGGATAAAGAAAAATCTCTAGGGATGAAGCCTGGAAATTGGAATTTTCAGAGAATGCCATAGTTATTCTACCCCCTAGAAATTCAAGTAAAGTAAGAAACAACAGAAACAAATGGGTTAAAAAAATGTACATTCTTTAATTTCCCTCCCCTGTGCTTTGGCGTTTTATATAACATGTCAGAAGTGTGGTGGATCTGCCTTGTGAAAGGCAAGTCACCATATTGAATGTCAGATGCTGTCGTTCTCTAAAGGTGTGGCAGCTGGGGTCTTCCTCCCCAAACTTCACTCTGGAGGGACATGAGAAAGGCGTGAATTGCATCGATTACTACAGTGGTGGCGACAAACCATACCTCATTTCAGGCGCAGATGACCGTCTTGTTAAAATATGGGACTATCAGGTACAGTTTTTTCATAACCTTACTTTGCCATATGTTAGACATGGATTTCGTTGTTTCTTACAGGACAGCTAAAACTTGGGTTATTGAACTCCATTCATAGCACAAAGTAACTTCAGGCTTCAGTATTTACACCTAAACAGTGATCCCAGAGTTCTCCATAAAAATGAAAACAAATGCCTGTCAAGGTTTTAAAAATAAAATGCCATCATGTTTATTTTTCATTTAAAAGTAGAAATTAGAAATTTAAACATTTGATTAAAATGAATTATTACATCCTCTAATATCCTCACTGGTAAACTTTTGTTTATAATTGGAAACTAGCAGATTAATAATATCATGACACAGCCATGCTATAGCCATTTTTGCCACATAGACTTTGCAAACCTAGCTATGATTTCTTGTTACTATGCTTTTTATCTCTAAGAGACAGATTCAGTTTCTGTTTTTTCTTTCTCACATCAACATGTCCATAAACAGTTAATAAAATGAAGCCTAGGGGCGCCTGGGTGGCTCAGTCAGTTGAGCGGCCGACTTCGGCTCAGGTCATGATCTCACGGTCCGTGAGTTCGAGCCCCGCGTCGGGCTCTGTGCTGACAGCTCAGAGCCTGGAGCCTGTTTCAGATTCTGTGTCTCCCTCTCTCTGGCCCTCCCCCATTCATGCTCTGTCTCTCTCTGTCTCAAAAATAAATAAACGTTAAAAAAAAAAAAATGAAGCCTAGAAAATCAGTGTTACTTAGAACCTTATTCAAATTTGTGCTTAAGTACAGAAATAAAAATATGAAAGACATTACCTTAGGAATTTGGAGAGAAAATATTCAAATGAACACCAGATCTTTTGAGGTGTGTGTGTTTTCTTCTTTAAATAGGATGGTTGCAATTACATTTCCCTGTACTATCAAAGAGTTAGAGAAAGTATGCACACGATAAGATAATTGTGTTTCAAAACTTTCTGTGTCGAATACTGTATAGATTGTCATTGCTACTATCATTTATAATGTATGTGCACTGGAAAAATTAAAGATAAGTTACTTTTCACACACAAAAAATGTTTTCTGTGTCTTGCTGTCTTTTGATTACAGAATAAAACTTGTGTACAGACACTGGAGGGACATGCCCAAAATGTATCTTGTGCCAGTTTTCATCCTGAGTTGCCAATCATCATCACAGGTTCAGAAGATGGTAAGTTAGAAATGTATGTTTATTCCTGTGCTTTTAATTACAAAGTAGATATTTAAGCCAGGTAGTGCCCGGCATTGTAATTAGGTTTGCTGTTTTTATCAGAATAGAATATTTGAGTTATAAAATGAAGGGACATTGTTACTGTCATCGTCGTCATCATCCTAATGTGTTTTGACTCTATTATTTAAATAAGAGGACACCCAGAAGTCCTAGCGAAAAACTGAAAAAGCCTGTCAATGCTTTGGAGTCTACAAACTTGGGGTCAGATTCAGGCACTGCCACTTCATGGATGTGTGGTTTGGGCAGATTATGAAATGGGAACAGACATATCCACCTCACAGGATGATAGTGAACATAAAAGATCATGTGTATCAAGCATCTGCAGGTACATAGTAGGCACTGTGCCCGGGAAATACGTTATTTCACACGGAAAATCACATTTCTTACCTGTAATTTTCTGTTTATTTGTTACTTGATAAAATCACCTACAGACTGTAGATCAAAACTTTACGCTGCCAGGAAGCTAATAAAAAAAGGACTTCGCTGTGGCTGGTTCATCTGACCTAATCCATCGTTAGATGTTCAAATTAAAAGGGAGTATTCACGTTGTTCTTTTTAGGAACCGTGCGTATTTGGCATTCAAGCACGTATCGCCTAGAGAGCACATTAAATTATGGAATGGAGAGGGTGTGGTGCGTGGCCAGTCTTAGAGGGTCCAACAATGTCGCTCTGGGCTATGACGAAGGGAGCATCATTGTTAAGGTAATCTCTAATTATACTCTCTCTGGGGGCGCCTGGGTGGCGCAGTCGGTTAAGCGTCTGACTTCAGCCAGGTCACGATCTCGCGGTCCGTGAGTTCGAGCCCCGCGTCAGGCTCTGAGCTGATGGCTCGGAGCCTGGAGCCTGCTTCCGATTCTGTGTCTCCCTCTCTCTCTGCCCCTCCCCCGTTCATGCTCTGTCTCTCTCTGTTCCAAAAATAAATAAACGTTGAAAAAAAAAACAAACTTTAATTATACTCTCTCTGAATAAATGAACATAGTGGAAGCAGTTTTCCTTGTATTTTTGTACAGTCATCTTCTAAGTCACCAGTTTTATTAAACTGGCTCTTCTTTCATTAAGCAAGCACAAGAGATTAAACACTGGAGGTTTAAAGTGAAAGGATGGAGGGGTAACTGGGTGTATCAGTTGGTTGGGTGTCCGACTTCGGCCCAGGTCAGGATCTCGCAGTTTGTGGGTTGGAGCCCCGCGTCGGGCTCTGTGCTGACAGCTCGGAGCCTGGAGCCTGTTTTGGATTCTGTGTCTCCCTCTCTCTCCGCCCTTCCACTTCTCATGTTCTGTCTCTCTCCCTCTCTCCCTCTCTCTCTCTCTCTCTCTCTCAAAAATAAATAAACATAAAAAATTAAAAAAAAAATAAAGTGAAAGGATGGAGCCCTCTGTTAAACGAAAATAGAAAGTGTTTATTTTGTGGTTTTATTTGTTTTCTTTTTATTGCTACGAGCCATTTGTTAATTCTTCTAGCTTGGTCGGGAGGAACCTGCCATGTCCATGGATGCCAATGGAAAGATAATTTGGGCCAAGCATTCAGAAGTCCAGCAGGCCAACCTAAAAGCAATGGGAGATGCTGAAATTAAAGATGGAGAAAGACTGCCACTGGCAGTAAAGGATATGGGCAGTTGTGAAATATACCCTCAGACCATTCAGCACAATCCTAATGGGCGGTAAGTCAACCACAATCTCTCTCTGAGCTTCTGTGTTGTTAGATATGTGGGTTTGCAAATCCACAGCATATGCTGCTCTTCCTCTAGGGTGGGCATTCCTCATGAGCTTTTGCCCTGGCCTCACAATCCTCAGCATGGCCACAGGCAACCCTACCAGTTGATTAAGTTGGCATGCAAGGGGAAAGCATATTTGCCTTCCTGGCTTTGTCCCACCATGCAATTTTGAACAGTTAAATAGTTTTGTATTTACTCATTTTAAATGTGTTGGGTTTGTGTCCTTGTGCTTCTCTGAGGGCAGGTAACATGTACTTAGGTGCTCTAAATTCTTACTGACTTAAGAAGAAAAGCAGACTCTGAAGTTTGTGTCCATTGAAACAATTTGGGTTGGGATGAGCACTGGGTGTTGTATGTAAGCCAATTTGACAATAAATTATATTAGAAAAAAAGAAACAATTTGGGGACTGGTAATAATTCTGCTTCTTAGCTATAATTTGAACCATCAGTTTCGTTTCTTAAGATTTAGAAAGCACCCAACACCTTGTCAAGAGAGGAGTTTCAAGCATGAGTTTTAATTAAGCCTGTGGTTCTTTAAAAGTCACTTACAGTAGATCTGGGCATCTTATAATTCAGTGCTGAGTATTGAAAAAGACAAATTATGTAAACCAGGTATGCTGCCTCATTCAGTAAATGGCATCCAGTTATTTCTAATGTAATTTTCTTAGGAAGATTAAGAATGCATTATAAATATCACAAAGCTTTTTCTTCCTATAAGTTTTGCATTTCAGCATTAGCAATCTGGTAGCAGCCAATACAGCCAATGCAACTTTAAATAGAGTTGTTTTATATCTGTGGAGAAAATGTTACTCGACTGTGCAACATCCTGTTTTTACTGATTATTTAAATGTTAAAATACTCTATTTTGATAAGTCATTAAAAATGAGTATTTTTATTCATTTGAGTGATGTGCTTTAAAATTAAGATAGTCTTGCAACAAATAGTGCCTCCTAATGGTGTAAATGTAATGAGCAAAGTTCTAGGCATCTTGGTGCTCAACAAGTATCCGTTGTGTTATTAGAATCCTCCCCCTGTGCATCAGCAGCCATTCTTGTCTTCCTGCCTCAAGTCTCCTTTGCTTATAAGAGAAGGCCACTGCAGTAAGATTTTTAGCAAATGCCCATGTTCATGATATGTTTTGGAATTTGTTGATAAAATATTTATGTCTAGCTCTGTATTTGAAGAAATGTGTAACTTCAGAAGATATTAGATTCAATTATAAACGTCAACTGAAGGGGCGACTGGGTGGCTCAGTCGGTTGAGCGGCCGACTTCAGCTCAGGTCATGATCTCGTGGTTCACGAGTTCGAGCCCCGCGTCAGGCTCTGTGCTGACAGCTCAGAGCCTGGAGCCTGTTTCAGATTCTGTGTCTCCTTCTCTCTGGCCCTCCCCCATTCATGCTCTGTCTCTCTCTGTCTCAAAAATAAATAAACGTTAAAAAAAAAAAAATTTTAAAAAAGTCAACCGAAGTAGCATTTGTCATCAGAAATATTTTATTATGCAGAGGAATCAGTGTTTCATAACTTCCACATGTCAGTGATCCTACTCTCTCTCTCTGGCTTCCATAATTTCCAGGTTTGTCGTGGTGTGTGGTGATGGCGAGTACATCATCTATACAGCAATGGCCCTGAGAAACAAGAGCTTTGGATCTGCCCAGGAGTTTGCATGGGCCCATGATTCTTCAGAGTAAGTTTTGGCTTGTGCTGTCCCGCTGGCCCTGACTGCAGATGGGTCATCTGTGTGCGGCTGTATGAATCATGTTCCCAGGGCTCGGTGTTGGCTGTGCTTCTGCCTTTCAAGAACAGTTCTCACCAGAGCTGTCTTTGCCCTTTCTGTGTTCAGTATGCAGCAGGCTCACTCAGGCTGATCCACTAATCCCATTAAACTGGGGGCCCAGCACCCATTTCCTTGATGGAGCCTGCATTTGGGCCTGGTGCTTATGGGCTCAAGACGAGGTAGGCTTTCCCTATGAGCTGATGTCCTGAGCTGCTGCTAGGATCCCGAGCTAGTTGGGAGAGACTACAGTCTGATGTCATCTTGATGCTAACTTCATTGAATCTTCTTTAAAATGTGTTTTCTGTGATGTTACCCACCCCCTATATTTAAAACAAATTCTGTTTGAATTTAGAGTGTTCATAAAATTTTCTTATTAAAAACAGGAAAAATCATTTAACTCTGAATTATCATATTAGATACTGGTTATTTATAATTTCTTGTAATTATTTATATTAGATACTGGTTACTGAGTGGTTCTTTTTTGATTCCTTTTTGTGCTCATAATAAACACCAGGACTTCTCCCCAATCCCCCCACCTGACCACACAACTGATGTACATCTTCATAGTTTTCTTAGTTTTGTTTCCTCCATATTTTTTTATTGCCCCTGCCCTCAACAGACTAACCTGAGCCTCAGTGTTGCATATAAGATGCATGTTTTTAAATTTTTTAACAAAAGATACACTGAGAGTAGGAATTGGTTTTGATCTTTTCATAAATTTCCTAAATACACTCATATATACACAGTTCCATTTCTAAATGTATTTTGTTAACCATCCTAAACAAAATTATAGTTCATGAGTTCTTACTTCTCTCACCATACCTCTCTGTTTTGATAGTTCACTTTTTTTTTTAGCTTTATCCAGCTAAGGTCCTATTCAGCATCTTTCCTATCTTGATAGGAACACTCATCAGATCACTTTCTTAAATACTCTTGAATGTCCAGCAACAGCCACAGTCCCCCTTTTTCAAGACGCCTGAATATACACAGTGTTGTAAGTTGTTGCCAAATGTGGCTAACTTCTTGAGCCACTTAACAAAAGTTTTTATTTTTTAAGTTGCCTTTATTGAAGTATAATTTATACAGAATTAAATGTACTATTTTAAGTGAACATTTCAGTGACTTTAGGCAAATGTATACAATCTATAACCGCCAGCACAAAGACAGAGAACATTTCTACCATCCCCAGAAAATCCTCGTTTTCCCTTAATAGTCAGTTCCCTGGCCCCAGTCACTGATCTGCTTTTTCTCACCATGTGGATTAGATTTGTCTTTAGAGTTTCATATACATGAAACTCCAATATCCAGTCTATATGTCTGGCTTCTTCTGTTCAGCACAGTATTTTTGGGATTCGTCCATGTTGTTGCATGATTCAGTAACTGGTCGCCTTTTTTGCAGAGCAGTGTTCCATCGCATGAATGTACCACAGTTGGTTTAATCACTCATCTACTGAGGGATGTTGGGTCTTTCTCAGTTTTTAAAATAGCTTGTAAACCCTAATAATTTGTGTAACAGACAGTGTGAAACTCATAAGTCATTACTCAAGTATACTCAAGAATGTCAGATATTTCTGACATTCGATGGAAGTATGGTTTGGTATATAACATGCTGTGTTTGCCTTCCTTTTCCCCCCAGATACGCAATAAGAGAGAGCAACAGTGTTGTAAAGATATTTAAGAACTTTAAGGAAAAAAAATCCTTTAAACCAGATTTTGGAGCAGAAAGTGAGTGCTATTTATAAATGATAGATTTTTAGAAGCTTTGCAATGGCTCAGAAACATCTACCCAAAAATCTTTTTTCTTTTCAGGTATCTATGGAGGCTTCTTATTGGGAGTCAGATCTGTAAACGGCTTAGCTTTCTATGACTGGGACAATACAGAACTCATACGCAGAATTGAAATTCAGCCCAAACATGTGAGTTTTCCCTCCACTGTCACTTTTAGAATGTGTAACTTTGTGAGGAGCTCTGAGTCCCTGAGGCAAAGAAATGTCCTTGTACCCAGCTGTCCTGGTTCCATTGTGTTGGACACAGTGTCATTTACTTCAAGATTGCTTAGAAAATCAGACTTGCAGTATTTGAATGAGGTGGTAGACATTGGGTATTTTGAAAAGCAGGAAAACTTATACAAATGCCAAGTGCTATTCATATTTTAAATGGCGTTTGACAGTATGAAAAGCCTGCTTTGAAGACAAGAAGTCAGAAAGGTCTTGACTTGGAAAGATCCAGGATCAGATCAGAAAGCCTTTTCATAGTTTCCCTGATGCTATTTAAACTTTAGGTAAATGTCTCCAGTGACAAAGTTTTCTACCTTATGGAACTACCTGCTTCTTTGACAGCTTTCATTGTAACAAAATTCTTTGGAGACCAATCCACCTCTCTTGGGTCCTGGTTCTATCTTTTATAGCATGCATTCTCAGTGAGCACTAGTACCCCAACGGCAAAAATTGCTTCTTGAGGATGAAGAAAATTTTATCTATAAAGCATAGATATTCACATGTATTTATATGTTATGCAAGTATATATATGTGTGTATATACAGTGTGCATATGTTATATAATTTTATATATAACATGTATTATATAATTGTATATGTATAATATATATATAGTATCTATGGATTTAAAATTTTGTAGGTGAGGGTGATTAGGAGAAAAATGTCTAAAAACATTCCTGGGTGGGTGGATGTGGGTGATAATGGGAAAAAAAAAGGCTGAGAAACACTGTTCTAGAGCAATAGCGAATAGGCTGCTGCTCCTAAATTACATTATATCCACTGTTCACTGACAGTTTCCTTCCTGTCTCCCTTTAGTCTTTCCATTTCTAGACCAAATAGCCCAGCCCACCCTCTAAGTGCATATACATACACGTGTGTGTACATATATATGTGTGTTCGTGTATCTGTGTACGTATGTATATACCCGCTATGCACTACATAAAATTGTTCAATGCGTACTTACTGTCCTAAGACGAATCTTGTAAGAAACAAAGTGTATGCAGTTTGTCATACCACTCGGAAATCCGAAACCATTTGTCTATTCTGTTTGTCATGTCGTAGATTTTCTGGTCTGACTCTGGAGAGCTGGTCTGTATTGCCACCGAGGAGTCATTTTTTATCCTTAAGTATCTGTCGGAGAAAGTCTTGGCTGCACAGGAAACACATGAAGGAGTTACAGAAGATGGCATTGAAGATGCCTTTGAGGTGACTGCATCAGCACAACTTTACCTTCGTTCTTAAATGATTTATATTCATGTAACCTAACTTCACTGATTTTAACATTCTGTCAAGTTAGGTTTGAGGAAAGTAAACATTTAAGGAAGTCTGGTGAAATGTGAAGATTAAAGCCTTGGCTCAAAGATCAGAGTTTGAAAGTATATATGTTTAAAAGATATTTATTTGTACTTTGATTTTAGGGAATCTTCAGATGACTTTGATATCTTTCAGTAAGGAAATTAGAAGGTGTTTTGGTCTTAAGACATTTTACCCAGTGATTTAAATGAGCTCTCAAATGGTAAAGATAAATCACCTATTGTGGAGATGTTCCTGGAAGATTTTATGAAATACTTCCTATTCCAGTTTCATGTATATAAGAAATTTAGATCAACACTTTTTAGATCACAGCTTTGATGCAGCAGTGAGATTTTATGTTATCAATACTCATCCAGGAATCTGTTTTTAAATGAAAAAAGAAGATAGAAATTCCAGGGAAATATTTTCTTTCTTGAAGTAGGATTTTACTTTGCATTTCTTAATCTCCCTTATCACCCCCAATCATATTCAGTTTTTGTAACCGGATTTCTAATGCTGAATAAGGTAATAATAGACTCTTTTCTCTCTGTAGGTTCTTGGTGAGATTCAGGAAATTGTGAAAACAGGGCTGTGGGTAGGCGACTGCTTCATTTACACGAGTTCTGTGAACAGATTAAATTATTATGTTGGAGGAGAAATAGTCACCATTGCCCACTTGGATAGGTAACTGAGAATTGCTTTGCTTGTGTCTTAAGCATCCTGAATTTAAAATTATGCTTTTCTTTTCTTTTTTTTTTTTTAAACGAAACTTATTGCTGGCCTGTAGCAGTGATGGGCCTGATTTTTCAGTGTTAGAGTTTTAATAGATGGGCTGTTGTTGATCAAAATTGCATCAAAGTGGAAAGATTTTGAGCAAGAGGTAGCGTGTGTGTGTGTGTGTGTGTGTGTGTATGTGTATGTGTACCTACTAATTTGGGCCTACTCCTGAATTAGTTTCTGTTTCTATTACAGAACAATGTATCTTCTGGGCTATATTCCTAAAGACAACAGGCTTTATCTGGGGGATAAAGAACTGAACATCGTTAGCTACTCTCTCTTGGTTTCAGTGCTGGAATACCAGACAGCTGTCATGAGAAGGGATTTTAGCATGGCTGATAAAGTTCTTCCTACCATTCCAAAAGAACAGAGGACCAGAGTTGCACACTTTCTGGAAAAGCAGGTAAAAGGATTTTGTTTTGTCTTTTTGCCTGTTTTCTTTTGTGGGTTTTTTTCTTTAAACCAGTAATTTAAAAGAATGTTAATGTGGATTTGAAAATACTATTTCTTTATTGCCACTGATTTCCTTATGGCAGTGGAATTTCTCCTATAAACTTAAGTCACTTATTATATTCTTCCTTGTCCTTTCTTAATGCCCTTAGTACCTTCTTTAATTGTTGGAAATGATTATCAGTCTTCTCTTTCTGTAGACTTCTTTTCCACTCTATCAATATTTTCATTTCTGCCCTGCATTTTCTCTCTCTATCCTAGCAGGCTTTTCTTTTTCTTTCTTTCTTTTTTTTAATTGTAAAATATACATAAAATTTAGCATTGGTGGTAGGTTTTTTTCTTAATGGAGTGTTTTTAAGTCAAAGTTGTGCACAAAGTACAAAGTTCTTTAAGGCTCAAGGAAAAAAAGCAGCACTTCCTTCCCTCTATCATATCTTCTTCCTAAAGGAAGTAGAAGTTTAATTCTTTTGGTTGATTCTCTTGGAATTTATTTCTACGTCTCTAGATAACGTATGCTGTTACTGAGCTTTAGGCATTTCTTGTGACTTAACACTCTGTAGAAGATGAGGGTTTACCTTTCTCTCTCCTGCTACTTATACAACATACATGCCATTTTTCTGTCCTCCTCCCACTATAGTTGGATGATTTTGATTACATCAGTTTTCAGTGTTTACATTTTTAGAGCTATTGTAGACACTGCTCACAGCTGAGCTATTTAGTATAGTGTAGCTTTCCCTTCCTGCAATTGTTTGTTTTCCCTGGAGTTGTCTTTTTTCCTTTGCTTATTTTTCTGTGTATTTACAGTTAATTCTCACTAGATTCTGGTGGTTCTCCAGATTTCCTTGAAATCTCCTATCATCATGGATATCCCCTCACCATCAGGTTGGGCCTTCCTTTTGCCTCTCAGTTGGATCCATTGTTTCCTGTATCCCCTATCTTCTTTGCTGGTTTACTCCCTTATCTGGCTGGAGCATGTCCTTCAGTAGTTTTCTGAGAGAAGGATTATTATTGGAAGTAAAGTTTTTTGTGACCTTGATTATCCGAAACTGCCATTGTTCTCCTCTAAAACATGTTTGACTATTTAACTAGATACAGAATTCTAGGCTGGAGGCAATTCTCTCTCAAAATTTTGAAGGCATTTGTTCCATTGCCGTCTAGCTTCTAGTTATTATTGAAGTGTTACTGGTTTATATTACTGATCTTGGTACCTGATCTGTTTTTTCTTTCTGGAAGCTTTTTGGACCTTGTCCCTATTGTTCTGAAATATTATGATGGTGGGCCTTGGTAGAGGTCAATTATGAACAAATTCATTTTTTTGGGTATTAGACAAGCTTATTTAATTGGACACTTATTTCTGAGAGATTTTCTTGATTCATTTCTCTGATGATGTCCTTCCTTAGCTTTCTGTATTCTTTGTGGAACTGTTAGTGAAATGTTAGGCCTCCTACACTAGTCTCATTTTGTTATTATTGTACTTTTAAAATCTTATTCTTGTGTATGGATGAAAGTTTACTTCTCTCAGGGTCTGAATGATAGGTTTTGTTGTTTTGAGGTTTTCTTTTATTCCTTCATGGTATGCTTCCTTCAAGTTGCTGTTATTGGTTCATTTTGATCTGTGCCTTTCCTGTTAGAGATTTTCTTCATGCATCTGACGATCCTTGGGCCCTCATTTAAGAGGAGAGGTCTAAGAAGCAGATAAAAGGCCTGAATTTGTGAGAGGTCTTGCTCGGTATGGACTTCACATTATGGATGTGGCTGGGCCATTTGATTAGGGATGCTCAAGGTCCATATGTTCATCTTGTGAATTTAATGAACACTTAACATTGCACCAGGTACTGTTCTAGCTGACATATAGCTTGCAGGTTGTTGATATTTTAGTAAGTGTTACCCCTTAGGCTGGTTAGGGTTTACAGCCCAAGGGGTAAGATTGAGCTTAAATCACCATCATTCTGGATGCAAAGTAGAAAACAGGTTGGTGTCTCAGCATCTGGTATTTCATTTAGTCTGAATCTCTTTTCTCATAATTTCCTATTTTCCTCTCGAAAGATGTATAAGGTATCCCTCAGACTGGAGACCCTCTAGTTTATCCTCTTCGAGGAATAAACTTGCTGTCTTCTGTGTGTGTCCAGAGGTTGGGGGAGGAGAGGAGTGGGGACCTGGGGTATCTTATTTCTTACCTGCTTGTTACAGAGACTTTCAGGCAGTTTTGTTTATTTTAGCATTGCCTTCCATGAGATGCCACTGGGGATCTTGATGTGTGAATGAAGTTGTTTCTATGCTGTCCTCACTCCTGATTTAGGATTAGTTGTCTTTAGTGTTTTAACTGTTTAAATTCCTCTGCCAGTTTTCTAGCTTCCAAAATTTTGTTACAGAGGTCTCCTCTGTCTTTCTGTATCCTAAGGAATTTATGCCCTAGTGGCACCTGGGTGGCTCAGTTGGGTTGTTTCCAATTCTTAATTTCAGCTCAGGTCATGATCTCATAGTTCCTTGGATCAAGCCCCATGTAGGGCTCTGCACTGACAGCGCTGAGCCTGTTTGGGATTCTGTCTCTGCCCCTCTCCCACTCTCTCTCTAAATAAATACTTTTTAAAAAAGAATTTGTTTCCTAAAAAAAGAATCCTTTTAGTGTCATTTCAGTGGGGGTTTGGGGGAAAACAAAAGTTTATTTAGTCCACCTAATTTCATCTGCTTTGCTTATGTCTGATGAGTTCCATAGATCTTATATACTCTGTTCTTGGATTTTTATTATTTACACCAGTTGCTAGGAAAGAAAAGGAGTATGCAGATTATTCAGCATGCCTTGTTTACATTGTTCAGATGGATGAATGAGAGGAGGGACAGCTTGGATAGTCTGGGAAGTTAAAACATTTTAAACACAGTGATACAGCCATCCTGAAGATCCAGCCAGAACTTGGAAAGCTGCCCAGTTCCTCCCTCTCAACCACCCTGTAACTGAGCATTGTTCCTCATTCCAGTGAAGTCTCTTGAAGTCTGAGCTTTGTCCAACACACCGCATCCATAAAGCTGAAGAACTTGCCCATAGTGTAGACTCCCATCAGTACTCTTAGAGGAGAAGCTAATTTGGTAATTACAGTAGTTGGTTTTAAAGCCTGTTTTTATGACACAGTGGAAAATGGAAGACAGTTTTAGATTTCCTGCCCTCTGGAATGCTGGCTGATAAATAAAGTGGATGTAAGACCAATAGTAAAGTCCTAGGTAAGGATACCTGATTGGCATTAGGACCTGGAAGCAAATGTTTGCCAGATGACCTAGATTACGAAAAACTGAAAGGAAGACTTTTACATTTGACTTGCTTTTCTTTGAGGGACTGGACTAGATGATCTCTAAGCCTAGCTTAGTGAGTAGATTATGAACAGCTAGGTCTACACCACTGTGCCTTTCTTTTTTTGAAATGGTTCTTGTTCAGTCAAGTTTCCAAAATCTTGTTCTTGACAGCTGTTTACTTTTGAATTTCTGATTTTACCAGTTTTACAGGAGTTTAGCTAGCTAGCATCAGTCAACTTTCACTGCTTAGAAAACAGCATTGTGGGACTGAAATCTCTCTGGCTAGGTTGGTTCTTACCAATTAATTTAATGACTCCTGAATTTTTCTGTCTTCTCATTAAAGAGTATTCTATTTCTTTTGTTTAGGCCATGGGGTTTCTATGTCAGCAGGGTATTCTTAGTTCAAGAGGGAGTGGATCAATGATGATTTGCTGTGTGTGCACTGTAAATCTACACATACAGACTGCCCACACATTGTTACATCTGTTCTCTGTTTAGGGCTTCAAGCAACAAGCTCTTACAGTATCCACAGATCCTGAGCATCGCTTTGAACTTGCTCTTCAGCTTGGAGAACTAAAAATTGCATACCAATTAGCAGTAGAAGCAGAGGTATGTACTAAGTCATGATTTTTCATAACTAATGCAAAAGTCAGTAGGTACTTACGTGTATTTAGTGTAAGTTCTCTTCATTAAAGTTTTCCGAAATGTACATTAGTGACACTCTTTGATGACGTTAGTGCCTCTCTTTGATTTTTTAAAAAATGCATTTTATTTGTCTTTAAATTAAATGGATTTTACTGCAGATATTCTTAGCATTCTGATTTAAGAAGTGTTTTGGGGGCACCTGGGTGGCTTAGTTGGTTGAGCGTCTGACTTCAGCTCAGGTCATGATCTTGTGGTTCCTCAGTTTGAGCCCCATGTCAGCACAGAGCCTGCTTCCGATCCTATCTCCCCCCACCCCACCCCTTCTCTGCCCCTCCCCCACTTGTGCTCTCTCAAAAATAAACATTCAAAAAAAAAAGAGGAAAAAATGTTTTCATAGCTTATATGAGATCTGTTTTGCAAAAGATGTAAGATATTAGATATTATAGTCTGGGAACTCTAGGAGTGCAGACAAAGCACTAATTTGCCAGTATCCCAAATTAGTGAGAAAGTTGTTGGTTTTAAAGAAAGATTTTAATATTTTGACACAATTTAATGACATTTTAATGAACTGTTACATATCGAGGGGCCCCCAACCATGGTTTACATGTAGTATTTATTGGTAAATTCATTTCAAATGTGCTAAATAAATTTCAGCTATGTTAAGATAATCTAAATGTGTAGTATTTTGATTTCTGAGAAGCTACAAATGACAGATAATATTACTGTTAAATATTTAAGGATGTATGAAATAATTTTATTCTTTCAAAAAATGGTATGAAATCATTCATTAAAATACTTACAATCTAATTACCTTAAAATTCCAATTAGATAGTATTACTTTTAGTTTTACTGGGTAATTACAAAATAAAAATAACATGGGTTTGATGATTATTCATGCATCATTAAAATTGATTTGTGTTTGAATTTTGTATATGCGAATAACTTGTTTTCTCATTACACATTTTGTCACTACATTCTTATTTTGATTGATAGAACCAATTTAACAAGCACAGCTCAGTATATGTGTAAAATATCTCCCATTATCAGCACAGTAATACTCAGGTTAACAGAAGAATATTGATGTTGAAAACTCAAATGTTTATTTCCATAGATGTGTTTACTTGGAAACTCTTTCTTACAGTCAGAGCAGAAGTGGAAACAACTTGCTGAACTTGCCATTAGTAAATGTCAGTTTGGCCTTGCCCAGGAGTGCCTGCACCATGCACAGGATTACGGGGGTCTGTTGCTCTTGGCCACCGCCTCTGGAAATGCTAGTATGGTGAATAAACTAGCAGAGGGTGCGGAGAGAGACGGCAAGAATAATGTGGCATTCATGAGCTACTTTTTACAGGGCAAGTAAGTATCAAATCAAGGTCTAAAAGGTGAGTGTAGTAATTTAAAGCACTGATTTCCGCACTCGCGGACTTTGAGGGTGGTTGAGAGAGGAACAAACCCTGGAAAGAGACGGATGGATGCCCGGCCTAGACCCTGGCTAGTAGGGGCAGTTGGAGGACAGTCCTACCTTGGTGGCACTGGCCTTCAGCAAGGGATGTTCTTACCAATTTGGTCGAAATGTCTGAGCAAAATGAGCTGTTCAAGGACGTTTGGACTGAGAGAAACGTGAAAGCCGTTTCTCAAAAGCCCTGCCTCTCCCTGCCTGAGCCATTTTATTTTCCCATGGCAGGAGGCTGTTGTGATGCTCCCATAGTACTCAAAAGGCAAGTAATTTTGCCCAAATTGGGTAATTCTGACCTGTCCACGGCAAGAATAAAGGGGTTTAGGATGCCAGTTACTTCTAGATTTGAGTCCCAACTGTAAAGCATAAAAATGTCATATACTTCTGAAAGTTTAGCAGTCAGTGCAGACCAGATCATCTCAACATTAGCTGACCATATTATGAAGTAAAACATGAAGTATTCATTAACCTTGCGCTGCATTCATTTAAACCTCATGCTTCATTATAGAAACCTTGTGCACCCCAATGTGTATTTATAATGTGTTTGTAAATTTGCATATGTGTAGGAATAGGTCCATAATTCAAAAACCCAAAAATATCCTGAAAGTTTTTTATAACTTACTTGATAGCAAAACCTGACCTAAACTCTGAAATACTATTATTAGTTGCTCTTATGCCACTTGTTTTTATCATATTTAGTATTCATGTGTTCCTGCAAAATACTGTCTATGACTTTTATTTGATGCTGAGGGTGGTAGGTAATGTGTGTGGTATATGTACTGCTACCTTTCTAATATCCAAAAACCTGTGTTTTGTTTTTTTCAAAAACACACGACTTCTAAAACACATTATCCGCTTTATGAAACTTCGAAAAAGAAACCAAATAGACACTAGGACATTGCCCTGCTGGACATCACTACATTGCTGCACACAGCCCACACTCAAGACACCACCCTCGATGTTCCCACTTGTGAAACCGAGTTTCTGCTCCCATATCCCCTGAAAGCTCTTAAAATGTGCTTGCTTATAAGCTGCCTTAGCTGGTCTTGAAAAGCCCCCTTAGGTTCTTCTTAGGAATTGTTAAAATAGGTTATTAGGAGATTGAAAATGGTCACCAACTGCCCTACCCCTCACACTCTTGGAGTCCACTGATTATGTAACACACTGGTGCTGACCAGTTAATGGCTCAGTGACAGAAATGAGGAGTATGTGTGGAAGCTGGGGAGGAAGTGCTGACTTTGCAACACTACATCTACACTTCGTTGTTTATTCTTGATAATTAGTGCCTCTCCTTTTTAATCTTTAGGCTTGATGCTTGCCTGGAACTCCTGATTAGAACTGGCCGACTGCCAGAAGCTGCCTTCCTGGCCCGGACTTACTTACCTAGTCAGGTTTCAAGGTACAGACTTTTAATTTTAGGAACAAATGGTTCAGATAAAAACTAGAGCACACTTAACTCACTTTCCCTTTGGTTTCGTGATACCTACAACAGGGTGGTAAAACTCTGGAGAGAAAATCTTTCAAAAGTCAATCAGAAAGCAGCAGAATCCCTTGCTGATCCAACAGAGTACGAAAACCTTTTTCCTGGATTAAAAGAAGCCTTTGTTGTGGAAGAATGGGTGAAGGAAACACATGCTGATCTGTGGCCGGCCAAGCAGTACCCACTTGTCACGGTGAGTTGCCAGGGAGCCAGGCCTCTTTTATAATTTATATACATTATTGGTGGATTGAGAGCTAATATCTGGGATTTAGGCCAAGTCCATAGATGAATTAGGACTTCAGATTACACTGCTTTATTCATCATTGCGTTATTCTGATAGCCAAATGAAGAAAGAAATGTTATGGAAGAGGCAAAAGGCTTTCAGCCCTCAAGATCTGCAGCTCAGCAGGTCAGTAGAGTATCTTAATCAGATAATCTGGTTAAGATTTGTTCATTTTAAGTACCATGTCCCACTTCCTAATCCTGAACAGCCTTTCCTTGGGGGAAAATTACCTGAACAAATTCCTTCATCTTTCTATTCTCTCCACTTGGGCTTTCAGGAACTTAATGGGAAACCTGCTTCTCCTACTCCAGTTATTGTGACCTCCCACACAGCCAACAAAGAAGAAAAGGTAGGACATTATACCCAAACTTCCCATGGGAACCCCAGGCTCACTCCTCCCTCCTCATGAATGGCCACAGGATGTGCAGGCCTCTTTATTTCAATGACATAATCACTTTCAGAGCAGGGGCTTTGAAATGAGAAAATGCCCCTCTTGACTCTTGCTTTGGTTCTCTTTTGATCAGGAATCAGATAAATTTCAAAAAGTTACCTACCAATAACTCTTTTCTTTGCAGAGTTTACTCGAACTAGAAGATCTGGATAATTTGGAATTAGAAGATATTGACACAACAGACATCAACCTGGATGAAGATATTTTGGATGACTAAGTGTAATGTTTCCCGTGAACCATTAAGGACAGGTGTTGACTGCCACCATGACCACAGTTCTTTGGACTCTAAGAAACTCCTGAGATTTTTTTATAGGGAAAGGCTGTGGCCCACTGGGAGCACAGTGCTCTCCTCATTCTAGGAGTTTATGTGCCGCATCTAAATCACTGCTTCCTGTTAAGTAAAACAGATGTGGGCTTTGATTTTTTTTTCATACTGTCACTAGATCACATCTCATAAAATCTTTTGAATTAATGAAAATACTCGAAAGTTTCCTTTCTAAATAATGAAGATAAGCTTCTAGTTTTAGAAGGCTGAACCAAAACTACACCTCACCTAGGGATCAGCCCACATTCTCTTAACCCTTTTTTCTTGATCTCATCCTCTTACCCCTGCCCTAACTTTTTAGTACTTGGATTATTATGTCCTGATTTTTGTCTAGCAGCTACCTGCTTCTAGAATCAGGATCTGAAACCCAGAAACCTCATTAAGCTGGGCTCTGTTTAAACTACCTAGTTGGTAATACAGAAAGAAGTACCTTTTTGTTGTTTTGTACTGCACCATCCACTCTGGTGAGAGAAATTCATAACCAGGCACTCAGATATACTTCAGTTATCCCCCTGTGGCCTAGGAAAATGAGTGGAGTAACAAGATTTTCTTTGTATTTTTGTTAGAGGCACTGTTAAAAAACAATTTTATTGGTAACTCCCGTCTGTAGTTTTCATTTTGACATTTTTAAACATTCAGCTCAACATTAACAGAAAGCTAGTTATAATTTAAGTAAAATGAAATTTATTTAAAAAAATATTTTCAGGAAGCTGCAGAATGGCTAATGAATGCTTCTTGATAAGCTTGTAGTGTTAATTCTATATATGCTCCCTTCTGTGCTTCTGTTTTTGCAAAGACCTGTTTAAATTTAAAAAAAGAAACTCTTAAGCAATAGAACATGTACTATTTATAGTTTTCCATTTCTGCATTAGCAAAGTCCCAGTTTAAAAAGTCTTCCAAGTTTCACAATTTTTTTTTCTGATTATAAAATAAGCATACTACATGGACCAAAAAATAACATCCAGTACAGTTCAAGCCACAGTAATTCTAAATACCAGAAGAATTCTAACATGGTTGCCATGTCTCTTAGCCTGTTTTCAGAAAAAAATTAAAACCTGACATTGTACCCCCTGCTAGGTCAAAATGAAAATCATTAGATTTCAAAAAAAAAATCACTTTATTTTCCCCAAAAGCATTTTGCTTTACCTGACCAATCACAGAAAACCAAAATTAGTACCATAGTTTCTCTCTACTCCTCCTAGGGAGTCCATCACTGGTCACTTTTATCCTTAGAACTGCTTTGCGGTATGGGTAAAATAATATTGGGAGAGAAGCCAGATCCACAAAACCATGTCTATTCTGAGCATTAGAAGTGATGAAAATTATACAGTGACAGAGAACTCTGTGTAAGGCCATGGTTGGGAGAGGGAGGCAGCTCCAAAGTGCTAATGCAACTAAGACTTAGTAATAATACAGGCACCACCCTCTCCTTCTGGACAGGATTGTGACCGCCCTGAAGGACGGGAAGGTACACTGGGAACACGTGCTACCTGCTCCACACTGCCCTGCTCATCACTTGATCCCCTCAAAGAACAAGGGGGCGGCTGCCCTACTATCTGAACTACTTGGGACTTGAGTGTGCAGCTCCTCCACTCCCATCCCATCTGTTTCTGTTATCCAGGCTGAAGAAATAGGGGACTCTGGTCACTGTTTCAAGATCACAAATGTTTAGTTACTATTAAATATGACCCACTTTAGAATTCTTCCCATCTCAATTAGCACCACACAACAGCCAGGTGAAAAAAGTCCCTTTACCTTAATTAAATGTACTCCCTCCGCAGCCTGCTCCTTGGCCTCCTGAGCCGACGGGCCATCTGGATGGAGCATGTGATACAGCTGGACCAAGCTGGTGGCATCATCCAGTCTAGGGTGAAAGGAATTACTGCTGTCAGTGGGTTTTCTTCATTTGCTTCACAGTTCTATAAAAATGTGTGCCAACTTAAAACTAAATTACACTTCAAACTTTCCTCGGGCCAGACATTTTTTAAGCCTTCAGGTTTTATACTTTCAAAGGCATTTTCAGAATACGGGCCAATTTAGGCTTTATTTCTACTCTGAGGTAGGCAGGCCGGGAATCAGTACAGGGAGTGCCCAATTTATGAAAGTGAATATATTCTAAGTGTGACTATATTCCTTTTGGAAACGGAGCATTACTTCTCATAGAAACAGCATTCTTAATGGTAGATGGCTGCCAGGCCAGCCCACTTCACCAGCAGCTAATAATGTCCTGTTACTCAGAGGGCAGGAATACTACCTTCCTCCCACATAAGCTGGAGGCTGGTGGTCAGGGGATGCTCAAAGCCACTTGCCTTTAAGTTCATTAGCAGTGAACTTATTGGCAGCTAACAAATTTTCATTAAGACTCTGAATTAGTGGGAAAATGCCTTTACAAGAGGCCTCCTAGGAGTCCAAGGAAAGACTCCCAGGCTACCTATCTATTCACAGGAACCCACTAGTCAAAAATTAGCATCCTAGTGAAGCCAATCTGAAATTGTGCACCTGAGTCAGAAGGAACGTCAGGTTCTACTTTTGCAATCTAGAATTCAGTCTTCTGGTTTGTACTTACCTTTTTAGAAACCTATAGACAACTTCTATCAGCAAAAAAACCTCTTTAGCCTTCCCCAAACCAGTCACTGTCTTCTCACATAGTCAACACTTGCCCACCATTTGTCACCTCAAAGCTGAGGAGGTAACAACTTTTCTAAAATGCTTATGCTTTTGAGGTTATGCTGTGCACACTAGTGAGGTACTGGCTTCCAGTTGGGGGTAGAAGGATAGACCTCCTAATTCAGTATTTCTCCCAGCCATCTCATTAATTTTCTCTGCTTTACATCTGAGCTGGCGGCTAAAGAGTGGAGTGATCGTGAGGCTAAAGAATTTCTCAAGCCATGGTGACCTTAGAGAAATGCTCTAGGCTTATCCCAAGGCCCATCCACTCCAAGGCCATCCTCTGGGAGAAATGAGAAACCAGAGCTGTTCGTATAGTAAAACTTGCCAGGGAAAAAAATTCAAACATGTTCATTACAAATGTATTGCTTGTTATAATCTAACAAAGTCCAATAAACATGGCAACAAAATTCCTCAAATAAAAAAAAGAATTCCCTTTAGAGCTTAGGCATGTGGTCCTGTTAGGAGCTTAAATGGGTTTCTATATATATTTAGATTCCATTTAGGGCTTTATTACATTCATGCTAAAGTATAATGCCTGTATCTTACTAAACAAGTTAGCTTAACACCTAGCCATATTTGAAAATAAGAGCAAATAAGTTTCCACGTTCAAACAGATTTTAAAAGAATCTCAACCACAAACCAACACTGGGACTTAAGTCCGAAATAAATATGAGCCGAATCCCAGTTCTGCCTTGTGTTTCATTCAGTGAGGATGTGCACCCTCTACTGTCCGGTCTGAGATTTGCAGCACATTGTCCGGGTCAGAAACCACACAAGAATGGTTTTACTTAATGTGGAGCAGGAAAGATTACTCAAAACTCCCTCCCAGTATACAAGTAAACTGCTTCAAATGTAAAGCTTAAATATGGTAATGACTATTACTATAATATATATTACTACATTTTGATAAAGAACTTTGATTTTCAGTTACACATTTTTTACGAAAATGTTACATGTCTTTAAAATAAAAAAATTTCAGAATGATTCCATCTTAAAAACCTTATAAGAAAATTCGTTCACAGGAGATGTCACTGCCAACCGGCCCCCTGCTTATGTGGGATGAGGTTATTATGTGTCTGCCCTCTGAACTGGGTTACAACACACTTGCTAGTAAAGTAGGCTGGCCTGAAGTCATCAACCATTAGGAATGCTGCTTCTATGAGAAATAGTGCTCTGGTTCCAAATATGGGCTGTATTTCTTAAAGAATGCCTGTGGCACCTTCTAGTTCCAAATGCCTTAGGAACTTTATGTGAAGGACTTACATGAGATTACGTGGAGGATACTCTGAGTCAAAGCTCCTCATAGTCTGAAGGTGGCAGTAATCCCTATAACCCTCTTGTAGTTCAGACTTTGGAGTCAGTCAAGGACTGCCTACTGACCTTACTACAACCATGCTGGTTTCTTTTCCTTGCCATCTTGGCATTTCTAATCCAACTGATAATCAAAAACAACAGTTTCATCACAAGCTGTAAAGTACAGTTTCAGCTAGAACCTGGGAGCACACCAGTAAAATACATGCATGTTAAAATACAACAGATATTCCAGGGGCGCCTGGGTGGCTCAGTCGGTTAAGCATCTGACTTCAGCTCAGGTCACGATCTCACAGTTCGCAGGTTTGAGCCCCGCATCAGGCTCTGTGCTGACAGCTCAGAACCTGGAGCCTGCTTCAGATTCTGTGTCTCCCTCTCTCTGTCCCTCCCCTGCTCGTGCTCTCAAAAATAAACATTAAAAAAAACATACAACAGATATTCCTTGTTTCATGCAACTTTGGAAAACTAATTTTTTCAACATCTTAAAAGTCTTGCAAAAGCAAGGGACATTAAAAACAGTATTTTCATAAATTAAATGATGACTTTTACTGAAAAGCTCCAGTCCCACCAGAAAACAAGCACCTGTCAGAGTTTATGTCTTTACATTTCCTATTTAATCCCTTTTTGAGTCTCTGGAAAGTTCACTGGTCCCCAGGAACTCTGGTGAGGCCCAGGATAAGTCAGTATCCAAGGTATATAATACAGACACACTACCAAGTATCTTTCAAAGAATCTAGCCTTGTTTAAACAACACAAAAGCAGGGGTGCCTAGGGGGCTCAGTTGGTTAAGCATCCAACTTTGACTCAGGTCATGATCTCATAGTCTGTGAGTTTGAGCCCCGTGTCGGACTCTGTGCTGACAGTCTGGAGCCTAGTGCCTGCTTTGGATTCTGTGTCTCCCCCCGCACCCCCCCCCACCCCCGCCCTGTCTCTCCCACTCTTGTGCTCTGTCTCTCTCTCAAAAATAAACATTAAAACAAAAACAAAAACCACAAAAGCAAAGACTTGAGAAAACTGGGTTGTGCTGGAAGAACAAACCCATAAACAAATGAGGTAAATGAAAGGTATTTATTATTGGACAATACACTGTCATCAATGGGGAAAAATAGCTTAAATACAGATTTACTATAATAGTTGTAAGAATTTCTTTTACTTACTAAGATTGTACTTACAAATCTCTCTGAATCTGGTCAATCAGTAAACCATCAATCTTTTTCTTATTTACGAAATACCAAGCCATTCCACCAAAGTGTCTTGTTGAGCGTAAAAGGTCATACTTTCCGTGTTTATCTATATCTTCGTAAGTCTGATGATGAATCTATCCACACAAAATGTAATTTTTCAGAAACATGAAAATAAAAAGTGAGGATTACTGGATGCACATTTACTAACATGAGCATTGCCCAAAAAGGTATCAGTAAACCAGGTCTACTGATACCCGCCTCCACTATCATTAACCAATAGGTATGGTTTAGCCTGGCCCTCCACTGTGGAAGTGTGTGGCAGCCTGGAACAAGTTTGCCACACATTTACAGTCAGATCAATTACTTTTCAGCAGCCAAGCACTACTCACGAAGCACCTATTACATATGCTGGAGACCACTAGGGGAAAAGAAAAGAAATCAAGAATGTTTTTTCACTCCTCCCTTTTTCTCCTATCCCATCAACTGCTCTATTCTTACTAACTAATGTTCCTTCAGTTCTTCCAGATTCATCTTGCATATGATAAATAGGGCATTTCTGTGTTCAAAAGGCTTTCAAAGGCCTTCTGACTAAAGTCCAGATTCTTGAGTCTAGCCTCTGAGGTCAAGTACGGCCCCATTTACTTTTCTAGCTTCATCTTGAACACCTCCCATACACACTGTATGTACAAGCAAACCAGATGACTAGCCATTTGCAAGCACACTGTTTCCTACCTGTTTTTCACACTGTTCCCCCTCCCTGCCTGAAACACCTCTTCTCACTCAACTTCACCGTGTTCCCTGCCCTTCTAGAACCCTGGTCAAGACCCCTATGAAGTCTTTCCTGAGAGCACTTTGTAATCTTCTCTTAGCACCTAACATCTTAAACCCAAGGTGATAATTATCTGCATACTTATCTAGCACCCTTCTCCACAGTCAATGCCAGACTGCAGCTCTGACAGAGCACACCCGATCTTAGTTCATGTCCTCGCCTATATTACCCACCACACTATCTCACACATGGAAGGCACTACGTGATTACTTACTGAATTGTAAGACACACGACATTTTGGCAAATTTTAGCAAACGACTCTGTTCCTGTATGATAAAATGAAAGGAGAACAGGCTTTGCCTATTCAAGTTTGGGTCCTAAACTACCACCTACTAACTGTGCAACTTCCAGCAAGGTACTCAGCTCTCCAAACTTAAATTCTCTCATCTGTAAGGGCTGCTGTAAGGATAAAACATCTGGTATACTTCAGGTACTCCATAAATGTTCAGGTATTTCTCTTTCCCTTGAATAAATCTTACTCATAACCATACTTAAGTCCATACTTTAGAAACTATAAAATATACTCACTTTGATATATTCAGCAGAATCTGGCTCAAACTGGGCAACACAGAGATTGAGGACATCAACATGCCGGTCCTGGCTGTACATGGTCTAAAACCACACAGCACAGATGGAATTAGACGAGATAAACACGAAAGCTCAACACCCGTCCTGATGTCATGACAGATGTACTCATCCACATCTGTGCCCAGTAAGAGGTAGGCAGAAATAATACAGGCTCCACAACTCACACCCACATTCAAATCCCAGTTAAGCCAATTGCAAGACTGATAACAGTGGTGGAGTCATCATTAGAAACACGTATCTGTCAGGAGTGCTGATTCGAAGGGGCACATGCACCCCAATGTCTGTAACAACACTATCAACAATAGCCAAATTATGGAAGAGCCCAAACGTCCACCGACTGATGAATGGATAAAGAAAATGTGGTATACATACAATGGAATATTACTCAGTGATCAGAAAGAATGAAATCCTGCCATTTGCAACAATGTGGGTGGAACTTTAGTGCATTATGCTAAGTGAAATAAATCAGAGAAAGACAAATACGTGATTTCAACTCACATGTGGAATTTAAGAAACAAAACAGATGAACATTAGGGAAGGGAAGCAAAAATAATATAAAAACAGAGAGGGAGACAAACCATAAGGGACCCTTACATACAGAGAACAAACTGAGGGTTGATGGAGGGATGATGGGTGGGAGGATATGCTAAAAAGGTGAGAGGCATTAGGAGGACACTTGCTGGGATGAGTACTGGGTCTTATATGTAAGTAATGAATCACTAAATTCTATTCCTGAAACCAATACTACACTATATGTTAACGAACTTGGATTTAAATTAAAGAAAAAAACAACAAAAACACAAAACCCTGCATATCTGTGCTTATCAAAGCAGAATGCTCTACAGCACCAGAGCCAATGTTCAACCAAGAAACCATCACCAATGACTCTACGAAAGCACAGTCACCTTACCTTAAGATTTTCTTCCTTGAAAATTACTGGTGTCAAAACCCTACGACCTTCTTTTGGGAAATAAACTTGTATCATCCTGTCCCGTTCTTCCCAAGAGGCTTTCCGTAGCGTGCCACTTGGTTCTCTGACAACAATAAAACGCTCCTGAAATAGAAAACATAATCAAGAATGAGTTTCTGAAGACTTATTTTTAGTTCCAGTGTTCCATTAAGCACCATTATATGAATAATTTGCAATCAAAATATAAAATGCAACTGGGAGACCTAAAATGCAATGGTCTAGGATTTCAATGATAATGTTAAACCTCGAAGACTTGGCAAGATTTGATACTTCCTTCACTAATCACTGCTCTGCCTCTGACAATCAGAAATCTAAAATGAACGTATTTACTAAGTGCCAACCATGGTCCTAAAGTGAACTCAATACATAAAATGATTCAACTAAAAAAAACTGATCAGAGATTCATCTAAATCCATTTCAGAGGAAAGAAGTACTATGAGACCTTTCAAACTGTTTCATTTCCCCATTCCAAAGTCTCACTGAAACAGACTTCATTTACTTTGTGATCTACTTCTAAAGTCCCTGGGATAAAAGGAACAAACCCAAGAATGTGGAGTCTTAATTCCTCACCTGTGTAATTCCTTATAGTGACAGGAGACATAAATGTGTCAGAGAGACCGTCTCCCTGCTTCGGGCCTCTTCACTTTTCCAACTACCAAATCCCAGGCCATGAGATGGCTTCCCTCTGAATTCCACCCACTGTGTGTGCCACTCAGTGGGCAATTTATCATGTGCAAGATTCCTGACACTGCTCAGATACTGTTAGAAAACTTAAAATGGGCAGGAGCTATGGATTATAATTCTTCACAATACCCGGTGACTTACAAAGAACTTTGCACATCGCAGATACTTGATATACATCTGATTAATGTTTAAATTAACTGACTTTCACCTTTTCAGAGATGTGAGAGTCTCTGAATGTGTTTTGAGGATAATAAAAACTTTCATCAAGTACTGCAAACAGAAAAAAATAGCAGATGCCTAAATAACACAATTATTTCTCAAAAGGACTAAGGTAATTTGAATTCTAAGTTCCTCTCTCAAGTTATAAAATGCTCCCATAAACAGCCTTCAAAGCACTGCAAACATATAATAAAGCAGCCCAAAGCAAAAATTTTAATTAAAATGAAACTCTGAGATCCTTGTTCATCAGGTCAGGCATACAGGCAGTTGATGTACACAGACATGGACACTGCTCGAATCATGTCTTCTAACCATAATCATATATGATAAAAAGAATAATGTGGTGTGGCCCTTCCCCCAACCATAGCGTTACGTAGTACTCTAGTGCATTTTTTGGGCTAAATTATAAATCGCTCTTGTTTCACTCTTAATTGAAAAAGCTCAAACACAGTTCCCTTTTGGAACTGGTCATCAAGGGAAGAGGAGCTAGAGAATAAAAACCACAACAGAAGAAGCAGTGGTATCTGAGAATTATCTGGGGAAACCTGTCACTCTTGCTGCAAATTCCGAAGAGCGAATATCCTTTGGGCAGTCTGGGTTTTTCTGGCATCCTCAAGAATTTACAGGAAAGAAAAATGTTTCAGCTTAAGAAGTCAGTCTAACTGGGGCAGAAAGAATCCCCTTCTGCCACTGCCTTGAAGATTTCTGCCTATTTGTGGCTTAGGGGTGGGTTTCTGTCTGTAAACCCCTCGTTCTGTCTCAGCACACCTTTCTCTGCAATCTGGAATATACTGTGTCCATAATCTGTAGGGAAATGGTAACATGATGATGTGGGACTGCTCTGCATTTCTCTTCTTCCTTATGCTGGGCTGGATCTTCCGGAAGGGTCTCACCCAGTCACAGGAATTCTGGTTTGGAAGATTCAGAGATAGCTGGGTCACAGTGATGTCGACCCTTGTTCCTCAGGTCCAACCGCACATATTTCAAATAAAGATCATTTTGCAGTTAGATATATACTCACCCTGTGTGGTATGCTATACGATATATCAGTAAACACATATTTGGCTGTTTCCGTTCCTTCCAAAATTTTATCTTCAGCTAACACGTCATTTATTGGCGCTCGTTCTTCCAGAACCGGTGGCATTTTTAATCGTACTTTAGCTGCCTCAACTGCCTTTCTTGTAGCCTAATGAAATAACACATTTCTTAAGGAAAGCTACAATGTTACAGACAAGAAGGATCATCTGACAAAAGCAGATACTGATATAAAATGCCAAGGACTGCGAAAAGAAGAAGCTGTAGCCACGATTCAGTGAGTGAAAAGGCCCCTGCACCCTGGCTTTTGCCTCTCCACAGTGGCTGAGAGCACCACCTACAGACTCAACCATTCTCGACACAGCAAAAGATGCTCGGAGACTGAGCCGGGCCACAAAAGCTGCTTAAAATTAAAGAAAGGATTTCATTTATTGTGTACATACTATGTACCATATATTGTTTACATACTCTGAAAATATTTGGCTCATTTAATGCCCACAACTACCTTATGAGCTAGCTGACACTGTTATTCCATGGAAGAGAAAATAAAGGCACACAAATGTTAAGTAAATTGCTAAGAAGTTGCAACACTGGGACTTGAACCCTGGCAACTCAACTCCAAATCCCACGCTCTTAACCACTGACCACAGTGCTCCATGCCACACAGTTAGCAATGATTACCTCTGAGAAGTTCAAAGGGGACCTTTTACTCATGTGATATACTATTGGATATCTGAATGTTTTGCTCTGACTGTAATGGGCAATAATGCTTCACATATTCACACATGAAAGCATTTTCCACAAAGCACTCAATACGCATGACTCCAGGAGGACCCTGGTAGCTTAGAGTAGCATGTGCTTCAGCAGGATCTCATAATCCCACGAAAGCATCAGCTTCAAAGCAGCTCACAGCGGAGGCTTCTGACGAAAGAAGCTGAAGCAGGCAGGACAAAGAAAAGACACTCGAGCAGGTTTGGGAGCAGAGGAGGAGCTCTGCCTGGACACGCAGGCCTGACCCACGTGCCCCCCGTCCGCCTAATTTCAGCCACGCTCCCTGCTCCTATCTGCCTGCCTGATCCCATTTCTCTTCTCAGTCTGTGCCTGGAACTCCCATCATGAGCATCTACGGAAGAGCAGCTCTCAGCGTCCAGGGGGCCTCTGGAAATCTAATTTAACCCTTGAAAGAAAAGTATCCTGCCCATATGTCTGCATTCACGTACTTCTTCCAACTGTGCCTGGGTCATCAGCTTATAGGTTGGTGGCTTCAGTTCTTGTACAGCTGGTTTAAAAATCTTCTGCAGATTCAAGCCTGTCATCTTGATGAGTATGTTTTGGACTTCCTCATCCATAAATGTAGGTTTCTTGATCTCTGAGCTACCAGATTCTGTTAAAATGGATTGTAGTAAATAAGGAGATGGTAAAAATGACAAGCCAATGAGACCTCAAAACAGAAAAGTTAACAGAAATGATGAACAAAATGTCTACCTCAGTATGCATAATGTTAATCCCTATGAAATCCATTCATCCATTCCTTGATAAAATTTACTGACCATTTACAATGATTAAGAATACTGGAAAAAAGGCACTCAATCTAGTGGAAAAGCAACATAAAAAAACTAATTAATCTGGGGCACCCGGCTGGCTCAGTCAGTAGAGCATGCAACTCTTGATCTCGGAGTTGTGAGTTCGATCCCCATGTTGCATGTGGAGATTACTTCAAAGTAAAATTTTTAAACTAAGTAATGTAATAATGTTAATCATAATAACTTACAGAGTTGTCTCCTATACGTCAGGCATTACACATATTTTCAGAAATGTTTAAACAACCCACAAAATAGGTATTGATATCTCAATTTTATAAATGAGGACACTGGAGCCTCCTTAAAGACAACGAGCTATTAAGTGACAGAGTCAGGATTTAAACCAAAGTTTGTTTCTAGAGCCTAGATCAGCTCTAGTCTCTCATGGTGGCCCCCAGTGCAAGTACCACATACATACTCTTGGAGCAGAGATGGACACGGCAGGGTCAAAGAAGGCTTCCCAAAGGCCTGAACAGCACAGAGAATAAAGGGAAGGAAATTCCAAGCTAAGGGGCTGCAACTAGAAAACACAGGCTTGGATTACGACATGGGACTGAAAGGCCAAGCGGGTGTCATGGAAGAGGCTTGGACAGGAGAGGAGACCAGATATCATCTCTGCCTTATGCAGTTTGCCTATCCATTTGCCTAACTTCCCCTGTTCCATTTCCATTAGGAAAAAAAAAAGAAACAGAGAAAAAAAAAAAAGAGAGAGGAAATAAGTACCATTCCTTCCCAGCTACCTCTTCCTCTGCTAGTCCTGTACATGCTGATTCCCCTAAAAATCCTTCTCTTCTCCCTTCCTATATTCTCCCTGAATGATATCCTAGCAATATAACTTTAATTACTTCTTTTTTTTCAAGTTTTTAAAATTTATTTTTGAGAGAGAGAGAGCATGAGTTGGGGACAGGCAGAAAGAGAGGGAGACACAGAATCTGAAGCAGGCCCCAGGCTCTGAGCTGTCAGCACAGAGCCCGATGCGAGGCTCGAACTCACAGACCGTGAGATCATGACCTGAGCTGAAGTTAGATGCTCAACCAACTGAGCCACCCAGGCGCTCCAACTTTAATTACTTCTATATGCTTGTGACTCTAAAATCTGAATCTTCAGGTAAGATCATCCTCCAACCACCTAACCCATGGACATCTCACTTGCACCCCAGTACTGCCAAAGCAGAACCCATCAACTTTCTCCCGTCTTAAACCTGCTTTTCCTATTGTTCCTTATCTTAGCAGCATCCATAGGTCATGTGGGCCTGAAATCTCACAGTCATTCCTGACTTCTTTACTCTCCACATCTAGCCAAAGAGCAGTAGTAACAGCAACAGCAATGATAACAAATAACATTTGTTAGGTGCTTACTATATACCAGTACTTACTGAGCTAAAAATGTTACGTATTCAGCACATTTAATCTTCACAACCCCAGCAATACCATAATTATCCCCATTTTACAAAAAAAGCACACTAACACAGAACATACTGCCTGTTATACCTCATAAATCTCTCTAATCCTCCATTTCCCACTGCCACTACTCTGATCAAGGCCATCCTCATCTCTTGCCTTTGCTTCCTAACCAGTCTCCCTGACTCCAAGAATGACTCAGACTCCATTCTGACACCACTGTAGACCATTGTTCACAGAACAACCAGAGTAATCTCTTAAAAACGCAGTCAAAACAAGAGGAAAGATTAACGAAACTAAGAGCTGGTTATTTGAAAAGGCAGGAAAATTCACAAACCTTTAGCTACAGTAAGCAAGGAAAAAAAAGAAAGGACCCAAATCAACAAAATTATAAATGAAAAAGGAGACATTACAACTCATACTACAGAAATACAAAGGATCCTAAAAGGCTAATGTGAACAATTACATGGCAAAAAACTGGACAACCTAGAAGAAATGGAAAAATTCTTAAAAACATATGCCCCACCAAGACTGAGGAAGAAACAGAAAATCTGAACACACCAATTACTACTAAGGAGGTTCAATGAGCGATAATAAATGTCCCAACAAAGAAAAGGCCAGTACCAGATGGCATCACAGGCGAATTTTACCAAACATTCAAAGAAGAATTACTGCCAATCCTTCTTAAACTCCTCCAAAAAACTGAACAGGAGGGAACACTCCCAAACTCATTTTACGAAGCCAGCACTACCCTGATACCAAAGCCAGACTCTACAGCCATACCACCCTGAACACACCCAATCTGGTCTGATATCAAAGCTAGAAAAGGACACTACCAGAAACTACAGGCCAATATTCCTAATAACTATGGATGTAAAATTTCTCAATAAAATACTTGCAAACCAAATTCAGCAAAAGATCATTCACCATGATTAAGTGGAATTTATCCCTGGGATGCAAGGATGGTTTGACATACACAAATCAATGGATACATGACACTAACAGAATGACAGAAAAATCATATAATCATTTCAACAGATGCAGAAAAAGCATTTGACAAATTTCAACATTGGTTCATGATAAAAGCTCTTAACAAATTAGGTAGGGAAGGAACATACCTTAACATAATAAAGGCTATATATATGCTAAACCCACAGTTACCATGAAAGACTGAAAGCCTTTCCTCTAAGTTCAGGAATAAGACAAGGATGTCTCCTATTCAACATAATGCTTCAAGTCCTAGCCAATCAATTAGGCAAGAAAAAGAAAAGGTTCTCAGAATTGGAAAAGAACAAGTAAAATTGTATCCAATTGCAGACAATAGGATTTTGTATGTAAAAAATCCTAAAAACTCCACAAAAAAAACCCAAAACAAAAACTATTAGATCTAATCAGCAAATTCAGTAAAGTTGCAGGATACAAAATTAACATTTAAAAATCAGTAGCATTTCTATACTAACAGCAAGTTATGTGAAAAAGAAAGAAAGCAATCCCATCGACAACAGTATCAAAAACAATAAAATACTTAGGAATAAATTTAGCCAAGGAGGCGAAAGAAATCAAAGAGGAGGAATGCAGGGAGGATGGTGGAGTGGCAGGATCCTGAGCTCACCTCACCCCAAGGATGCACGGAGGCAACAACTACATGTATGGCAACTAACCCTGAAAATGACCTGAAGCCTGGCAGAACAGATCTCCCGCAGCTGGTTGTAGAAATAAGGCCACATCAAAAAGGGTAGGATGGGTGGAAACACAGTCAGTAATCAAACCCCTGGCTCAACTAACCAAAAACAAGAAGGATATCACAAGCACAGAGGAGCAAGAAGATCAGACACCCAGACTGGACTCCTTCCCAGACCCACACTGGGGAAAGGAGTCCCCACAAGATCTGGCTTTGAAAATGAGTGGTGCTGATTTTAAACTCTGAGACAGCCAGAGGTTAAAAAACCTGAGACCCAGCATGCTAAGTAACTCACCACAGACACAGCACAAAAGCAGCAGTTGGAAAAGCACCTGAGGCATATGTGAAAGATATGTATGGACGAAGCTGAGGACAAGTGCCAGAAAGACAGGAATCTTCAGGAAACTTCCCTGGGAACAAAAGTGATGGTGCTGCCATTTTTCTTGCCCTCCCCAAGCCTAGACGGCCAGACTCTTGACAGAGCCTGTTCTAACACACTCTTCATCTACCTTGCTAGCAGCATGTGCCTTGCCTCAGTGTTGCCCCGTGGACCTGTCCCACCCAACCCACCTGCCTTGGTAGGCACCCCTCCAAAGCAATTCCTGCCACGGGGAGTGGGGGAGATAGTCCCACACACCAGCATGTGTTCAATTCCTGCCAGCCAGGCCTCTTACTGCCTGCATGGGGAACAAACCCTGCCCCCTTCAGCTGTCGCAACAACTGGAAACAACCAGGCTACCTACCAACAAGCCCATGGCAGCCGCAGCCAGGCCTTTCAACAGGACAGTACACTGCCCACTGTGCCTGTGGCAAATGAAGCAGGACATGGAGCCCACTGAGCTAAGGGCCAGCCCAACCCATCAGGATGCCCACAGAAATTGTGGCCTAGCCACAAAATGAGGACACACACAGTCCACACAGGGGACACCCCTGGAGCATGTGGTCTGGTGACAAGAAGGGATTGTGCTACAGGGCACCACAGGACCTCTTCTACACAAGGATACTACTTTAGAGATCAGGAGACATACCTACCTGATACACAGAAACAGATACAGAGAGTGAGAAAAAAATGAGGAGACTGAAGAATATGTCCACAAGGAAAGAACAAGACAAAAATTACAGAAAAAGAACTAAACAAAATAGAGATAAGGAATATGCCTAATAAAAAGACCAAAGTAACAATTATAAAGATACCCAACTAGACTTGAGACAGAGGAATAGATGAATTCACAACTTCAACAAAGAGATAGAAAATACAAAAAATAATCAATGAGAGTTGAAGAATACAATAACTGAAAGAACAAATACACGAGAGGGAATCAACAGCAGATTACAGAATGCAGAAAAATGGATCAGTGATCTGGAAGACAGTGTAATGGAAAACAACCAACCTAAATAGCAAAAAGAAAAAAATAACAACAAGTAAGAATAGGTTAAGGGACCTCTATAACATCATGAAGCACAATAACATAGTACTATAGGGATCTCAGAAGAAAAAGAGAGACAGAAAGGGGCAGAAAACTTATTTAAAGAAGTAATCGCTGAAAATATCCCTAATCTGGGAACACATTCAGGTTCAGAAAACACAAAAATCCCCAAACACGATGAACCAAAAAAAGTCCACACCATGACATATAATTAAAATGACAGAACTTGCAATAAAGAGAGAATATTAAAAGCAGCAAGAGCAAACAATTACACACAAGGGAACTCCCATAATGTTATTACCTAATTTTTCAGCAAATAATCTGAAGGTCAGAAAGGAATGGCAGGACATATTCAAAGTGCTGAAAGGAAAAAATTTACAACCAAGAATGCTCTACCCAGCAAAATTATCTATCACTCAGAATTGGAGAGATCAAGAGTTACCCAGACGAACAAAAATTAAAGTTCATCACCACTAAATCATCTTTACAAGAAGTGTTAAAGAGAATTCTTTAAGTGGTTAAAAAAAAAAAGACAATAACTACAATTCAGAAAATTGTGAAAGGAATAAATTTCACTGGTAAGAGCAAACATATAGTAAGTAGGACATTAATCACTTATAAAGGCACTATGGAAGTTAAAACACAAAAGCAGTAAAATCACCTATATCTACAAAAATTAAAAGAAATATTAGGGATATACAAAATAAAAAGATGTAAAATATGACATCATACATATATAAAACATGGAGGAAAAATGTAAAACATAGTACTTTCAGAATGTGTTCAAACTTAAGCAACCATCACCTTAATAATAGGGACTGCTATACATATATGATGTTATATATACACCCCTGGTAACCACAAATCAAGAACCTGTAATACACACACAAAAAAAAAAGGGAAAAAAAGCTAAACATGACAGTAAAGAAAGCCACCAAACAACAAGACAGCAAAAGAAGAAAGGAACAGAGAAGAGCTAAAAAAAAAACCACCAGAAAACAATTACTAAAATGGCAATAAGTACAATACCTATCAATAATTACTTTACATGTAAATGGAGTAAATGCTCCAAACAAAAGATACAGGGTGCAGATGGATTTAAAAAAAAAAAAAAAAAAAAAAAAAAGACCCATCTATGCGCTGTCTACAAGAGACTCACTGCAGAACTCAAGATACACAGAGACTGAAAGTGAAATGATGGGAAAAGATATTCCATGCAAATGGAAGAAAAAAAATAGTAATGTTTACATCAGACAAAATAGACTTCAAAACTAAGACTGTAGCAAGAAACAAGGAATTACATAATGATAAAGGGATCACTCCAATGAGAAGATATAATTGTAAATATCTATGCACCCAACACTGAGGCACTTAAATACATAAAGTAAATATTAATAGACATACAAAGAGAAAGTAACAATAATAAAATAATAGCAAGGCACTTTAACACCACTTTTACATCAATGGATGCAACATCCAGTAAGAAAATCAGTAAGAAAACAATGTTCTTGAATGACACTTTAGACCAGATGAACTTAGCACATGTATACATAATATTCTATCCAAAAACAACAGAATACACATTATTTTCAAGCGCACATGGTACATTCTCCAGGTTAGATCACATGTTAAGACTACAAAACAAGTCTCAATAAATTTAAGACTGAATTATATCGTGCATCTTTCCCAACCATAACAGTATAAAAGTAGAAATCAACTAAAAGAAAAAAAAAATGAAAACAAAACAAAACAAAACAAAAAAACACGAACACATGGAGGCTAAGCAACATGCTCCTGAACAACCAATGGGTCAACAAAGAAATCAACAAGAAAGATATGGAGACAAATGAAAATGGTAACACAACAGCCGCAAATCTTTGGAGCACGACAAAAGCAGTTCTAAGAAGGGAATTTATAGGAATACAGTCCTACCAAAGAAACAAGAAAAATATCAAATAAACAATCTAACCTTCTACCTGAAGGAAACTAGAAAAAGAACAAGGCCAACATTAGAAGGAATAAAATAAAAAAATTTAGAGCAGAAATAAATGAAACAATAAAAAATAGAAAAGACCACTGAAACCAAGAGCTGGTTCACTGAAAAGATAAGAAAATTGATAAACTTATAGCTAGACTCATCAAGAAGAAAAAAAAAAAGGACCCAAATCAGAATTAAAAGAGAAGTAACAACCAGCACCACCATACAAAGGATTATAAGAGACTACTACGAAAAATTATATGACAACCTAGTAGAAATGGGTAAGTTTCCAGAAACATAACAATCTTCCAAAACTGAAGCAGGAAAAAATAAAAATGTGAACAGACCCCTTACAAGTGATAAAGTTAAACCACAATTTAAAAACAACAACAAAGTCCAGACCAGATGGATTCACAGGTGAATTCCACCAAACTTGTAAAGAAGAGTTAGTACCCATTCTCCTCAAACTATTCCAAAATAATAGGGGCACCTGGGTGGCTCAGTGGGTTAAGCATCCGACTTGATCTCAGCTCAGATCTTGATTTTAGGGTCATGAGTTCAAGTCCTACATTAGGCTCTACACTACATATATAACCTACTTTAAGAAAAAAAACAAAAGTAGAAGAGGAAAGAAAGCTTCCAAATACATTCTGTGAGGCCAGCACTACCCTAATACCAAAACCAGAAAGAAAAGAAAAGAAAAAAAACACAGGCCAATATCCCTGGTGAACCCACCCTTATGTCGTCAATTAATCTACCACAAAGGAGGCAAGAATATACAATGGAGAAAAAAACAGTCTCTTCCATAAATGATACTGGGAAAACTGGATATCTACATGCAAAAGAATGAAAGTGAGTCACTTTCTTACACCATACACAAAAATAAACTAAAAATGGATTAAAGGCATAACTCCTACAAAAAAAAAAAAAAAAAGAAAGAGGGGCGCCTGGGTGGCTCAGTCAGTTGAGGTCATGATCTCGTGGTTTGTGAGTTCCAGCTCCGCGTCGGGCTCTGTGCTGACAGTTCAGAGCCTGGAGCCTGCTTTGGATTCTGTGTCTACCTCCCTCCCTCTCTCTCTCTCTCTCTCTCTCTCTCTCTCTCTCTCTCTCTGCCCCTCCCCCTGCTCATACTCTGTCTCTCTCTCTCTCTCTCTCAAAAATGAATAAACTTAAAAAAAATTAAAAAAAAAAAAAAGAAAGGCAGTAATTCCTCTGACATCAGCCATGGCAACATTTGTCTAGATAGAACTCTTCAGGAAAGGGAAACAAAAGCAAACAAACTACTGGAACTTCATCAAAATAAAAAGCTTTTGCACAGCAAAGAAAACCACCAACAAATGAAAAGGCAACCTACTAAATGGAAGAATGCAAATGATAAATCACATAAGGGATTAATATCCAAAATATATAAAGAAGGTAATACAACTCAACACCAAAAAAGCAAATAATCTGATTAAAAATGGGCCGAAGACCTGAACAGACATCTTTCCAAAGAAGACATACAGATAGCCAACAGACACGTGAGAAGATGCTCAATATCCCTACTCATCAGGGAAATGCCAATCAAAACCACATTGAGATAATACCTTACACCTGTCATAATGACTAGACTCAAAAAGACAAGCAACAAATGTTGGCAAGGATGTGAAGGAAAAGAAACTCTAGCACAATGCTGATGGGAATGTAAACTGGTGCAGCCTCTGTGAAAACAAGTATGGAGGTTCCTGAAAAAACTAAAAATAGAAATACCATATGACCCAGTTAATTCCACTATACTGGTCATTTATCAAAAAAAGCCAAAACACTAATTTGAAAAGATATATGTGCCCCTATGTTCAAAGCAGCATTATTTACAACAGCCACAATATGGAGACAACTAAGTATCCATCAATGGATAATAAAGTTGTGGGGTATGTGTGTGTGTGTGTGTGTGTGTGTGTGTGTGTGTATGTGCATGTACACGCTTGTAAAAGAATATTATTTGACCACAAAAAAGGAGGAAATCATGCCGTTGGGGACAACATGGATGGACTGTGAAGGCATTATGCCAAGTGAAATAAGTCGAGCAGAGAAAGACAAATACTGTATGATCTCAACTACATGTGGAATCTTAAAACAAACAAAAACTCACAGAAAAAGAGATCGGGGGTGCCTGGGTGGCTAGGTCAGTTAAGCGTCTGACCCTTGATTTCAGCTCAGGTCATGATCTCATGATTTGTGGGACCAAGACCCACATCTGGCTCTGCACTGACAGCACAGAGCCTGCTTGAGATTCTCTCCCACTCATGGGTTCTCTCTCTCTCTCTCAAAATAAATATTTAAAAGGAAAAAAGAGGGGCGCCTGGGTGGCTCAGTTGGTTAAGTGTCAGCTTCACCTCAGGTCATGATCTCACGGTTCGTGAGTTCGAGCCCCGCATCGGGCTCTGTGCTGACAGCTCAGGGCCTGGAGCCTGCTTCGGATTCTGTGTCTCCCTCTCTCTCTCTGCCCCTCCGCCGCTCATGCTCTGTCTCGCTCTCTCAAAAATAAATTAAAAAGTTAAAAAAAAAGTTTTAAAAGGAAAAAAGAAAATGAGATCAGACTTGTGATCTTATGGTTACCAGATGAAGGGGTAGGAGGAGGGGGAATTGGAAGAAGGTGGTCAAAAGAAACAAACTTCCAGCCAAAAGATAAATAAGAACTAGGGATGCACTGTACAACATGATAAAAACTGTTAACACTGCTGAAAAGCATATATGAAGGTTGTTAAGAAAGTAAATCCTAAGAGTTCTTACCACAGGGGAAAAAAATGTTTTTTGCTTTTTTTTGTATCTACAGGGGAGAAAATATGTAAACTAATCTTGCTGTAGTAATAATTCATGACATATGAATTTCACAACATATTATCACTGTGTTGTACACCTTAAACTTATACAATGCTGTATGTTAATTGTATCTCAATAAAACAAAAAAAGTTTTAAATATGATCAAGATCATGCATGCCTGAAACTCACCAATGACTTCCAATATCATTTAGAAAAAAAAAACTAGGGCAGTCTGCTTTCTCACTGCATCCCCCACTAAACAACGTGCTCCCCCAAAGGCCAGAACCCTGTCTTATACTCATCTCTAACACCCAGGTCACTTAAAGCACCTGGCAGACAATATGTGCCCAGCACTATTCTCTCAGACCGTCTCACCCATTCCCCCAGCTTGAGTTACCACTTTCACCAGATGTTTCTCACTTCAGATATGAACTGCGTATTAGATACCTACACTAGAATTTCAAAAGCACCTCAAATTTAACGTGTGCAAACAGACGTTTAGTTCTGCCTTTCTGCCAAGCTCATCTCATCTACTCCTGCCTCTTCTTCCCTCACCTCCCTACCTGTTCCTACAATTTCTCTGTCTTGGTATAAATGGGATTATTCTCCACTCAACTGTGCAAGCCAGAAACCTGAGAAGCAACACTGATTTCTCCTTTTAAACTCAGAGCCAAAGCCATAACGAACCCTTATCAATCCTACCTAAAACATGGGCTTCCAAACTACCTGTATTTCAGTCTCATTTCTGGACTTTTGCTTATGCTGTTTCCTCTGCCTGAAATGCTTCCTGTTTTCTCCCTATAGCGTGGTTAGCCAGGTCTCAGCGTTCGTCATCATCTCCAGGAACCCTTCCCTGCCCCTTCCAACCTAGTTTGAGGGCTACTCTTATGTGCGATCCCCTATCCACAGCCTGGGTCACACTACACTGCCACCTCCCCCTTGGGCCACGAGTTTCCTCAAAGTTTAGTTGGCCGTTTCCCCAAACGTAGCTGTGCTTTGCAAGGAACCGAACTCAGGCACTGTTAGTTAAGCGAGTGAAGAATTACAAAGGTGGGCGATAACAGACCCTTCAGGTACAAGGTACAGAAGGAAGCCGGCTGGGTCTAAGGGAGCACTGCTAGAGGAGCCGGGGACTGGGATGAGGGGGTGGGGCCCGCGTGGTTCTCGCCAGCCAGAAGGACGCTCTGGGTCTCCCAGGAAAACTCGCCAGCGGACGTCTGACAGGTCACTTACCCGCCTCAGATGCAAGCCGACGGCATGGCAACCCCGCCCCGCAGGGCCTGGGCAGCGGCTGGAGCAGGGTGCCGAGATGGAGCCGAGTTCGGGCCGGGAAAGAGACCCGCTCGGTGTTCCGAGTACCTGTCAGGAGGCCCCACAGCGACACAGACACTCTGAGGGTCGCCATGATTATCCGGGGGCCATCTGCGCCGGAAGTGGCTGTGAGCCATTTCGGGTCTCGCGCACTTCGCGCGGCATTCTGGGAAATGTAGTCTGGTGCGGGAGGTGGGAGGCGAAGCTGCGCAGCTTTACGATTTTCTTGTAACCCGCTTCTTACCTCGTGGAAAATGTTCGTGTCCTGTGTGTGCATACAGCCAAAGGTAAAACGTACAACATCTGCCTTATATATTTTTTCCTGGACCTTTCCTTCGGTTTCCATGGCTCTAACCGATTTCCATGGCCTGCCCAAACCTTCTCTCCATGCCCCAGGTTTAAATCCAACTGCCTACTCGACTTATCCATTCCAGCTTATCACAGACCCTCCCACATGCCAAATATAACCGATTGCCACCACCAACTTCATCCATACAAACTCATACACTTCATTCTGTCTCAGAACCTTACCTCTTTACTTCATAGCCCTTTTCTCAATTTGTGATTATTTTGCTCATTTATTTGCTTATTTTTCTCATCCCATGAAGACAATCACTCTACGTATGTCACCTAACCTGTAATGTCTATGTCCAGCAAACATGTGTTGAATAAATGACTGAATGAATGATTAAGTGATCCTGTTATTTTCTTACCAGCTGTCCAGGATGTGTAGGTCTTTCTCTTCCCTGTAGTTTGGCACTTGTGCTAAGAACTCTTCCCAAGGCCTGGCCAAAGGAGGATGTTAACACTTGTTTGAGTTAGTTGGACAGGTAGACTCATCTTCTAACCTTAACCTCTTTTCCACCATGGCTCATTTAGATCTCTGTTTCTGAACAGATTCCCTGATTGGGTGGGGGAGCATAGAGCTCTAGGCTGCATTCAGGGATGGCTGCTGCCCTATGCTTCCCAACACTTCCGCTCACACCTACATGATAGCAGGTAGCAAGTGTCAGGGAGTGGTAGTGAAATGCATGCAAGTGTCTCCCAGCCCGTGCCCTTTCTCTAAGAATCACCCACCTACTTCATTCCCATAGGCACTGCTGAGAGGATAGGCCTCACTGGCTATGTTTTTGTATATCACTCCCCTGAATAATACTGTTTGGACAATGAGTGGACACCTAATGCAGGAGGAATGAATCCATTGGCTGCTGTATTAGTTTCTTGTAGAGATGGCTGACTATGTGCTTTCAGAAAAAGAGAGATGAGGAAAGGTGCTATCTTGGCCAGAGACCCTCCCATGTTCCTTTCATTAATCTCCTTTATTCGGGCCACACTAAGTTTTACTGACAAGTATTAACCAAGTTTCCTAGTTCTAGCTGTAACCATGGACAGTCGCCCACGTCATTCAGAATCTCAGTTCCTCACCTACAAAATGGTTATAATGAGAGCACTTACCTTGCAGACTTTGAGGACAAAGGACTTTCAGGATTTGACGTCTGGCATTTCATAAATGGGGTGGGTGCAAGACAGCTGGGTGGCAGCAAGTCGGGGCCTGTCTGAAGATCTTCAGAGGGAACGCTTATCAGTGAAGGCTATCTGGTTATAAGCAACAAATATTTCCTGTCTAAAACAGAGATGGAAGTGTTGGGAAAGATGTTGACTATCTCACAGAGTGAAAGGGAAAGGTGAATAGCAAAGCCGCAGGAAGGCCTTGAAGGATGGAAACTCCAGGGTTCCCAGAGGCAGGAACTCAACAGAAATCTCTCCAGGAGGCTGCTGTCAGAATGCCTTGGTTCCAACTACTTGCTTTCCATCAAAGCCAAGTTCCTGGTGAGAGAAACTGACTGGCCTAGGTGAGGTCCTATTCACCCCCTGGGAAATGGGGAGGGCTGGCCCTCGGACAGTCCTAAGACACCCTAGAAGCATCCAGTGGTAGGATTCATCAGGTCAAATCTGGGATCACCAGCTCTGTGGAGCAAGAGTGGGTATTATTTGTAAAACAAAAGTATAGTGACATTTCAATTACTCAACTGCCAGTGATTTTACAGGGTCTGAATTTTCATTATTTTCCTAAAGGGACTGGGATTTTGCCCTGGGCTTTTAGAATTCTTCAAGATGATGATCTGGGGGCAGAATACTGGAAGAGAGATGTAGAGAGATGGAAAGAGGAAGGACAGGGCCTGAGAAGGAAAAGTGACAGTGTGGAAAATCCAAGAGCCCTTGCAATCTCCAGCAAACCCTTGAAACTTCCACAGGTCTTCAAAACACCATCTTCCCGAAGGACCACATCTGCCCCATTTGGGTCTTCACCCAGAGTGTATTTTCCCTGCCCCCGTTCAGGTCCCAACTCCCAACATGTTCCCACAGACACAAATTCCATGGTCAAAGCCCCTTTGTGCACTGAGACGAGATGGGTAATAAGGCAAGAAGTGAAATGAGGAGGGACAAGTAATGATGGGAGGCTCCCAAGGAAGCTGCAGAGAATGAGGCCCTAAATGGGGAAACTGGCCACTGATGGGAAGCAATCTTTGTACCAGGAGGCAAGAAGTTTAAGGTGAGTCAAGTGTGGATAGGTCTTGAGGAAGGAATCAGAGGGCCTTCCTGCCTCTCTGCCTCTGTTCTCCAGGCAACAGAAAGCAAAGTCATTGGTTGAGAAAAAATGGGGTTGTGTTGGTAGCTGCGGGAGCAAGAAGTTTGATGGTGCTCCTGGGGGCTGTACATCTGGCTGTGATGCCAGAACCTGAAGGAACAGCAGTCCACCAAGTGGTGGAGCAGTCACAGCAGTGCAAGAGAAGGGGATCCAGGATCTGGAAGCCCGGAAGTTATTCCTGATAGTTCTAAAGGAATATGGAAATAATGTGTGCCTGGAAGCCTGTGAAAATCTGTACCTGAGCAGAAACATCCTGAGCAATGGTGAGGATGTTGAAAGATGTGACAAAGCACAGCCATCATCCCTTCATTCGGAGGGCACTGTTTTCTCATCAGTCCTGCTGGTCTTCCTGGCAAACTGGTGAGGCAGACAGGACAGGCACCAATATGACCATCTTCTATACATATGAGCTGAGGCCAAAGTTGGGCTTGCCCAAGGCCTTCCAATTTATTCAAAGCAAACACAAGGTACACTCTAGGGTCCCTGGCAGCTATTATGCTGGAAAAGTTGTTTCACATGTGTTTCCTGGGGTAAGGAAAAACACTGAGACTTCCGGGATGATACAGACTCTCTTCTGAGTCCAGAAGGTGGCCCAAAAGAGAGCAAGCAGGAAGACCGTCTTCCACCCTGAAATAGTGGGAGTGAATGAGTCACTTCCTCCAACCCTGGAGTTATCAGTTTATCTCCAAATTTCCACACGGCACTCTGTCTCCTTGCTTCTGACAGCACCCGCTCAACTATAATTCTACCCAAAAGTGAATTCTACCCAAGACAGAAAATGATTGCCAGAGGCCAAGGCTTACATCTGTCTGTGATAACAGGCAGACCCTCTGTCCTATAGCACAGTGACATAAATGTCAAAGGCACTTAGGCTGGCTCCTTCCTGCCATCCCAGATGCCCTCGCAATGACGGAGGCCCAGAGTAATCACCCCATGTCATGGCCATCATGGATATGATCTATAATAGCTGACACTTGGCTCCCTTGCTCCCCAGAGCTGGCTGCTGTCAGGTTTGGTATGTGGAACATTTTGTCAGAGGGACATGCTGGCCTGGGTTGAAAGTAATTCCCATCAGCTCAGAACCGGGTGGTCTGTCACAAGATTATTTTTCAGTTCGATCTGGACTCCGGAAGTCCTTTGGACGGAGAGCTGGTATTTTCAAAGGTTAATAAGCCTGTCAGAAATTTCTTTCATGAGAAAATGTGATGCATCTGATTTCCCTGACTTGCATGCAGTTCCCAGATCAAGGGTCTGAGCATAATTTCACTTTGGCCTCAGAACTTCAGCGTCCTGAAGATTCCTGGGGCCTGGACTGGGAGAAGCTGGCAGTGGGTTGCAGTGGTTGGAAGCCAGAGCCAAAAGAGCAGAATATAGATTCTTAGGGTGCCCTAAGTGTGTGTGCCTATGTGTATGTGTATGTGCAAATGTGTGTGTTTGGCTGTGTCATGCAAACGTGTATATGTGTGTCTTGTGGGGACACAGATGCATGCATACGTGTGTGCACATGCATGGGCGATCATTTTGTGTGCACATTCAAATACATATGAATATGCATGTATGTCCATGTGTGCAAGTACATACGTGTATATGCAAAGTGAGTGTATGTGTGTGTTTATGTGGTCTCTTCTGTGTACAGGTGAACATGCATGTGTTCACATGTGTCTACCGGCCTGGGAATGGGAGCAGATTCATGGTAAGAGCTTTGGGGCCAGACAGATGTAGGTTAAAATTCAAGCTCCACAACTTATTAGCTGTATGAGCCCTTGTTACTCATCAGCTTCATGTCCTGCTAAGATGACGTGACAGCAGCTTCCACATAGAACAAGAGCAAAAGTTAACAGGCATGAAGCACACAGTCAGTGCCCATCAGATGACAGACAGCATCATTACTATTACTATTACCACCAGCATCTTTCTGGTCTCATCTCATCTTGTTCCATGGCTACACAGCATTCCTTCTGTCTCCAAAGTTTCCCTATGCCCCTCAGGAATCCCTTTATTCCACTCAGCCTACACAACTTCCTTCCCCCAGGCCACCACTGCTTTCCTCCCTCACAGAATACCTTGCATTTTCTGGAGTTTTGTAAAAAAAAGCATCCTAAGTATGTGCTCTTTTTCCATCTGGCTTCTTTAATTCAGCATGATGATTTTAAGGTTCACTCATGTTTCCTGCGTATCGATAATTGTTCCTTTTCACTACGGAATAATATTCCATTATGTGGGTGTACCACAATTTGTTAGCCATTCACCTGCTGAGGGGCTTTTGGGTTGTTTCCATTCTTTGGCCCTATTAGAAATAAAACTGTTAATATTTGTGTACAAGTCTTTGGACATGTGTTTTCATTAATCTTAGGAAAATATCTAGGAGTGGGATGGCTGAATCATATGATTAGGTGCATCAAATTTTTCAAGAAACTCCCAAACTATCTTCTAAAGTCATTGTACCATTTTGTATCTCCTCCAGCGGTGTGTATGAGAATTTGGTTTCCTCAACATCCTCACCAACACTTGATGTGGTTAGTTTCTTTGCCATTCTAATACATGTGGTATCTCATTTTGGATTTTTTTTTTTAGGTTTATTTATTTTGAGAGGGAACATATCCACGCAAATGAGCAGAAGGGGGCAGAGAGAGGAAGAGAGAGAATACCAATCAGGCTCCATGCTGTCAGCACAGAGCCCAATGTGGGGTTTGATCCCACAAACTGTGAGATCATGACCTGAACTTAGAGCAAGAGTCAGACATTTAACTGACTGAGCCACCCAGAAACCCCAAGTTTTTAGTTTTCATTGACCTAATGACTAATGATGTTGAGCATCTTTTCATGTCATATTTGCCATTCATGGATCTTCTTTGGAGAGCTGTCTATTCAACTCTTTTGCCTGTTTTTAAAGTGGGCTGTTTGTTTTCTTATTGAATTTCAGGAGTTCTTATATGTCCTGGATACAAGACCTATATTAAAAATACATTTACAAACATTTTCTCCCTGTTTGTGACTTGCCTTTGTATTCTTTTAACAACATATTTAAGAGAGAAGTTTTTAATTTTGATGAGGGTCAGTTTATCAACATGTTCTTTCATGGGTCAGGCTTTGTCTACCCAAGGTAACAAAAATTTTTCTTATGTTCTTTTCTGGGAGGTTCATAGTTTTACATTTCGCACTTAGGTGAATGGTACATTTTGAATTAATTTTTTGGTATCATGTGAGGTATGGATTTAAGCATTGTTTCAGAATCATCTGCTGAAAAGACTGTCTTTTCTGCACTGAATTGCCTTTGCACCTTTTAAAAACATCAGTTGTCCATATATGTGTGCATGTACTTTTGAGGTCTCTATTCTATTCCACTGACCTATTTTTATATGTTTATGCAATACTACACTGGTTTATTACTGTGGTTTTTTTTTATAATAAATCTTGAAACTAGATAGTGTTAGCTCTCAATTTTGTTCTCCTTTCCTTTTTTTCAAAGTTGTTTTGGCTATTTTATGTCCTTTACATTTCCATATAAATTTTAGAATCTAGTTTTCTGTTTCTACAAAAATTCTGCAGGAATTTTGACTGAGATTATATCAAATCTCAGGTCAAATCTAAGATCTCAGATCAAATCAAATCTATTCTCTCCATATAAATTGATTTCTAAAGAATTGACATCGCAACAATACAGAATCTTCTGACCCATAAATGACACTTATCTCTTCATTTATTTAGGTCCTCTTTAGTTTCTCTAAGCAATGTGTGGTAGCTTTCAGGGTAAAGATGTATCTTTTGTCAGATTTATCCCTGAGTGTTGCATATTTTTGATGCTACTGTAAATGTTACTTTAATTTCAATTTATGATTGTTGCTAATTTAGAGGTACAATTGATTTTTGTTTATTGATCTTGTATCCTCAAACTTGCAAAACCTACTTTCTAGTTCTTGTTTGTAGATTTCATCAGATATTTTACATAAACAATAACATCTGTGAATAAAGAGAGTTTTAAATTCTTCAGTCTGGATGACTTTTTTTTTTTCTTTTTCTTGCCTAATCACACTTACCAGAACCTCCAGTACAATGTTGGAGATCAGTGGCTCAAACAGACATCTTTGTCTTGTTCCTGATCTTAGAGGAGAAGCATTCAGTCTTTCACATTAAGTGTAGTGCTGATTGTAAGTTTTTCACAGATGTCCTTTGTAAGGTTGCAAAAATTAATTTTATTCCTAGTTTGCTGAGAGCTTCTCTCAGGAATGGATGTTTGATTTTCATCAAATGCTTTTTTAGAATCTCTTGAGATAATCACAGGGTTTTACTTTTATTGTTTGTTAATATACAATATATATTATATAGAATAAATATATAATTGCATAATTATATATATTAATTATAATTATATATGATATAATATATAATTACACTGATTGCTTTTCATACATTAAACCAACCCCACATTCCTGGAATAAACCCTATTTGATATGGATGTATCTTTTTTTAATATAGACTGTTGGACTGATTTAATAACATTTTTAGAATTTTTTCTCTATTTTCATGAAGGGTTTGGTCTGTAGTTACTTGTTCTTGTAGTCTTTGTCTGATTTTAGTATCAGGGTATTGCTGACTGCATAGAATGAGCTGGGGAATTTTTCATCCTCTTCAATTTCCCAAAAGAGTTTGTGTAGAACTGGTATTGTTTCTTCTGTAAATGTTTGGAAGAATTCACCTGTCAAGCCATCTGTGCCTTGAGTTTTCACTGTGGGAAGCTTTTTAAATGACGTTCAATTTCCTTAATAGATACAGGGCTACTCAGATTACCTTTTTTATTTTTTTAAGTGAGCTTTCATAGCTTGTATCTTTCAAGGAACTTGTCCATTTCATCTAAGTTGTCAAGTTTATTGGCATAACATTGTTTATAGTATGAACTAACTAGGCTTTTAAATCTGTTGATTCTGTAAATATATCATGTCTCTTTTTCCTGATATTAATAATTTGTATATTCTCCTCTTTCTAATGAGTCTAGCTAGAGGTTTATCAATTTTATTGATCATCTCAAAGATTGTTTTTTTAAATATTTTTCTGTTCTTTTATTTTCTATTGATTTCTGTTTATTTGATCCTTATTATTTATTCCCCTTATTCTACTTATTTTTCTAGTTTCTTAAGGTGGAAGCTGAGATTATTGTTTGGAGATTTTCTCCATTATAGGTGTTTCATGCTACAAATTTCCCCTTAAGAATTGATTTAGCAACATTCCACAAATCTTTATGTGTGTTTTCATTTTCATTCAGATCAAGATACTTTAAAATTTTCTTTGTTATTCCTTCCTTTAACCTGTGGGTTAGTTTCTCCACATTTGATGATTTTCCAGTTATCTTTCTGTTATTCATCTCTAATCTAATTCCACTGTAGTCAGAGAATATATTTTTGTATGAATTGAAGCTTTTTAAATTTATTGAGACTTGTATTGTGGCCCAAAGTATGCTCTACCTTGGTAAATGCTCAGTGTGCACTTGGCTATCTTCCTGTTTTTGATTTCTAGTTTAATTCCACTGTGATCTGAGGACACTGTATGATTTCTGTTCTTTTAAATTTGCTAAGGTGTGTTTTATGACCCAAAACAGGGCCAACCTTGGTCAGTGTTCCATGTGAGCTTGAGGAAAATGTATATCCTGCTGTTGTAGGATAAAGTCATTGACAGATGTCAATGATATCCAGTTGACTGATGGTGCTATTGAATTCAACTATGTCCTTACTGATTTTCTGCCTGATAAATCTGTCCATTTCTGGTAGAGGGCTGCTGAATTCTTCAACTATAAGAGTGGATTCCTCTGGTCCTCCTTGGAGTTCCATGAGTTTTTGCCTCACATATTTACAGTCTCATGTTAGATACATACACATGAGGATTGTTATGTCTTCCTGGAGAATCAACACCTTTGTAATTGTGTAATGCCCTCTTTATCCCTGGTAACAGCCCCTGCTCTGTCTGAATGTAGCTACTCGCTTTGCTTCAGTTAGTGATAGCATGGTATATTTTTTTCCATCCATTTACTTTCAGAATATATGTGTCTTCCTATGCCCAGAGATTCAGCCATGTATAGACTACTAATGAGCCTACCCATCAAAGGCATTTGTCATTTCTGCTGATATCAAATTTTTACATCTTTTGTTTATCTGAAAAAAATCTTTATTTCACCTTCATTTTTGGAAAGATATTTTTTGCTAGGTATAAAACCCTAAACTGTCAATTTTTTCTTTCAGCACTTTGAAGACTGGCTCCAGTGTATTCTTGATTACATTTATGATGGGAAATCTGCTATACTCATTTTTTTTTGTTCCTCTGCATATAATGTCTTTTTTCCTGGGGCAGCTAAGATTTTTCTCATTATCTTAGGTTTTTAATATTTTGATTATGATGTGCCTTGATGTAGTTTTATTCACATTTCTTGAGCTTTCGATCTGTTGAGACTCTTGGATCAGTAGGTGTATAGTTTTCAGTGAATGTGGAAAATTTTTGTCCATTACATCTACAAAAGTTTTTCTGTCTATTCCCTTCCCCACCCTCCACTCTCCTTCACAGACTCCAATTATATATATGAAGCCACTTAAAGTTGTCCCTCAGTTTACTGATCCTCTATCCTTCTTAAAAAAAAAAAAAAACTGTTTTCTATGTCTGTTTCATTCTGAATAATTTCTATTGCTATGGCTTCAAGTTCACTAATCTTTTCTTCTGCTGAGTCTAATCTGCTATTAATCTACTCTGGTATACTTCTAATCTCAGACATTGTAATCTTCACCTACAGAAGTTTGACTTAGACGTTTTCTTGTATTTTCTATGTCTCTACTTAGCTTTTTTAATAGATAAAATACAGTCATAATCACTGTTAACGTCCTTTTCTGCTAATTCTAATATTTGTGTCAGTTCTGGGTCAGTTCAGATTGACTATTCTTGTTCTTAACAATATTTTCATGCTTCTTTTTATGCCTGTTAATATTTGATTGCCACAGTTTGTGAATTTTACTCTGCTGGGGGGCTGAATATTTTAGTATTCCTATACACATTCTTGTACCTTGGTCTGGGATTCAGTTAGGTGAACTGAAAACACCAATCTTTTTACATATTCTTTAAAAAAAATTTTTTTTTAGAGAGAGAGGGCATGAGTGGGGAAGAAGGGCAGAGGGAGAGAGAGAAAGAATCCTAAACAAGCTCCATGCTCAGCACAGAGCCCAACATGGGGCTTAATCCTACGACCCTGGGATCATGACCTGAGCCAAAATCAAAAGTCAAACACTCAACTGACTGAGCCACCCAGGGGCCCCTGGATGTTCTTTTATGATTTGTTAGGTAGGTCTAGGGCACTGCTCCACGTAGGGCTAATAATTTCACATTACTCAGATAACACCTTTCAAATATTCTACCCAATTCCCCATAATTTATGAATTTTTCTTGATGGTGGGAACAGTCACTATTTCCAGCCTTTGGGGTATGCTGTCCACTGCTCTCTATTACTTTTAGATGTTCCCCCACTTCAGCTTCAGGTAGTATCTTCGTACTCATGCCCTGACCAGCACTCTGCTGAGTGCTTGAAGGGAACCCTTTGTGGATCTTCAGAGTTCCTTGTGCAGCTCTCTGCTTCTTTGGTATATATTTGGCAAACTCTGGCCACCGTGGTTTCCCTGGGCTCTTAGCTCCATCTCCTGAACTCAGGGAGCTTTCTGAGCTCTGGCTGGGTTCTCCTTCTCTGTGCTATAGCCTAGAAAACTGCTCAAGCCATTAAGATGTGAAAATTGTAGGACTCGCCTCATTTGTTTCCCATGACAGGGACACTGCCCTTCATTGCCTGGTGTCTGGTATTTTGAAAACCATCATTTTGTATATTTTCTTGCTTTTTTGTTTCAAGTACATCTAGTCCTTGTTCCTCTCTCTTTGGAGGAAGTGGAGATCCTCCTCAATGGAGTCCGAAGGGCACAAACACCTATATGATACCACTAGGGAGTAATTCAAGACTGTAGAACATGAATTTTCTGAACCCAGACTGTAAAGGGGCATTTTTCTTCTGATTTAAAAACTAAAATTCATGAAGACTCACAAAGGAACACAAATTATGAGGCAACTGAAAGCAAGCAACAAAATCCCAGGAAACTGGAAATGTCACTGAGGACCCAGGACAGAGGGCCCCATGGCTGGAGGATTTCGTATAGTACATATCCAGTATGGGCTGGAGGTTGTGAGGCATGCTGCAGAGAGGGGAGCCCCCAGACTAATGCTGTCGTAGTATTCCAGTCCTGCCTTCAGAGTGCTTATGAAGACTGTGGTCAAATACTTGTAAATTTACTTGGTTATTAACTCTTTTACCTTCCAGACTACGGGCTCTGTGAGGGCAGAGCCTTTCACCACTATATCTTCAGTACTCATCAGAGTGTCTGACACACAATAGGAGCTCAATAAATACCCATTAAATATATGAATGAATAAGCACATGAACAACAAGCAGAACTAGAAGAGAAGGGTCCAGGCCTCCAGGTGAAGATGAGAAGAGCCCACCCTAAGTGGAGTCAGAGAATGGCAGTGACAGTGACCTTGATGGCAGATAGGGGCCAGGATTCATATTGGACTCCTGCAATGACAGTGACAGGGTTCATTATATGTTTGTGGAATACATGATGTTGATGATGGTGACAATAATGATGCCCATTTTTATTTAAGCCATGAAGAGAAAATGAACCTGAATTTAGTAGCAAACTTATTAATGTTTTATGGGAGATTTTTCTGGTTGCAAAACTTTTTCTTCCACCAAAGCAGAGGCTGTTTTAAGACAATGATGATAAAAGGAAGAGTTCCTCCAAGGGGGGTGAGGGGGGCACCTGGATGGCTCAGTCGGTTAAGCAGCCAACTCCAGCTCAGGTCATGACTTCACGGTTTGTGAGTTTGAGCCCCACATCAGGCTCTGTGCTGACAGCTCAGAGCCTGGGGTCTGCTTCAGATTCTGTGTCTCCCTCTCTCTGCCCCTGTCTAGCTCATGCTCTCTCTCTCTCTCAAAAATAAACATTAAAAAAAATAGGGGCGCCTGGGTGGTTCAGTCGGTTGAGCGTCTGACTTCAGCTCAGGTCATACTCTCATGGTCTGTGAGTTCGAGCCCCGCGTCGGGTTCTGTGCTGACAGCTCAGAGCCTGGAGCCTGCTTCGGATTCTGTGTCTCCTTCTCTCTCTGCCCATCCCCCACTTGTGCTCTGTCTCTATCTCTCAAAAATAAATAAATGTAAAAAAATAAAATTAAAAAAATTAATAGTTCCCCCAGGGAAGCAGGGACCTAAGGGCTTTAGGTTGTGAATCCCAGTTCTGTTTTGTACAGCAGGGTGAATTTGTATGCATTACTCTACTTCTCCAAGAATCAGTCCCTCTTCTGTAAAATGGGATTGATAATCCCTGCCTTTCAGTGTTGTTGTGGGGCTTAGTGAGAATACTCAAAAATTAATAAGCAGCCTCAGGCACAGAGCAAGTACTCAGTAAGTTACACCACTTTTCTCAGGCATTTTATATTTGCCCGCAGAATGACTTGATGGGAGAAGACACAGAGGATCACCCAGGAGGCAAGGGGGACACGGGTGGTTGTGGGCTAAGGGCACTGGAGAGGGACAGGAGGAGCCACTGCTGGAAGCAGCTCTGACTTGTCCCAGCAAGGAATCAAGCCGCTCACTCTGAGCCCCGTCCCTTTCTCCTGCCAGGCAGAGGTGGTGGGAGGATTAACAAGGTGATCTGGCCGCATAATGGGCAAAAGCACCTGGCCCAGGTTCTGGCTTAAGAGGTGCTCTGGGTCCCTGTCCTGCGCCCCACTCCACATGAGGGCACATGTATTCTCCCTGAATGCCACTGGGTGGCGCTGTGGGACCGCCGTCAGGACCCAGACCTTGGTGTATCTCGCCCTCCGAGGCGGCTCAGCCCCGGGGGTGCCTTTTCATGCCACTGCAGTCCCCCTCTACATTCGCATCTTTGGAAAGACACAGAGTGTCCTCCCCTTTCACACAGCCTTTTGGCTACTTCTCCACCCGTCCTGAGGACAGAGAAAACCTCAACTCTCCCTCCTCCAGCCAAAGAGGCAGGGGGAGCAGACAGCAGACAATAGAAGTCAAGAAAGTGACCTCGCTGCAAAGACCTCGCTTGCTTTTCTAAAAGGGTCTGACAGAGCCAGAGAGCCAAGTCCCCCTCCCATCTGGCACTTAAGAACCCCACTTGTGTCCAGGGGCCTTTGCTGTGGAATTTTCAATGTGGGTAGAAGAGAGCGTGAATCAGGAAACGTCAGACCCAGAAAACAAGTTCAGCTTCCAGGAACAGGGTGATTTAGAATCAGAGTCGGCATGTACCTTCTCTGAGGCTTATCTGCAAAGGGGAGCGAGTGATCCCTGCTTTGTAGGGTTGCCATGAGGAATACATGAGTGTATCCTGTGAAAGTGCTTTGTCTGTTGGAAAGTTCTAGGCACCTGTGAGATGTGATTATCACAAGAAGATAACAAACTTGGACAGCCTTGAGACACGTACAAAATGGCTGGTGTGGGCAGGGCCAGGGACGCTAGAGGAGGGTGGAAGGGAGAAATGGACCTTGAGCCAGGCCAACAGGATTAAGGGTGGAGGGGGAGTGGGTTCACAGAAGTACAGGGACTGGAAAATGTGGGTTGTGTGGGGCCTGGGGCACAGGCTGGAAGGAGAGGACAGGGGCAGAGGTGGAGACTTAAGTGCCTGACTACTGAATCTGAACCCAGTACCCCAGCTATCAGGGAATTTTTACCTACAAGGGGCAGTGCTTGGAGAAATCCCTCTGGTAGCAGTGAAAATGGAACACTGGGAAGCCAGCGTGGAGGCTGTTGTAATTAGTGTGCATTTCACCCTGTGTCTTTTAAGATGTTTAAACTATTTTATTAGTTCTCACAATTTTTTGTAGGGCTCAGCTGGGTGATCCTTCTATATGGCGGCAACTGAGAGTCCATGTGGAATCAGCTGGTGCGTAAACTGGGTCTGACAGATCCAAGATGACTTTACTTACATGCTGGCAACTTGGAGAGGATGGCCAGGCAGCTGGGCTTAGCTGTTGATCAATACACCTACATGTAGCCTTGTCATTGTGGTGGTTCCCCCTATTCTTAACTGTGACCCTGGAAGTGCTCTTCTTTTTCTAACTTTTCTGACACCTGAAATGGCCCTGAGAGTGGAGGCTCACTCATCCTGTCTCAGGAAGATAGCGTCCAGGGCATTGCGCGCACACACGTGAGCACACACATGTGCGCGCGCGCACACACACACAGATATGTCTCCATCTGCGCCGATACCACAAATTATGTCTCTGCGGCTTCACCTCCTGCTTTCCAGCAAGGCAAGAAGCCCAGCCGAGGCCCATGTGAGCTGTCTCAAGGAGAGAAGCTGATTACAGCACCCATGACAGCACCACCCCCAACACACACACACACACACACACACACACACACACACAAAGATACACTTAGGGAATGAAACGTATGGAGGCCAGGGCCACCTCTGTTCTGAGGGGAAGCCATACAAACCACATGGCCGTGTGGTCTGCTGACAGGTTATCCCCTCTGCCACACACAAGAGAAGGTGCTGCAGCTGTGAGGCCCCTCCCATGCAGTGTGGCATCTCTCCCTACAGTAACCTTATCACCAAGCCTTGGGACCGTCAGCCAGGAGACCTTGGCTAGCCAGAGGCCTGGAGCAGGGAGCTCTTCCATCAAGAGTAAAGTGGCACCCCAAACCGCTTTCCTTGCTCTGCCTGTGGCGAATGATCTTTCTGAAATGCCAATGTACACAATTCCCATCGTTGGTGGTGGTTTGGAATGTTAACCCTGAACCCCAGCAACAGAAAGACTACAGAAGGAGGAGAAGAGGAGGACATCACGAAGGGTTGGCCTGTCCTGAAGACGTATGTGGGGATCACCTCTTTGGAGGAGGGTTCAAATCTCAGATTATCTCCATGCCTCCTGAACCTGTCTCCTTCAGGGAAAAGGCAGAGGAAGAAGGCAGAATCTGGGATGACTTGGTTTGTTGGGTTCTGGCTCGGTGAGATTTATGTTCTGAGATCCAGGGGCAACTCCCCATGTCACATAATTTTCCCCTCCCCGTGGTGGACTGGCAAGACCTTTGAACCAGAGCCAGCCCCGTTCTATGTGCCCTGCACAGCCCCCAGAGGCCTTCATGTTCAATTATTCCATCTGTAATATGGGGACAACAATACATGAAGGCATGTCATGGGGGTGATGGGAGGATTAACAAGTAAAAGAATTTGGAAAATGGCCACGCACCATTTAGTAAAGGTGGTATTTTCCCCCAAGTGGAAAAAAGCAGCAGTATCTTCTCCCTACATACAAGTAAAACCTCAGTCCCCAGAGCCAAGCGAGTCCAAGAAATGAAGCCAAAAGCAAACCTGGAAGGCTGTGGCTGGAATTCTCAGCGACACGGCCTTTGAAGTTACAGCTCTCCCTCCCTCCAAGGGCCCCGGCAGCTCCCCCGGCCCGGCCTGATGAAAGGCAAGACGGGCTCTGTTGTGGTCTGACACATGCCCCAGATGTCAGGTTGTAACTCCGTTCAGCAATTAGCTCTCAGAGGTGGCAGCTGTGTGCAGTGGAAAGGGCTGGGATCACGGCACATGGTGCCAGTGCCAGCCATGCCCCACACAGCTTATCTGTGCCGCCATTCCCTTCTGGGTAAAATGGGGATACCAGTCCAGGCCTCCTCCTTCCGGTTGCCAAATTTAGCAAAACGAAAATATAGGATGCTCAGATGGACTTGAATTTCAGATAATCAACAAATAATCTTTTCCTACAAGTATATTCCAGGCAATACTTGGGACATACTACATGTTTTATACTAAAACATTTGATATTTATCTGAAATTCCAATTTAACCGGGAACCTTGTATTTTATCTGGCAACTCTATCCCCTCAGACTTTCCAGACGGTCATCTGGGTGAAAGGGCTTCAAAACTGTCCACACTTTGAAAATGCAGACTGGGAGGTATTCTGGAGAGGTCGTGGACAGTAACCTTAGCAACCAAAATGGTCTTTCATTCTGAACCCCCCAAAGCCCCTCCCCCCCACTCCAGTGGAATCTCTTCATCTCTAAAGGGCTCCCTTGCTCTTCTTCAAACCGCACTGCCCTGCCCCCTCTCACACCTGCCCCCTGCCCTCCCCCCCCCCCCCCCCCCCCCCCGCCACCTCAAGGGCTCTGGAGAGGTTTGCTTTGTTCTTAGAGGCTGCTGAAATCATTCTCTGCCCACCGTGGGTCATGTGACTTGGGCTTCTTGTGGCTTTGCCTTCAAGGAGCATGTGCTGCAGTGGGAGGGTCCCAGGTCTGTTCAAGAGCCCTGGATGGAGTGTGTGCCTGCTGCAGAAGCACAGTCCGCAGACAAGCTGCTCCCCGTCTCTAAGCCTCAGAGTCCTCATCTGTGTAATGGACATGATGCCAACCCTAGTTTAAGACAGGAAAAGAGGATGATACTAGTAAAGTACCTAACAGGGTGCCAGGCATACGGTAGGCACTGAGTAAGTGCACCTGCTAGTTTCCACTACCACCTGTTGGTCCCACCCTGCACCATAGCAGGCTGGCCTGCTGGCCATCACCCATGCACTCTGTGCATGGGAGAGCAGGGAAGGCTCTCCCGCACTTGCTGCCCCTCCCCTTGTCCTCACACTCTCAGGATTCCGGGGTATTGACCTTGAGAGCCTCTGTCTCCCCAGTGCCCATCTCTCTGCCCCTCCCCAAGCCTCCGTGGAGGGGAAATGACAGTCACTGTCGCTGTTCCCAAATGCAGCAGAGAAACAAACAGCTCCCACTGCAGCTGTGCCTTAGTCACCCCACTGGCACATGCCCGCCCTCCCTCCCTCCCTCCCCAAGACCTTCCAGAAATCCAGCCACCTGAGGGAAGCAAGGCAGGTTCCTCCCACCTGCCCACTGCCTCCCTGTTGGGACCCCAAGTGGCATCCAGAGCAAAGTGTATTTGGGAATGGCGGTGGGTAGGGAACAATAAGAAGGAGGAAGACCCTGGGGTCATTTTGTTCTTTCAGCCCAAGTAGCAGTTGGGGGTGGGGGAGGGCTGGGGCCTGTGTCCCACTGGGAAAGACAGGGTTAAGAGTCTGGAGCCTCTGTCTGCCTCCTCCCAGAGCTCTGGCCCCAGGGCTTACCCCACTGGGCTGGGCTGCAGTTTCCCTTCTTGTCAGAAGGAGAGGCTATCACACACATGGATTCCGGCCCTTCCCCCCACCACCCAGAAGTATTCATTCATTCATCCAACACAAAGTCTGCTGGTGGGACTGGGCACACAGATACAGCCCTGTTTTGTGGGGCTCCCAGGCAAGAGAAAAGGGGGACAGAAATGAGGCAGATACAATGCAGGCAGGGAGAGCGCAGTCAGAGGAAGGCTCTGGCTCTGATCACTTGGGATGGTATGGGGGCCAGGCGCCCAACAGAGTGCAGACGACAAATGGGGTGTGAAGAATAACATAAAGTATACGCATGCATCCGTTGATGAATGTTTAAAAACTGGTCATCTCAAATGATGGCAAAGATGGGAAAACAATAGGACTGTTCACACCCTCCCTGTGGGAGGCTAATTTAGCACAACGACTCAAAAAAAAAGTCCACTTGCTATGACCCCTCAGAGAAATCCCACCCCCAGGAGAATGGCGGCATGCTCACCACAGCCCTGGACTGACACCGCCCAAGGGCCGTCAGTACTAGAAGGTACACGAGCCAACTGTGGCATGTTCACACAACAAAATGCTGCACGGTGATGAAAACGCACACAAGGCAACTGCATGCAGCGGTGGGGACGCGTCTCATCCAGACTCGAAAGGGTGTACCATGTGATCCCATTTCTACCAAGTCTTAGAACAAGCAAAACAAAACCATATTGCTTTAGGGATGTGCGCATGAGTGTTACAGCTCTAAAAATCAAAGTCCTGACTGTCACCAAGTCACAGTGGTGGCTTCCTCCATGGGAGAGCTTCCCCACTGGGGTGATTCTGCCCCCACCAAGAGATATTTGACAATGTCTGGAGAAACACTGATTGTCACAAACGTGGGGGGTAGCAGTGTGCTACTGGCCATGGGTGCTGCTAAATATCCTACAATGCACAAGCCAGCCACACACACACTCCCCAGAGAATTATCCTGCCCCGAATGTCATAGTGCTGCTCTTAGGGACCGTAGTCTAAGGGACAAGGGGGACGCTCACATAGAGTTTCTAAGATCCTGCCAAGGTACAAGGGTGGTCATTTTATATATAGCCTGTAAACCCTACATAAATGTTTTACACACTCCAAAAACAATTACCGAGCGTGTGGCTATGGGTTTGGAGAATCAGCAGGGAGTCCCATGAGATGAGATTAGCCTCTGCCACCAGCTGCAGCAGAGCCCAGGGACCAGTGCTATTGCTGGGACAATAAGCTTACAAGGCATTGCAGAGACCTGGGCAGCCCAACACATGCCATCAATGCCCCTCCATAACAGTGGGACAGGAAGGAGCTCCCCATGCCAAGGACAAGTGCCCTGTGCAGCGAGGTGAGTCCTCTGGGCTCAGTTACATTGTAGATTATGCGGGGGTCCCGGGGGGACCAGGTGGAAAGATGGCTGGCTAACCCCTCTCTGCTCAGCAAGACCTGGGGCTCTGAGGCTTCGCCGAGGCATTTTGGAGGGTGCCAGAAAATTGATCACTTTGGTCCTTGGGTTTTACAGGTGGGGGTATGACCAGACAAGCCGTGAGCTTTTATACCCCAGGATTAGTAAGGAAGGGCAGCAGCAAGCTGTATTAGGAGACAGACCAAGGAGTCAGACCCGGGTTCGAAGTTGGCTTGACAGTTGTAAGCAGTATGACCTTGGACAGGTTACCTAATTTTGTCAAACCTCAGTTTCATCACGTGTAAAAAATGGAAACCACAGTGTCTCAGCCATAGTGTTGAAATGAGGAAAAGATGAAATCATGTGGGAAAGATGGCCATACTAACATCGAGGGCACAGTAGCAGCTGTTATGTGGAAGTCACCAGGGCAGCTCAAACCACGGCCGCTGGACTCCTCAGCAGTGTAGGGGGAAGCAGGCAGGGGCTCCTGTGGGCTCTCCAACCTGCTCTGTGCCACCTGCCTGATTCAGGCCTCTTGGGTCTGTCCTGTTTTCCTGCTATGTCCCTTGGTATTGACTAATTTGAAAAATTATTAGCTCCTTTAGGGAACCAAGAGAAGGAATATGTCCAGGCCTGGGGGCCAAGGCTTTGGAAGAGGACTGTGCTCTCTGGGGCCAGTTCCATAGGCGATGGCATGAACACTCGCACATTAATGGGAAATACAGGGTACCGTGGGCCCCCTTCCACCATCTCCACCTGCACCCCAGGTTCTCTTGCAAAACAGAGCCTCTGGTTTGTTTCACCAAAAAGTGTGTGTGCTCTGTCAGTCGGGATTCCCGCAAGCAAGAGGTGGCACATTTGAATTAGGATAATTTGAAGGGGGGTTAACCAAAGGACTACTCAAACAGCGTGGGTGAATGTAGGGCGCCTTGGGACAGTGCAGACTTGGAAAGGGTGGGAGGATTACCAGACCCCAGAAGGGAGATGATCCAGACAGGCTGCCTTGAGGGGCTGTGACCTTCAGTCCAGGGGCACGGTTGGCCTGCAGCAACCCCACAGGATCTGCCAGGGGAATACATGCTCCTACCCACCTTCCTCCGCCCTCAGATCTGGTGCCCGCTGTTGGCAGATCTAACAGGAAGACCATGGGCAAGGGGCCATCCGTGCAGTCCATTCCAGCCAGCCTCCTGGACACAGAGCAGGATGGAGGGGCGGGGGACCAAACAGAGATACCCAGCAAGGGGTATGTGAAGGGGGGGCTAGTCAGAAGGGGGCACCATGTGCGGGGGGGGGGGTCTCTCTCATTATGGGTCCCTGCCTCACCCATCAGTCTTGACAAGGCTCTCTACTTCATGTTTGACTGATATCCTTGAAGTCAACTTTATTAATTCCTGACAATTTATATACCATCGCCGCAATCAACATACAGAACATTCTCCTCTCCCTAAAGGACTCCGGGCCCCTTCTCAGTCAATACTCCCTTCCACCTCTGGCTCTAAGCAGCCACCAGTCTGTCTTCTGTCATTACATATTCCATTAGGCTTTTCTAGAGATTCATATACATGGAAAAATATAGTATGTACTCTTTTGCATCTTCTTTTTCCCTCTGCAGGATTTTGACATTTCTCCACTTTACTGTGTGCCATGGTTGTTCACAGATTTCACTGCTGAGTTAGGATTCCGTTGCACTAATATGTCACAGTGTATCCATTCCTTCACTTGCGTATGGGCATTTAGATTGTTTTTAGGCTTTTGCTATTATGAAGAAAGTTTCTGACTATTTGCATACAAGACTTTGTAGATATAATCTGTTTTCATTTCTCTCAGGTAAATACATGTGGGTGGGGTTGCTAAATCATTTTGCAAGCGTTGTTTAACTTGATAAGAAACTGACCAACTGTCTTCTAAAGCGGCTACACCTTTTTCCAACCCACCAGCGAAGTAGCAGGGTTCTGGCTGCTAGCCTCACTACCACTTGGTATTGTCAGTCTGTTTACCTTCAGCCCTCCTAGTGGGGGTGTAGTGATACCTCATCGCCGTTTAATTTGAATTTCTCTATGACACAGCATTTTTCACGTGGCCATTCAGTTATCTTTTTGTGTGTGTGAAGTACCTATTTAAATCTTTTGCCCTTTCTTAGTTGTTTGCATACTTATTGGATTAGTATCTGCCAGTCTATGGCTTGGCTTTCTGCCTCTTAACAGTGCATTTGGGATGTCAGAAGTTTCTGATTTCTCATTAAGGCCCTTCTTTAAAAAGCTTTTTTAATGTTTATTTATTTTTGAGAGAGACAGAATGTGAGTGGGGGAGGGGCAGGGAGAGAGGGAAACACAGAATCCGAAGCAGGCTCCAGGCTCTGAGCTGATAGCTCAGATGTGGGGCTCGAACCCACGAACCGCGAGATCATGACCTGAGCCGAAGTTGGATGCTAAACCGACTGAGCACAATCCCCCCTCCCCCCCCCCCCCCCCCCCCGGGTGCCCCTCTCATTCAGGCCCTTCTTAAACTCAACTACTATGCTGTGTAGGGAGTGCCGTTTCCCCTCCGCCTGGCCCACTCCAAGGTGGACAGACATGCAGGCTCAGGTCTTTCCTTCATTACATCAGTTCTCACAGGAGAGCTTGGCTGGAAAAACTGCCTCCAGGCCAGCTGAGAGGAGCCCACGAGAGCACTTTGCTCCTCCCCTCAGCTTAAAACAGACACAAGGGGCTGCACTGGGGGCCCCTGGCTGGGGCTACCCTGACGGAGCCCTCTCTAGGTGCAGCCTGGGACCACGATGCTCTTCATGGGAATCTCTTCACTGAGTCCTCATTGGACATGGAGTCACTGTGCCCACTGGACAGGCGAGGAGTCTGGTATGAACGGGTGTCTCCCTCAGGAGAGGGGAAATATCTTTTATTTCATATAAGCGCTGTTAACCAGGAATCAAAGAACCGAAAAGGCAAAAGGGAACGCTGAGCTCTCACAGAGGTAGCGACAGCAGGAATATGTAAATAATTCTTACAACTCAATAAATAATAAGAAAGCGATCCAGTTAAAACAAACAAAGGGCTTCAACAGACACTTCCAAGAAAATATAGGAACCGCAAATAAGCACATGAGAAGATGCTCAGCTGCTAGGGCTGGGGGAACAAAGGTGAGACTTCGGGGTTATAAAGACCAGGCTCCTGGAGGGGCCCGTGCAGCTGGGACGGCTGGGACACAGAGCTCTGAGGACCGGTGTCTCTGAGGGGATGCGATGGGCCGGCCCTGGGCACTTGGAGGAAACAGACAAATGGAGCCAGCAGTGCTGCTGAGTGCAGGGCCACCGCTGGAGCATCGCTGATGGGAGCAGGAGCACACGCAAAGGGGCAGTCCCTTCTCCCTCCTCCAGCCACGCAGGCTCCGCCTGGTGTCTCCTTTTGGCAGAGTCTAATGGGGAGCCCCTGGCAAGGCATAACCTGGTTTTCAGACTCCCAGAGCACCAAAGAACAATACAGAAGGGCAGCTTTAGAACTTGGAGACGATAGCCTCATAACCAGCACCACAAATCAAGTCACTTACCCAGGTAATACCCAGCTAGCAAGTGATAGAGTTTTGATCCAGGAGCTTCTGGCTCTGAGGCCAGTGCCCAGCTGCGGGTTGAGAGGAAACTCTTGGCAGGTGCCAGCCTCGGAGTCCAGACCAGAACCTGAAAAGTCCGGTATGTTGGGCACTGGGGCAGGGGCAGAAGGCTGGGCAGGCAGCACCAAAGAGCTCCCCATGGGTACCAGGAACCCACCACGGGTCCTGAAGTACAGCACCAAGGCTGCTGATGTAGCCAGGCTGGGAGCGCGTTAGGGGGCTGGGGTATGTGGGGCAACAGTTCATGTTCCCGAGCTGGGCCCCCAGCCCAGCCCGGACGAGGCAACAGTGCCGATGTGCTGAGACATCTGGGCCATCTAAGCCAGGGAACCGGAAAACAGCATCTCTTCTTTAGCTGAAGTCTTCCCAAGGCAAGGCCATTAGGATCCCAGATGGATCATCTCCCAAACCGGTATGCAGCTTTCTTCTAAAACTAGTTTCTCGGTTGTAATGACCATAAGTCAGCCACCACACACTTCACCTCTGAGTCCCCTTTTCTCAGAAGTTTGCAGAGAATGGGGCCACACCCCAGACTCGAGGGTGTCAGGAGAGCTATGAGATGGAGAGTGTGGGTGGCTCTTCCCTGGCCCTGCCAAACCTCCTGGCCATCCCCAGGAGGATCCAGGCTGGCTGGTCACTAGCAGGAGATGCCCCCCTTGCCCACCCCATTCCCTCTAATTCTCCTCTTTCAGTCTTCCCCTGGGTGTGCCAACTGCTGAGCTGGGGTTCTCCATACGTGGATTTCTTCTGTGCCAGCCTCTCACTGGGAAGGCCTGTACCGCAAGCCCTCAGCCCCCCTGGCCATCACCTTTCCCATGTGATAAGGCTTAACCGATCTGATCTCTGGGCAGTAACACAGTCAGGGATTAGGGGCTCTGACTGTGGGCTCACGCTGCCATGGGTTCAAATCCTAACTCTGCCACAAGCTAGCTGGGTGAAGCTGGACCCAGCACGCAGTCTCTCTGAGCTTCACTGTGTTATCTGTCAAATCGGGAGATGCTAGTATGCCCCCTGACCCCTGCCCAAGGCTGGTAGGAAGACTGCACGAGGCTTAGCATGACAGTTCTGGCATGAAGCCAGGTGTATGGCGGGTGCTCAGGCAAGGTGGCTATTGTAGAGTTAGCTTCAGATTTGGGGCTTCCACGATCTCTTCCGGTCCTCCACCCATATCCAGGGAATAAGCACCATCTGTGCTTTCTAATTTTCCACCTTGCTCCTGCAGGCATGGCCCCTCCCCACCCAGCCCTACCAGCCTGATTCCCTGGCCTAGCCCAAGCTGTTGTGATCTGACTTTGGACATGAGTCGTGACCGATTCATCTCGGATACCTTGGGCACAGGGCCCGTCTGGTGTCTAACTGGTCAGCAGCTCATGGACGGCAGCCCCCCACCCCCACGGCTAACAGGGCTGGCAGCCTGCAGTCCCAGCTGGCTCTCCCCATGTTGTGCTGCAGCATCCACGGGCAGCGGGACGTCTGCCTTTTCTGCTTTGATCAGGACAGGGGGGGTGCTCAGCGGTTGGTTTGGGATCATCTCTGTGATGCATTTTGACAGCCTTGGCCAAGCATATGCTTTAAATCCTCATGAGAAAGGGTCTTTTTAAGTGGAGAGGGAGACCACAGCAGCCTTCAAAGGACTCTCTGGACAAAGTAGGGTGTATGAAGAAGACCCCTGGCTCTGGATCACCCTGCTGCCCCATGTGCAAGTTCAATGTGGCTCAAAGGAGAAGACTCCTGGTCTGTCCCTCAATACAAACAGTGACAGTGGAGTCGAGTCACAGCCTAGCTCAGTGTCTCCTCCACAGAGTTCAACATCCTGCACCATTTTCCCAGGTTTCCCGTGCCTGGCCTCCCGACAATCCCTCTGCACTGGCCCCCTTGGCTCTCTATTGTAAACTGCCTCGAGCAGAACCTGCATTCCTTCTAATGGCTTCAGGAGTTAGATAATTTGTACCTGACGCACCTGGAAAAACTTAATGAGACTTCAACTCAGTGCTTCTGAAAGATCAATGATATCCAGCTACGAGGACTTAGAGAGTAGACAGAACATTCCAAACAAAAGGATTTTTCCCCTTTACTTGTCTTTTGTTACTAGTCTCCCTGTTTCAGTTAACAGGGACACATCATCTAGACGCAACTGCCACCATGGGGTCCCAGCTCTCTAGCTGACAGCAGGGTCAGCCTTTCCCCCTAAAGGTGCTCAGAGTCAGGCTGAGCCTCCAGGAAGGCAGGGACGGAACCTTCCCTGGAGCTGGCATGTCCTTCTGTGTTTAATTTTCCCATAAGTCAGCTCTGATTAAGGGGGATGGCCTCATGTTTCGTGCATTCAGAGCCAAGTTCTGAGAGCACCTTGCGAGGGTGGGGGAAGCCCCCTGGGCTGGCGGGTGGGGGTCGGAGGGGTAGCTGCTCACCAGGTCGCCCCCAGCACACATGTCTGCTACCTATCAGATCTCATTGTGGGAATGATCTGCCGGACGCTGAGATCATCTGACAGTCTCCTCCTAATGAGACCCAGGGCTGCTCCCAAGCTTGTGTGGGAGACTGGATGGAGCAGAACCCCCAACACCCTGGAGAAACACCTCCCAGGGAAGAAAGATGTTCCTTTTCCAAGCCTGCTCTGCTCTGTGACATGGTGGACCCCAGTACTTCAGAGAAGCAGATGCCTTCATGCTCACTCTCCACCTGGGACAGCCGCAGTCAGGTCCCTGCAGGTGAAGACAGGAACTTCCCATATTTACTCATGACATTGGCTTCTCTGCCACTGGTTCATTGCTGATGGCTTCATGCAGGCGCAAGAGGAGGCACCTTCCAGTTGGCGCCTACAGGAACTTGCAATCCTCCTGGGGAGACGCCCACAGAATGAGGGTCAGTGTGCCCCACAGGAAAGGGAGGGCTCTGTGAGCAGGAGTACGTGTCCAAAAGCATAACTCAGATTAGGCATTCCCCCTGCTGATGATGCTCTACTGTGTCTCCTATCACTTGGAAAAAAATCCAGACTCCTCACCAAAACATGCTCGCTCGGCCCTGCCCAGCCATGCTCCAACCAGGATGGTTTTCTTTCATGCTTCAAATGCTACCCTTGCTGTTGCTTTGCCTAGAATTCCCTTCCCCCAGATCATCATGCGGCTGTACCTTCTCACACTGAAGTTTCAACCCAACCACCCTGTCCTCAGAGAGCCCTCCTCAAACCACCCAGTATAAACAGGGCTCTCTCTCCAAGCACTCCTGGTGGCACCAACTTGTCACAAGTCCTTACCATGGCATCTTTCCTGTTGACAGATCAGATGACAATCTCTCATGCTTCCCACCAGAATGTAGCTCCATGAGGGCAGGGACCTCATGAGTCTTGTTCTCCAGTGTATTCTAGAATGTGAGGACCTTTGATGAGTCTAACAGAGGACTCATTAAGTATTTTTAAATATGTGATGGAAGAGGGAAGAAGGAATCTATGCATAGCAGCTGCTTTGAAATGCTACCAGCATCCCACATCAGCAGCCAAAGTGTGCAATAATGATCTCAGCTCCACAACTTGCTAGCACACAGTGTGGGCCTCAGTTCCCCTGTAAGTAAAACAGGATTGTTGTGAGGATCAAGTGTGGACTGTTTAATGCTTAGCAAGTGTGACATACAGCAAGTGCTCCAGCACTTGTAGCTTCATCCCTATCACCATCATCATCCTCGTCATCACCATCATCATCATCTACCTGGCAGCTCAGCAATGACCCACTTTAAATCCTTTTTTGTCTCCTCTCGGCTTTTGCCTCATGAGGCTTCCTGCCCTGGCTCCCCTCCTTTCCTGGCTTTACTTGAACCACTGGCAAACACTGTTGGCTTTCTGGCCCAAAGACATCCCAACCTAGCTCTCTGCTAAGAGAACCTTGATTATCTGATAATAGATGTCTTGATCTAGGGCAGGTGGGTATAGAACCTGGTCTGGGGAGTTGGCACATGAGCTCCCCTCCCGTCAAGCTTCTGAAAGAAGTTCTTCTGCCAGAAAAGAGATGCATAGGAGCTGAATCTGAACATACTTGTATGCGAATGTGATGTCTGGAGTTATTGCAGGTGTATTGTGACTGTGAGGCAACATGCATGGGGTCAAAAATGCTGATGTTCTAAGGACAGGAAAATAGCTGGAAAGAGCCTTGGCCCTTGATGACATCCTCAAGCCACTGAACTAGAGTTCAGAAAGCCACCCTTCTTCAGTCTTCCTGTTAAGTATCTTTATTTTCTAAGTCACCCTTAGTTGAGTTAGTACTTGCAGCCAAAAGCTAAGATAGCAAATGTGGTTTCAAGCTACAAAGCTTAGATCTGTCACTCCTTCTAGCAATCTGCACTCAAGCTGGCTACGTATCCTCCCTATGGGATACCAGCTAAGCTGGGCCACTGGAAAACCCATCCCTGCCCTCGCTCTTCTCCCCCACAGAAGGGAAGCACGTTGGAAGTATACAGGGATTGGGATGGAAGAACAAGAGGGTACAGCAAGAACATTCACACTTAAAGGGAATGAGGAGTGGGGTATAATGGTCTTTAAAGGCCTCTGGTTCTGGGTATTTCAAATTATAAATTATAAAATAATTTAAAATGATAAACGGTGTTATCTGAGAGAAAAGATCTCTCACATGTGAGATACTGTGCCTTCAGCATAAATTCATGGCCAAACCTAAGATTAATCTTGTTTCATGGTAAAAAATTTGACACATTACTGGGGCACCTGGATGGCTCAGTTGGTGAAGCTTCCAACTTCAGCTCAGGTCATGATCTCGCGGTTCGTGGGCTTAAGACTCATGTTGGGCTCTGTGCTGGTAGCTCAGAGCCTGGAGCCTGTTTTGCATTCTGTGTCTCCCTCTCTCTCTGCCCCTCCCCCACCTGCACTCTATCAGTCTCTCTCTCTCTCTCTCTCTCAAAAATAAATATTTTTTTTTAAGTGAAAAAGAAAGTAAAAACTTGACACATTATCACATTCTGGACTAGCCCCAAACTGAGGCTTCCTTTTATTTTCTGTAAATATGTCTCCTCTATCAGGAGAGCAGAGGGAAGCAGGTGGTCACTGAGTTTAACGACAAATGGAATCTCAGTCCCTTTCACGTAAATATTCTTTCTCCCTCTTTCCTCTTTTTCTTCAAAGAGCAGGACGACGTTTGTGTGGCCTTTTTTAGGTGGGGGAGGGGTCTCAGGAAAGTGAGTGACAAGCCTTGGAATTGTTCTCTCAATCCACACGTGACCTCCTCTGATGGAGCTCAGAGCTGAGAACCCATGCACAGTCTCTCCTTCAACATGGTCCATGCCCACTGGACTCCCCAACCTTAGCACCCAGCCCGCTCCTCAATGATACTGCACACACTGTGTCTCAGCCTCCTGTCCTGGTCTCTATTCTGGGCCCCCTTGACCTTCACCACAGCAGTCCGCTAGCTGTTCTGCTACCTTCTTCCAACATCTCCCAGTGGGAGCTTGTGGACAACTCCAGACTCCTCTAGAGGAAGGCCAAAAAGACTGCCCACCACTTGCATTGTTCCCTGTCCAGCCATCACTGACTCTGTCCTCTGGGCAGTGGCACCACGTTAGATGCAGGACTTTAAGAGGGATAAAAATGTTCTATCTACCTCCATGGAAACCATAAATCAGCCCTGAAATCAGAAATACCCTCAGACTTATTTGTATCTTCTTACACCACATCTGTCTTGGATTCCATGGGGGAAGGGCTTGTGGGGCAAACTAGGAGACACGGTCAGACCACTTCCCCTGCCTTCTTCCTCTTTCTTTCTCCCTTCCAAGACTAAAAGAGGTTTTCCTCCCCCTTGCAGCCTGACAGAGACCTCTCGGGCATTTCTTCCTTCCCTGCCCTAGGGAGCTCCATCTTCTAGGCCATATACCTGCTCTCTCCTCCCTGGTTCTATAGTATCCTGGTTCTATTCACATCTGCACTCTCTTTAAGGACTTGCTCAGTTGCAGCTCTTTGACTAGAATTTATTTCCAAATGAGAAGGCCATTGATAGCTCCCCACTGCCAAGTTTGTTCAGCAGATGACAACGGCTCATTGCCTCCCTTCCCTCTCCATTTCGGCCAACTGGCTTTCTCCTGGGCCTCCAAGCTGTGGTGTTTCCACCAAGTGGAACACCCAGGTGGGGTCACGGTCATCTTGCACACAGGTCAGGGCTGCGCTGCCATGCGGGTATGATCAGCATGTGTGGACTAGACAAGCGAGGCTTCCTGGAGGAGGTGGGCCTGGAACTCAGCCCTGAGAAGTGGGTAAGAACCAGACAGGAGCAGAAGACCACCTCGATGACTCAGAAGCAGGTTGAGCTTGATGAGAACACGCACTTTCCCTGGGGTCTCCCTGGTGAACCCCAATTTGATCTTCCAGACTCAGACACAAAGATCTCCAAAGTTCCATCAACACTGCTGACACATACTCTGTGCCAAAAGTGGGAAACACATGGGTCATCCTTGATCAGAGGCACCAGGCGCCCCTACAGGTTCACACCTGACAGCCCCCAAAAGGGCTCTCAGCTTCAGTCACTAGAAGTCAGTCCCATCCTTGTCCTGATTCATACTCCCATATTCATCAGTCTGCTGTGTGGACTTGACAAGCCTCTTAACCTCTCTGGGCCAGTTTCCTCATTCGTAATGTACCCCTTGCAAGGCTTTAAGGATTCCTTAGATTCGTGCACATAACACACTTAACACATAGGACATGCTCAGCTAATGGCAGTGATTACTACATTTCTTCACACCTCATCAGTAAGGCAGGTTCTGCTTTCGTAGGAAGCTTGTCTTTTTTTCCCTTTGGGTCTACACAAGTCTGTGCCAGGCTGCCCAGAAACCAAGGTCAAGTATATCACAGAGGAATGTGTCTACCTCACAGAGGCCTTGCTCATCTCTAGGCCTCTAGTTGCTGCAGCCCCCTGGGGCTCTGCTCTTGTCCCTTGTGGGGTGCAGCAGAGAGCCCTGGGAACACTAGGCCCCTCTCATGTCCTAGAGACCTGTTTTGTCCTAAGTTCCCTTCCCCTCCTCTCCCTGTTCTTGTCTCCCATCTCTGCCCACCAACACACTCCCGTGCACACATATGCTCACACACACAATCACATTCACGCGTGGTCTTATACATATGCACAGATGCACATGACCACAGGCTCGCCACCTTCTAGAAACCACATGCTGAGGTCTAATGATGCTAAATTGCCTTAAACACATACTGAAAAGCTGGGTTTAAATGGCACTAGAAGATGAAGGGGCCAGTCCCCTTAAACTTGGGAAGCCAGGGTTAACTAGATGGTCCCGAGTTGGTGGCAGCACAGGGGAAGACAGTGAACCTCTGTGAGGCAGCCTGCACACAGAAGGGCACAGGTGCTGGAGACGCTAGCTTTCCAGTCATACGGATGAGACATTCAAATCGCTACCACCACTTCCTGGCTGTGTGACTTCTGGCTGGTTACTTAACCTCCCAGAGTTTCCACTGCCTCATCTAAGAAACGAAGACAAGGGGACCCACCTCCTACCAGGGTTGGGGAGTTAATCCAGAAAACATATGTATAACGCTGATCACAGAGCAGGCCCGTGTGAGCACTGAGTGAACAGAGCAGCTTTTTATTGTCATGGTCAGGCTCTTGGGGAGCCAGGAAATGAATGGAGGTCAGAGAAACCCAAGAGGGCTGTGTGCAGTGTGCAGGGGTGGACAGTGCACCAGCCTCGCAGAGGGTCAGACAGTTGGTGGAAACGTGGGCACAGGGAATGGCATTTATGCATGTGCAGTCCTGGTTGGCAGAGGGTTTGTCCTGCAAGTTGGAGGGCATTCAGAGGACACCCTTAGCCTGGGGTGAATCCTATTTAAAATCCTCAGCCTGAACTCCTTTCGAACTAGTTTGAGGGCCTCAGTATCAGTGAATGTCCTTGAGCATGTTTCAGTGAGCAGCAATCTGCATAGTGAGGGAGTTCAGGCCCCAGTCCCAGGTCCCAATACTGAAAGACCCAATACTGCCCAAATCACAGTGGAATGTGCAACAACTAGGTTCTTTGGAACCAACAAACCCAGCTCTGATCCCAGATCCCCACTTACTGGCCACAAGACCTCAGACAAGACAATTCACTTCCTCTGTGGGATGGGCAAACAGCAGGTGCTCAATGATGGTTGTCAGTGACCACAATTTGGGTCCTAGCCTGCCTCCCAGTTCAGTTTCCTGCCTCAGCTCATACCCCCTCACTAAGGATCCAGGCCCACGTGGTCACTGTCCACGATGTTCCTCCCCTCCATGTGAATGCTAACGATCCTCTCCTCTCCGGAAGAATTCAAAGGGCCCTGGAAACTTGTTTATTAGGAAAAGCTGTGGGAGTCTGTCCTGCTTGGTGGAGGCGCTGACCTCTCCCATCCTTCCTGCATATTTCTCCTCAGCGACATCTTTTCATGTTCCCTGGCTCACTTGGGTGAGTCACAGATCTGTAAATCCCGACCACAGAAAGCTTGGCAAAGTATGTTAGGTGTTTATTGGAAAGGGAAGGAGGCAAATGATCAAAACACTGGCTGTGGCTCTGGTCTCTGAAATTTGCAAGAGCGAGTTTTAAAATCTATGTTTGAAGCATCTAAATAGATTCATGGAGCACTCTTTTTTTTTTTTTTTTTTAACCACAATGAGAATAAGATTGTATATACTCTTCAGTTGCAGCTGAGTCTTTGGGCTATCTTTGTTTTTGTTTTTGTTTTAAGTTTATTTATTTAGAGACAGAGAAAGTGAGAGTGGGGGAGGGGCAGAGAGGGGGAGAATCTCAAGCAGGCTCTGTGCTATCAGCACAGAGCCCAACGTGGGGCTCCAACTTACAAAATTGTGAGATCATGACCTGAGCTGAAATCAAGAGTCAGATGCTCAACTGACTGAGACACCCAGGTGCCCCTGTAGGGTGCCAGCCATCCAAATGAAAACTGAGAAATTCAATTCAGTTTTCAGCTTCCCTATGGATACAGAACACTGTTTGGACACAGCCCCACTGATATAAACACAGGCTGCGGTTTTCTTACTCTTACACTTTAAAGCTGATTCCTGCCTGCCTCCATGCCTTTGTAAACTGTTCCCATTATCTGCAACTCTATTCCTCTCACTTCAGGAAGCATTTCTTGTACTCTAATCCAAGCCCTGGGCTGGGCAGTAGGACACGGAGATGAATCAGACCTAGTTTCTGACCTCAAAAATTAGTGAGGAAAAGAGCCTAACGGGAGGAGACCCAGGCTGGGTCCTGAAGGATGAGTAGTTCTCCAACTGACAAAGGGAAGCCCTTCCCATGTGAGCACATCTACCCATCCTTGAAGACACAGCTATGTTTCCTCCTCCAGGAAGCGTCCCCACCTTGCTGAGTTGTTGATCCCCTTTGCGTCCACAATGTAGCAGATACACTCCCTCCCTTCCCCACCCCCATGCCAAGACTCATTTCCTGGATTATGTATCTGCCTGGTGGTCTAGGCTGGGTGTTTTGGAGAGTAGACATTACTTCCTGTCTGTGCCTCCAGTGCCAACTCTGGACGTGTTGCACAGTGGGCTCACTGGGTGTGTCTGATGGTGTTTTTAAGCTGAGCTTCACCATCATCAGCAGCAGCAGCAGGCAGGAACCCAAACGGCCACAGGGCCCTGGGAGAATGCTGACTGCTGTTCTGTCAGAGAATCTACACCTGAACCCCACCTGCCAGGCCCTGTTGCTTTAAGCATCTGAGCCCTGAAGGGGTCTGGGTGGGATTAACCCCTGGATCCCAGCCTCATTCCAGCATCCCGGTTTGGTGGTGGTAGTGGGGGGTGGGGGGCTATTCAATCAAGGAAGAAATATGCTTTGAAATGAAAACGCTTCTCTTTCTGATCTGCCTGGCTCTGGGTTCTCCTGCCTTCTTAGTATGCATGAATTCAGCCCCCATTTCAAGACTTACCCTCAGCATCTTCTCCACAGGGTTGGAGCGGGCTCCCTCCCCTCACCGCCCCCACCCCTCCAGTCCTCTCCAAAGACAAATTGCTTACATCTGTCAAGGCTTTTCTGATTAATAGAGGAATACGCCATGGGATGTCATCAGGGGTTCAGAGGCTTTTGATCAAAGGGGGAGGGGGGCCAGGCCACACATCCCTGTTGGTTCATTTATCAGGTCAGTTCGGCACCTTTCCTCCTGAGTGCCCCTGGCAAAGACGCACCCAACAGCCCACCATCAGCTCCCACCCTCCCAGGCCCCAGGGAGGGGAGCAGGGAGGAAATGCTGCTCCAGGAAGGGGGCAGTGGGGAGCCAGAGGCAAGGATGGAGGAAGAGGACCAAGTGCAGGAACCTGGCCTAGGCACTGGTCCTTGAGGCAACAGACCCCAAGTGCTTTTCATTTCTGGACAACCAGTGGGATGAGCATCTACCAGGCAATTCCCCAAAAGTGGGAATAAAAGGAGGCCGCGAGGGAGGAATGGAGGGCAAGAAGGAAGGAGAGAGGATAGGAAGAGCCAGTGAATGAGTAAGTCAGAGAGAATGGGAGTGAGAGGGGCTAAGAAAAAGCGATTAAAGGAGGGGAGGGATGGTTGAATCAATGAGTCATGAAGTGTCTGAAGGGGTGAAGGAATTAAGGATTCACAGTAACCGTTACAAAAGCTGTATTTTGTAGCAGATTCATCTTGCATTCTTTCTTCCATTCACCCACCGGTTGGTGTTGACAAGACACGGCTCTGGGCTCAGAGGAAAAACACTAAGGTAACTCTGAGAGAATTCAGCCTTATCCACACACCAGCCCCTCCCTGTGCATGTTGCTAATGGCCCCTGTGAGCTGGGCAACCGCAGATGAGGCCTGGGGTGGCTGGGTGACTGGCGCAGGGGCAGGGCCAGCTCAAGAACACTCACTGCCTGCCCCTCAGCTCAGGTTCCTCCTGTAGCCAGGTCCCCACGGAGCAGCTGGCGTCCATCATAGCTTTGTGTGTCCTCAGGCTGTGAGGTCACTGCCCACAGTTTCCCCTACAGCTCACCACTGCAAGGGACTCTGCAGTGGGAACTCCAGAGAGCCATGTAGGGTAAGGCTTCAGTTGGCCTTGGAGGCTGCTAAATTAGGCTCTGAGGATTTAGATTAGCCTAATTTAATGACACGGATGGCTGGCTGGATTGAAGTTCCTTGCTACGATTTTTTTCTTTCAACTCACTCAACAATTATTTCCCTCAAGTTGGTTGCAGATGCAGCCTTCCCAGGAATTATAATCCATTCCTTACTGAGCAGCACAGAGACCAGGGAGATGCTGGCCGTGTCTACACGCACACCACCCAGGCAGGGGGGATGGAGGGTGGGCAGCGCCACGGGCTGTGTCTGCGTCACGTGTCTTAACTTGGAAAAGAGGGGACAGAGTGTCTTGCTGGGCTGGGCTGGGCTGGCTGTCCTGGGAGGCTGGCAGGCGAAAGGTTCCGTGAAGACATAGCTGGCGGGCTCCTGACTGGTGACTGTCTCTACCCCCCACTCTCAGCCCAGAGGGAGCATCCCCCACACAGGCACGCAACACACACAGTCACGCAGTCACAAAAGATACACATGGACACATCCAGGATTAGACACACATGGACACTCAGCCACAGACATATGCAAGCACATGTACCTAGATAGGACACAAAGACACAAACAACAGGATACTTACAACAGACACACAAATGCACAAACACACCAACCCCACCTACTCTAATACCCCACTGTCCTAAGCCTAGTCAGGGAGGCACACAGGTAAACAGGCCAGGGCATCACCAACTCTCAAGGGTGTGCCATAGAGGGCTGTGGAGTCCTGAGGAGTCAGGAGGGGATGCCTGAGGCGAGGGATTAGGTGAAAATGGCAGGAACGACATCTCTGGCATTAGGCAGAGCCCAGGCTAAAACCCAGGAAAACTGGGGTGAAGCTATGTTCAGAGGAGGGTAGTTCATGCAGTATGGCTAGACCGCAAGGACTGGCTGGGAACATCTGAAGAAGTAAGATCATTGATGCTGCTATGATTCATATTAAAAACAGTTTGCCCCCCTGTGTAGGGCACCATTTTGAAATTGTCCAGTGCTAGCTCCCTGCCCTGGTGGTGGCTGCTGACCTCCCCACCACCACTAGTTTCCAGTCCCTTCCGAAGGTGGCCCAGACCCTGGAGGAGGTAAGAAGATGACTGCGGTAAGACTGAGAGACCCAGGAGGAAAGGTATGCTCTGAGAGAAGTCCCCGCTATTGTCTGTGGGGCCACTTGCCTCACACCTTGCCAGGGCCCAGAGCCTAACTGGGGACAGGGTTTTGGAGCCACAGTCCTGATGTGCCCTGGGCAGATGTCAGGGGCTGTGCCAGATGTGAGGCCCCACACTACAGTCAGTTCTTTGAGAGACCAGTCACTCATGTGGAGTGAGAAAAGCCAGGTAACTCCCTGACAGCAATTTCCCAGGGATTGGGCCCCTAGTCCAGGCTCCTCCCACACTCTTCCCCATTTTCCATCCTCCCCCTGGCTAACTCTTACCTGCCCTTCCAGACCAAGCTGAAGTGTCACCTCTTCCAAAAAGCCTTTCTAAGCCCTCACCCCTACTGCCCCAGGGGAGTTTGACATACTTCCTTGAGGCTTCCCTCTATCCCGCCTTATCAAGCAAGAGAGTCACTTTCTGTTAACTTAAAGATCCCCCCAGAGACCCTGAAAGTGGGCCCAGCAGACCCTACATATCAGTGATCTATTGCAGCATAACAAACTCTCCCAAAAATCAGTGACTTAAAACAACAACAGTTATTGGGTCCAACATTTCCAGAGGCCAGGAATTCACCACAGCAGGGACATCATGCCCACAGCGTCTAAGGCCTTAGCCAGAGTCTAGAACCAGCTGATGGGCCATTCACAATGGCTGGTGGTTGATGTTGCCTATTGACCAAGCACTAACTGGGCCCCTCCATGTGGCCTAGGCTTCCCCTGGGTGGTTGGGTGCCAAGGGCAAGCATCCAAGAAGAGAGAGAGAGTCAGACAGACAAACACAAGAGGAATACGTATCATTTTTATGACCTAAAACTACAAGTCATACGGCATTACCTCTGCTCTACTCTGCTGATCAAGGTAGCCACACACACCCTTCCAGACTGAAGGGGAATAAACATAGGTCCCCACTTCTCAGTGGAAAGAGTGACAGTCACACTGCAAGAAAAGCATGTGGGGTGGAATAAACATAAATGTGTCTATCTTTGGGAAATATGGTCTGCCACAATCAGTTACCAGCAGGCACTCAATGAAGGGCTGGTGAATGAATGAATGAATGAACGAACGAATTAACGAACAACTCTTGTTCTGTATTGTCCACCTCTCCTCTGTTCTCCCACAATTCTTCTCAGTTAAGATAAATACAAGTGGCAAGTCACTTGGATTGCTTGCCCACCCACTCCCACTTGGAATTCCTTTCTGGTGGCCCCTCCTGTTTTGGAGGCCAAGGGGCCCTGGAATCCCTTCCAGCTACAGATCTCCCTGAATTGCCCCTGGAGTTTTAGCAGTGCTCCCTGGTCTGGGCACAAGGAGTGGCAAAGGCAACTAGAAAGGCTACGGAAGCAGGCCAGGGGAGGTAATCTCCCTTACTGATCCACAGACACCATTTCAGGATACAGATCTATGGAACTAAAACTTTAGGGGAGTTACTTTTAAAAAGCTTTCAAGATTTGGGGCGCCTGGATGGTTCAGTCGGTTAAGTGTCCAACTTAGGCTCAGGTCATGATCTCATAGTTCGTGAGTTTGAGCCCCGTGTTGGACTCTGTGTTGACAGCTCAGAGCCTGGAGCCTGATTCAGATTCTGTGTCTCCCTCTCTCTCTCTACCTTTCCCCTGCTCACTGTGTCTTTCTCTCTCTCTCTCAAAAATAAATAAACATTAAAAAAATTTTTTAAAGCTTCCAAGGTTTAAATGGCTGTTTTCAGTTATTCAATACTTTCAAGAAAAAAAGTACTATTTGTACTAGCTGATTATATTTATGAGCTCCAAGTTTTGAACAAGTACTATGTGCATTCACAGTGTTTCCTATTAATAACACAATGCACTGAGGCCTTAAAGAGCCAGGCTCTGTGAGTAGTGCTTTGTAAGTACTATTTCTGTAGCAAAGCGAAAAGATGGATGTATCAGCACTCACAGCTCCCATCACTTGCCATATTATGATGCAATTCAGCTAATCACTAGGGAAAGAACAGAAAAGCCCTTTGGTGAGTGAGGATTTTTGTGACAGGTGCAGGAGAATTGAGGAGAAAAGGAGAGTGACTTTGGGAATCACTCTGGTGAGTTACAGAATGGATCCCCCTACGAGGTCCTTCAAGACATGCCATGAAGACTGAAATACTTTTTAAGTTACTTTTGGCTCCTGGACTGGGCTTCCTTGAGCCACAGATACACTGGAACTTCTGGTGTTATATTTCATTTGATCCTCACAATTGGATGAAATAGAAATTCTCATTATCTCCTTTAAATAGCTGAGTAACACAAGACACAGAGAGTCTAAACAATATGCCTAAGATCACAGCACTGAGAAGTGGCTCAGCCAGGACTAGAACCCAAGTCTCTCTAATATGGAGGCTGATCTCATAGCTGCCATGTTATAGCACCTCTTAATCTCTGCAGATAATTGGAAGAGCATGGGAATTTCACCAGAAAGGGATTCCAGGTATTATTTTCCAGGTGGGAGTGGGTAGCAGGAAATCCAAGACAGGTTGTTTCCGCTCTCCAGATGGGACCTGGGACTCTGCTTTTCCTTCTCAGCGGGAACATTTTAGATTAAAGCTTTCGAAGAACACACATTCCAAATAACTAGTTTTTTAAAAGGGGGAAGAATTGAAAGGACATTTTTCAAAAAAAGATATACGAATGGCCAGGGGGTACATGAAAAGGTGCTCAGCACCACTGGTCATTAGGAAAATGTAAATCAAAACCACAATGAGATGTCACCTCATGCCCGTCAGAACGGCTGCCACGAAAGAGACGAGATAACAAGTAGTGGCGAAGATGTGGGTAAGAGGGAACCCTCATGCACTGTTGGTGGGAATGTAAACTGGTGCAGCCACTGTGGAAAACAGTATGGAGGCCCCTCAAAAATTTACAAATGGAACTACCATATGACTCAGCTATTCCACTTCTGGGAATATATCCAAAGGAAGCGAAATCACTATGTCAAAGAGATACCTGCCCCCCCCCCGCCCCCATGTTTACAGCAGTAGTATTTACAACAGCTAAAATATAGAAACAACTAAGTGTCTATAGACAAATGGATAACGAAGTTGAGGCAGATATATACTATGGTATATTATTCAGCCATAAAAAATACCATTTGCAACAACATGAGTGGACTTAGAGGGTATCACACTAAGTGAAATAGACAGAAAAAGACAAATACTGTATGATCTCACTTACATGTTGAATCTGAAAAAAAAAACCAATCAAAGTCATGGAAAAGGAGATCAGATCTGTGGCTACCAGAGGCAGGAGCAGTGGGAGGGGGCATTGCAGGAAGGTGGTCAAAGGGGACCAACTTCAAGTTAGAAGATAAATAAGATACACTACAAGGTTACCAGAGCTAACACTGCTGTATGGCATGTTTGAAAACTGGCCAGAGAGTAGATCTTAAGAAATCTCATCACAAAGCAAAAACCTTTTTCTTTTATTTTTCTTTTGTATCTATATGAGTGATGAACGTTAACTAAATTTATTGTGGTAATAATTTCACAATATATGTAAGTCAAGTCGTTATGTTATACACCCTAACCTTACACAGGGCTGTCTGTCAATCACATCTCAACAGACCTGGAAAGAATAAAACAACACACGTCCCCCTCCACTGCATTCACGTTAGGCCCTGGCCTGCAACAATCATGCTTGAAACTGTTTCCTCCGTTAGTCATGCTGTGCTTTCCACCTGCATGTCTTTCCCTCTGTCTCACCAATCCAGCTCCTACCCTCCTCTTAAGGCCCAACTCAGGGGCCACCTCCTCCATGGAGTCACCTGTGAGCTCTCCAGCCCATGGTGCATAGAAACAGGTACTGGTCTTGTCACCTCCACCTGGGCTGTAACTCCCTGTGTGTGGGCTTCATACCTGCTCCTTCCGTCTCCCTCCCTTCCAGGAGCAGCTAACCCAGGCCCAAGCACAGGGTGAGTGTCCACAAAGAACTCTGGATGGAAATGGGAGCTGGGAGTAATCCTGAGCCTTACAGGAAGCCTTTTAGAAAATCCAAATCTAATAAAATAAATTTCATGATGTCAAATTCAGCCTCAGTTCCCATGTGGTCAGCTCTTCCTTTTGTGTTTGCTGTGTTCAATAAAAGTCTGGGAAACCTGCAAAATGAATGAGGCTCATCTCCAGCCGACTCCAAGCTCACCAATCAGTGCTCCTGTCTTCTCCAGCATGAGGTCCTTTCTCAATAAATCATCATACACACACACACACACACACACACACACACACACACACACACACACACCTGCTTGTTCTAAGTCACGTTCCTGAGGGTCCCATTCTCAGCAGCAATACCCAAACTCTCTTGCCTGACACACATAGCCCTCTCTAGATCTGGGCCCCCTCCCCCCAGACCTCCATCACCTCCCTTCACTCCTTGCCTTGAGTGCCTCAGCAAGTTCCTGAGCCCTTCTGAGTCTAGGTCACTGCACCTTACAATACAGGTGGTAAGAACGCCTGGAGGACGGTAATGACTAGTCCAAGAGTTGTGGAGTGAATGAATGATCCCAAAATACCTACTTCATAGGGCTGTTGTGAGAATTAGGGGCAATGTGATGAGGTGGGGCAGAGCACACAGTAAGCCCTCAATAAATAGTAGCTTCTGTAGTAAAACAGCTGGAAGGACTGAATCCCTGCACTGTGAGTTTTCTTGCCACTCATAGCCAAGAGTCCTTACTTTTTTTTTACAGAACCACATCTCTGTCTGATCTAAGCAGTATTAAGAAACAGTAACAAACACAACCCCAAACCAAAATAACCAGCACCAAGTAACTCTGTAACTGTCCCGTGACCACACACATGCCAGGCATAGCTTAGCGGGCCAGTCCAGCCACCACAGAGAGAGAAGTGAGAGAAGTCCTGACGAGATCCAGCAAAGGAAACCTGAGACTGCTCCCGGGGTGAGGGGTGAGTCAGACTCCAGCATGGAGACCAAGGAAGCCAGGGTGAGTGGGGAGCAGTGTGGGGCCCACGTGCTCACATCTGCACAGCGCCAGGGCCGGAGACACCTCTCTGGCCCACGAGTCTGTGGGTGGGTAAAGAGAAGGCTCAGGAATGAGCAGAATACAGGAATCACATGAATAGAGGAGAGCCATGGAAAGCTCAGGTTTCCACCCAGTGGAGCCTGTCAACACTGCCACGTGGAGAGTCACTTCACTGGCTCCTTGGGGACCTTCCTCAGAACCCTGTGGCTCTTCTGGAGGCCACTTCCTTCTCCCCACCCTTCCCTGCTGTTCATAGTTAGTCCCCCAGGCAGCAGACCAAGGGCTGGGGCAGGTCCCAGACTACTCCAGCTGTTCATCTAACTGACCTCTGTGTAGACATCTGAGTAGCTCCCAGGGCAGGGCGCACCACAGCAGAGCAGACACTCAACAGACAGAAGATACAATTATTAATGATGCCGCAGGGCCTTTTGGAGTCCACTCTGCTGGGGGCACAATCTCCTATGTGTAGCCTTTGTCTACTCACTCGCCAAGCCAGTAGCCTGCTTGGGCGGGGGTGGCGGGGTGGGGGTGGGGGGTGGGGACAGCCATTTGGAACCTCAGTTCCACAGGAGGTAGGTGTGCAGGGAGGGGGGAGTTGTGAGTTGGATTCGGTGGACTCACCCCAGCCCAGAGCTTTGGACTCTGCTGGGTGTCCTGGACCATTTAGGAGGTTTCCCCTGACTCTCCAGTCATGTCTCTGGACTTCAAACCAGACCGGAAATCAGGATGCTTCTGACCTAGAGGCTCTGCTTCTTCCCACCCACTCAAAGCTTTGCACTTTCCATGGCAACAGAGATTTTGTTTAGCTTTGCAGAAAGGATGAAGGGAAGCCCAACTACAGGTCAGCTCTTGGCAGGCTGGGTCGCCCTCTCAGTGGGCCTGCTCCTTCCTGGGCTCTCCCCAAGGAACAGGCAAAGTCGGCTCAGCTGGCTGCATGAAGGAGTCACCCCGACCCACCTATGTACACATGCTCCTCCCTCCAGTGGGCGTGAGCTGGAGCACTATCCTCTCCCCCGCCCACATTGAGGCAGCAAACCTTCCAGGTCAGTTCAACATGGTGCTTTTGACAGTCCCTGAGCACACCTCTCCCACTGGCTGTGTAGGAGTGGAGCGGGGGGGGGGGGGGGGGGGGGGGGGCAGCCCTTACCCTCCCGGTCTGGAGAGGCACCAGCCCCAGGAATATTCACTTCTATTTACTGTTAAGGCTGGTTGGTCAGTTTTTTCCAACTACACAAGTAGAGCTAAATCTGCAGAAAACTGTACAAACAGAAAATTTCAGAGAGGAGCAATCAACATTACAGGACTTTTCCTTCCAGTCTTTTTTCCCTTTGTTCATTTCTCCCCCAAATAACTGAGGCACTATTTATCATTCTGTCATTCTGTGCCCACCTTCCCCTGCCCCTACCTTTGGCTCAATTTTAAATCAGCAGGATTTTTCTGGTTTCATCAAACTCTCTTTGTCAACATCATTTTTAAAGGCTGCATAGTCTTCTTCACTGGACTGAGGCACAGTTTATAGGAGCATTCCCCTAGTTCATTTGTTTTGTGGTTTTGCAAAAGGAATGGCATGCAAAGCTCTGCCTGTATTTCAAAAGACCTCCCTGGGGCAGATTCTTAGAAATGACACCATTGGGTAAAGTGTAGGGGACATTTTTAGGGTTCTTGGTCTTTATTACCCAATCTTCTCTGGGAGGAATGAACTGGTTTACACTTGATAAACAGGGAATTCAACACCCTGTGCTCGTTGCCAGTGATAGAGCCCTCAACCGCAGACCTTGCTGCTCTGAATCCAGTTATCTTGACACCACTATCAATTCTGGGGTTGCAGGCACCAAACATTCCCCCATCTCCTCCACCTCCCCAAAGGCCACCTTCCCCACAAAATTAAAAAAAAAAAAAAAACTTTAAACATCTTTGGAAAGAGCTCTGGGCCAAAGTGATTAGAAGACCAGGTCTCACAATCTCTGTCACCAGGGAGTCAGGTGAACTCCGGCCTCAGGGTCTTCATTGGTCAGGCAGGGCACCTGAACTGGATGGTCCCCAAGGGCCCCAGCTGGCAGGCTTAGGCTGGTGGTACTGGAGGTAGGGACCTGGACCGGGGTGTCAAATTGCCTCAGCTCATATCCTACCCTTGCCACTTGCCAGTAGGATGATCATGGAAAGTTATTTAACTTGCCTGTCTCAATCCTATAATCTGCAAAATGGGAATGAAGGAAATTACATTACCTCTATCAAGTCATCGTGAGGATTAAATGTAATTATATATTGAAACATTGTAAAATGGTGCCTGACACAAAGGTCTGACAGATCGATCACATTTGCTTTGTGTGGACTACAAACACGTTGATTGCAACACAATCAAAGGAGGGCCTCTAAGGTTGACACATCCAGCAAGGAGAGAGAGGAAATGCTCCCGGTCCATGGTGGCACGAGTTATCTGGCAGTTGCCTAACCTTGTCTCTGTCTAGCCCAGGCAGTGGCCGGCACTCACTCATCTGACGTCTGACCCCGAGGTCTGGCCGTGCAGCGCCCCTCAGACAGGCAGCTCCCAAACACGAAACACGAAACACGAAACACGACGCTTCCCCGGGAGGGGAGTTGAAGGCCACTCCGCCAGGTGGTTATCAAAGCCCTGGGCTGCACAGAGGCTTGGGAACATAATCTCCGGAAAGAGATTGTCTTCACTCACTCGCGGGGGAACAAGGACGCTGCATTCTGATAAGCCTGTGTAGTAGCCAAGAGAAACTGTACCTGGGGGCTCAGGGAAGGCCTCACTGACTCAGCGTGCAGACATTTCCTCAGGGCTTTGGTGAGCCAGGAGCCAGATCCCTAACTCCAGGTGGTGGAGGGTGGCAGTGAGATCAGGACAGAATCCTCTCTCTGGGCCAAGGATGGATATAAAGAGTCGTGATCAGAAATGTGCCCTGTTACCAGGGGCCAGCCGCGGGGGCCAAGCCAGAACCTTCCAAGATGAATGGCTAGTTGGCTCGGGGGATGCCTAGGCTCTCACGAGGAAGTGGTCACAGCTCTAGTCAACAGGTGTCCTTAGCACCCCAGTTTTGCCCAGCGGCAATAGGAACCCCTGATTCCAGGACAAGATGTTCTCATGGGGGAGACTGCATGGGAGTGACTATTGGCATTTCACAGATCTCAACCAGAAACTGAGGTTGAGAGCAGGCAGAAAATGTGCCCAAATTGACAAAGTGAATTAGGGGCCAAGCAGCATGTGAGCATAAGTCTACTAACATTTCATTTTTCTGAGAAGGGCTCAGAGGCTTCATCAGCCTGTCACAAAAGAGGTGAAGAATCCCTGAGCCAGTTACCGATGTGTTGAGCAAAGTCACCTACTGGAACCAAGCGAAATGACTCTATGTAATAGGAATTAAGAATCTGCCATGGGGAGCATCACAAAGTAGCTGCTAGAAGGTATTTCTCTTTCCTTGATGGCTTGAAATCCAACATTCAGGAAACAATCATGACATCTACTTCAGTGGATTCTGTTACCTATTTGGCACTTACTCCCTCTCTTTCTCTTTCAAAACAGAGCCCTAATTTTGTTCAGATATTTATCTCCCTCAGGCCGGCTTCATAGAGGCAGAATAATTACCCTGAGCCCACGGTTCCCAAACCACACACTAACGTGCCCCAAGGTGCGTCACTAAATTCACCATAGCACAGGGTGGTGCTTTAATTTTTTGAGGGAAACAATGTGACATCTGTCAGAATCATGAAAACTACTAGCTCAAGGTACTTCGCAGTTTTAACATTAAGGACCCCATATCTTTGTAAAGTCAAGTTTTCAGTGTTGCTATCATAAAAAGCAAGTACTGCAAAAAAAAAAAAATCAATGTAATTAGGAAAAAAGTATGGCATGTCCAGTCTAACTCCCAGGTTGGAGAAACTGCGCAGTGCCCAACAGACACATACATCCCTTTAATAAATACCTGTAGTTAATTAAGAATGATATAAAAGATGATTTTTTTCCATTATGTGTCTTATTTTTTTCAAATTACTACTAATTTTGTGCCTAATTAGTCTGTACCTAGGTAATTAATAAGGAGAGCTGTCAGATGTTTCTTTTGGCCTAGGACGCCATGAAAATGTCAGAGGCACTAAGGGTGCTGTCACTGAGGAAGTTTGGAAACCTCTGCCCTATGCTAATAAGAACAAGGAACTTCCCTGGTACCTGCCCACGGTCCAGGGTGTGCCGCTGTCCCTGTGAAACTGAGGATAGGGACACATGTGCCATGGCTGGTCGCTTCTCTCACTCTCCTTCTGGGTGAGAACAGAGTAGCACACAGACCTGAGTGCCAGTGGTGGCCACCTTGGTCTCAGGGAACCGCCCTTAGCACGGCACCCACGCTGAGGACAAATGAGCAGAGGGGCATGGAGACCCGGGTCCCTGATACCATCACTGAGCTGTGGGATCTGTCCACCCTGCCCCTGGGCTTCCTTGTAGTGTGAAACAAGACATCTCCTTATTGACTAAAGTAGTTTGACTCACAGGTTCTGTCCCTTGCAGCCCAAAGCATTCTAAGATATAGACAAACTTGCCCCGATTCAAGCTGTTAGGAGGAGCTGGGGAGGACAGGAGCAAGCAGGGCCTCTGCCCTTGAGGAGCATGGCAGGGGAGCCACCAGGGCTCCCTCTCCTGGGCCAGGGCCAGGGCCAGGAGGACTGGCTCTTCCCAGGGGAAGGGGGAGGGCAGTCAGCACAGGAGCCTTCCAGCAGGGCACCCCCTTGACAACGCATCACCCAGGCCAACCTTTCTGCATTTAGCACACTGCACCAGGACTCACTGTCCCCGTGTGTCTCCTTCCTTGCGTGAGCTCCCTGTGGGCAAGAACTGAGCTCCTGAGGACCCATCCAGTCCAGCTCCAGACACCCCGAGGCTCATCAACAACAGCGAATCGACCAAATTAAAAGGACAGTAAGTGAATCAACCAAATTAAAAGGACAGGTAGGGAATGGGGTGAGGAGAGATAGAAGGCTTCCAGAGGAGGGACCAACGTGGGTGCAAGCAGGGCTGTTTACTGATATAACAAGTGTGGTTGGCCCGGCTGCTGCTGGCATGGGGCATCGTCCCTTTCCTGGGGAGCTCACAGCCCAGGCGGAAAGGCAGGCTTGATGAAGGTTATGCATGTAATTTCAAATCGTGGGGAGGGAAGAAGATGCTCTGCTTTAGACTGGTGGTCAGGGAAGGCCTCCCTGAGGAGGTGACACCCAAGCTGACACATGAAGGACCAGGAGGAAGCAGCTGAGCCAAGGGAAAAGCGAACGAAGCAAAGGCCCTGAGGTGGCGCACATTCAGCAAGTGGAGAAACAGGAAAAGCCCAAGCTACAGTTGCAAGATTTCAGGGCCCAAGTGCAAACATGCACACACGTGTACACACCCAGAAACGCTAAATCTGAATTTCAGACAGCAACAAATACTTCTCTAGTATAAATATGTCCCAAACATTGTATGGGATATATATACCTCTACTGAAAAAGTACTCGTGATTTCTCGGAAGTTCAAATTTAACTGGGCATTCTCTATTTTATCCAGGAACCCTCTTCCAGACCAACCAGAATAGAATAAGCAAAGGGAAATGGCCTGAGAGAGATCAAAGGAGGGCCCCTGGGCAGATCCTGCAGGGGCTGGCAAGGGCTGGCCATCATTCTGAGCTCAAGGGGAAGCCAGAGATCAGCTTTAAGCAGAGTCGTGGCATCAGCAGAGCCCGGAGGACACGGTGCATGGGCTCCGGACCCAGAGATGCTGGGTTCTGGTCCTGGCTCTTCCACTGGTAGCTGTGGAGTCTCAAGTGAGCTGTTAAACATCTGTGACTCAGTTTCCTGACCTATAAAATGGGCATGAGGAAAGTGATCACGCCACCCCCACTGGGTTACTGTGTGCAAAGCACCTAGAAGAGCATCTAGATCAGTCTCTGCTATTACCAGTATTGCTTTTCAAACAGACCAACCTGCCTGCCATATGAAATGGTGGAGCAGGGAGGGAGGACACCGAGAGAGGAGGCAGGGAGACCACTGAGGAGGCTGCTCCAGTCTTCTAGGAGAGAAGACAGTGACCACGGGGGTGAAGAGGGTGGCTGGAGCGTGGCCAGAGGTGCCACACTCAGGGAGGAGTGAAACCAGCCATTCACACTCCCCCGGCAGCTCGAGGCTTCTCTAGGGCAGCAGAAAGGAGCTGTCCTTCCCATGTGAAGCGGCCGGGTGGGATGGTGGCAGCCCCACACAGACGCAGGGGGGCCCTGGCCGGCAGAAGGGTGGCCTCTCCTCTCTAGCGGCCTCCCCACTTCTCCCTTTCCTACAGAGGCAGGACTCAGCCCTGGGAGCTGCCATCTCTGTAGATCAAAACTGGCTCTAAATGCAAATCAAGAAGGAAATTACAACAATGTGAAGCAGACTTGCCTTCTATTTCTGGCACCTTGGTAACGGCAGAAAGTCCTGAAAGATTTAAAGGGTTTGTCATTGGGGGAAAATTCCACCCCCCTTCCAAAGCGAGGCCAAGCCTGCCAAGCTCCTGCCCAAACAGTCAGACATTTTCGATGTGCATTGTTGCCAAAGACGGTGCAGGTGGGAAACCACGACTCACCGCTTACTGCTGAACCTCAGACCCAGGGGTCCGCGGGCCAGGCTGCCAGCCCCAGCCCCTCTCCCTGTAGGCCAGGGCTGTGCGGCTGGCCGCCAGCTGCAGCTGCAGCTGTGACACTCTGATCTGGGATCCAACAGGGGGCACCAGAGACTGCTCAGGACAGTGAACACAGAGGAGCCAGGAAACTGGTGAGAAGGTTCCAGATCCAGAATCTGGTCCCTGGAGCAGCAAAGATGAAGATCACTGTACCCTCACAGAGAACCCTTTCTCCCCATGTTCTCAAGTAACTGAACAAACTCGCCCAGGGCATACCTTCATCCCCAGACACTGCTATAGCAGCTCCAGGCTGAGATTGATTAGCAATGTCTGCTATGGACACAGGAGAGATGGGAGTGTGCCAGGTTCCTCCCATTCATGAACGAGACAAATCTTGAAATACAAATGTTATTAGTGTTCATTAGTTCAAAGAGCCACAGTGGTCTGGGCTGCCTCCAGAAAGCGCCAAGCTTGGCATTCAAAGCCCTTCGTAATCGGTAGGCCATATCCCTGGCAACCTTAATTGCCACCAGTTACCCACTGAACCATATACTTCAGCCAGACCAGCAGCCTCACTGTGGGCCTCCAGCATGCCTTCAGGGTTTCTAGTGCACCTATACTCGCTGGGCTCTGCCTGACTGAAATGACCCCTCTTCTTTCCACTGTCTACCAGCCCCCGCTCAAGACCTATGCGTCCAGTGACCCATCCCTGTCTCCCAGTCCAAGTGGCCTGCCTGCTGCTTGGCTTCTAGAGGACCAGTGGTAAGGCCCGGCAGAACCGATGCCTTTTATGCACATGGAGTTTGTCTACCCATCTAAACTATACGCCCTCTGAAGACGCTGCCTACCTCTTCCTTGAGAAAGAAAATTTAATATCCACTCTGTTCCAGGAACCAGCCTGGGAATTTTCATGCATTTATTTCACTCAAGCCTGATAATAACCTTGTGATGGGAGAATGACCACCTCCATTTTATAAATGGGACATAAAAGTTCAGAGAGGTTAGGCGACTTGCCCAAGGTCACACAGCTAAAAAATGCCAGGACTAGGATTACAGACTCAGATCTGAATTCAAATCCAGTCCCCTTCTGCTCTGCTCCAGGTTTCCCCCCAGAGAGAACCACATTTCCATGGAAGACCCTGAAGGGGTCAATGCTGAACTTCAGTGGATGTGCCTGATGCTTACCAGGTGCTCAAAAATATTTGTGATCTGACCGATAATGTTCTAATGGTGGTTGTGGCATATGAAGGCAGATATGGGAGTGGGATTTGCCCAGTTCCCCACCAACTTTGTGACTGGTGATTGTACCTGGGGAAGGCTAGCAAGACCTTCTAATTTTCTGCCTGCCCCTTCCCTCTACTCCCAAGTTCCAGTCTCTGACCATCCCGGATGATTCAACCTTGAATCTCTGAGGTTGCCACACCGACTGCTTTAACCACACAGAGAAGCCAGAAATGTCTGTCACTCGTGCCCTCGGTTCATCTTTAGAAGAAGAATGACTGAAAGGACCTCCACTGCCCAGGATGATTGTTTTGACAGGTTTTTATTGTGCATAAAATTGCGTCATTGTTTTGTTTAACATTGAAAGGAGTTAAACCGCTATGAACTTAATGCGCCACCCCCAGTAAACCATTAGGTCCCTTCTGTGTTCCTGACTTTATAAGTCTGTTTCCCTCAGAGGAACATCTGTTGTATACTTAAATGACCTTAGTTCAAAGGCACGAACAACAAAAAATTCTTAACTCCACTAGGAAGCATTTGAGGGTATCCGTTACTCTGCGCTGGCCGCAGTATTAGGGGCTTCTCCATTAACAGCTGTGCACATCTGCCCATGCAGGCAGAGGCCCCTCTCTTTCTGCACGTCATTAAAGATGCTCAGGCCTGCTTTGCAGCCTCATTCCCACTTTGCCCCATGCAAGCAAGTCTCGCCAAAGTCTCCATTTTATGGGCATCGATAGCCAGGGTTCTACTCAAGTATAATTTTTACCCCACATGCAGAGAGAGTGTGGTGAAAGACAAGCAAGGGGTGTTCTGCTAATCCTTGGAAAGAACATGAATGAGCATTAGAAATTTTGAGCAACTTGACAAATGTAGGAAAAACAGATTGTTCTTAGCCAAACACGGAGGAATTTGGGGAGAGAAACAAGCCTGCTGCAGAGAAAGATTACAAGGAGACACCATCTTGGAGGCCATAAAAATCATATTGGAAACAGAGATGGCAAGACAGCAGGCTTTCTGGCTTTCTCATTGATTAGCTCATCCTGACATTATCCCCATTTTCCAGATGAGTCAATAGGCACTGAGCGCTCCTGACTTGACCAGAGGAGGACCCAGGCATTTCTCTCCAGCCATCCTGTTGGGATGAGGACAGTGGGGTATGGATAGTAACAGTGAGGTGCTTTGACTTCCTGCAGCTCCTGTGCTATGGGCTGGGCTCTCCGTGGGTCTCCATGAAGTTAATGGACAACCTTTTTCCTTAGTGTTTGGTGAGGTTTTCCAGAAAATGTGACTTTTCAAGATGTTCTGGTGTCAGGTCCCCCAAACTTCAGAGAAATGCAAAACTGAATTTCTCCAGGAGCCTGAGGAGAGGGGCTGGGGCTGCCCCAGTGCAGCGAAGCTAGGCTTGTTTGGGAGCCCTCACTGTCCAGCCCGGCTGGGGGAGCTATCCTAGGGACAGGGCAACTGGGCCCCAACTCATGTTTCCAGCTCTGTCTGGGGGCCCCATCTCTAAAAGGGGTGATTGGTTTATCATGCACATTCAAATCTTTAGGAGTTGTTGAAACTTTTCTGGAAGTTGGTGGGTTTATTGGACCAAAATGCAAGGCTGGTTCATGGAATCGTGCCTTCTTGCAGTTGAGAAAACCATTGCTAAAAATAAAGGGAAGTTGGGTTTTGCCTTATTTGGAAAGGATTGGCCTGCACAGTCTCCCTCTTCCTATGTTATCTTTTAGTTGAAGAGCTTTATTCATGAAAAAAAAAATGTTTTTAAAAAGTATAGGTCAAATTCCATTGCCGAGAGTTTCAGAGACCGTTAGAATCTCTACTGGACCAAAACGCTGCACCACTCATTCTAGGTGCTGGCAGCACACGGACCCATCTGGGTCTGAGGAACTTCAAGGGTGTTGTTTGGTTTTGGTCATTAAAGTTTTAGTTGAAATGGCATGTGACCCAGAGCCCTGTTATTCTTTCATTTGTCCATTCATTCATGGGTCAGCCAGAGACGATCAAAGCGTAATCTGCGTCAGCCCCCACGATGGGCTTTAAGAATGCAGAGACGAGCGAGTCAACATTCCGCTCTGAAGGAGCAGAGGCCAAATGCTGGGGTGGAGGAGACAAAGAAGGTCTCCTAACCTGGCCTGGGGACAGGGGAGGGACAGCCAGAGCTGAATTTCAGAGGCATTCTAAAGGATCCAGGTAAAGAACAAAGAAGGAAGACAGGAGAGAATTCTGGGAAGAGAGAACAGCACAGCAAAGTGGTGCTTGGGGGATTCTGAGCAGTTCCTTGGGCCCAGCTGGGTGGTGAGGAATAAGGGGGATGCATCCAGATACAGGGCCAGCACCAGGCCTACATAAAGGCTGCATCTGACCCTGCCTTGCACAACTCACCACTTCCGTCACTAACCCTGGCCCTGTTGGTTCATGTCTTTGTTCAAAATTTTGGTATTTTACCATGGAATTTTTGCATTAATTTTGATTCCAAAACAGACAGCATTAAGACATTATTTACCTCGATTACTGCATTTTGGGGCACGCCCCCTTACATTTTGCACTGGAGGTGAGTGCCTCATTCCCCTCACCCTAGCCCCAGCTCATTCAAGACAGGAGGCTTGGGAAGTGGGCAAGACAGGGGCCCCAGGAGAGGCCCTCTCAGTTCAGAACTTTGTCTTTCCCCCCGTAGGCAGTAGGGAGCCACAGAGGATGGTAAAGCAGGAAAGTAATACCATCAAATGTATTTTAGAAAGTCTCCTGACAATGGCAGGGTGGAAGGGAGCCAGGAGGCAGAGGGATCAGAAGCAGGAATACCCATAAAGAGTGAGTCCAAGAATCCCAGGTAAGGGCTGATAAAGACTCAAGTCAAGTCTAGGGAGATGGGGTTTGAGAGGAGGATGTGGACAGGGGCAACATGCATTACAGAATCTCTCCAGCAGCTCTGGCACCCAGCCTGTCTGGGTTCCCTTTAGTAAAGAGTGGGGAGAGAATTCTTGAACCTTCTGTTGGGCAGAGGAAGGTATGGGGGTCGGAGCGGACAGATGACCTGGCTGCAACTACCTGGGGCAAAGCCCTGCCATGCCCACCCCACAGGCTGGAGCTGCCTTGATCCCTGAAGAGTAGGGGCCACATGCAAGGCTCTAGCCCCTTCCTTCCCCCACCCCATTCGGGCCCAGTAGGGGTGAGGGGGCCTAGGGCCTGCAGGCAGCACAGGGGCCCCAAGGGCAACGTTCTCAGCTCAACACATAGGCATGCTGACACACAGGCAGGCAGGTGGGAGGGCAGAGGAGGTCTGGTCCCCATTAGGGGCCATTTGCTCACGGTATCAGGCTAGTGGGGCTGCAGGCTGGTTAACAGGCATGGCCACGGGCTGCTGGGAAGGAAGCTGCTGCCTTGAAATCGCCTTGATTGGCTCTAATTTCCCCTGCTCCATGCAGGGGGCCCCCAGAGCAGCCTAATGCAGGGTGGCAGCCGTGGCAGCCCTGAGACAGGACATCTCTCCTAAGAAAACACAGGGGGTTTCTTCTCTCCGACTGGTTCTTACAGATAATGCAATTTACTGTCACTGAAGTCTCGGCCGATCAAATTCCACCTCCTCCAAGAAGCTTTCCTGCCCTGTCCTGACCCCTGGGTTCTGGCATCAGGCACATCTGAGTCCCTTCCTTCCCAATCCCTGCCTGCTCTCCCCTACCACAAACCTCTTAGCCTCTCTCAGACTCAGTTTCTTTAGCCGCAGAGTGGACAGAACCTCCACGGCAGACGTGTGATGACAAGGACAAAGCAAAATATCGATGAGGCACCTTGTTCAGTACAGTACTTCCCTCCTAAGAGCAGGCAGGGCCTTGGTGTCCTGATGGCCGCTCTGCCCCATGTCCCACTTCACCCTCACCCCACCAGGCCTGATGCACTTCTCTGAAGCTACAGAGGAGGCATCTGCACCCCCTCCTTCAAAACAGAATCCAGACCTCCAGACCAGCCTCAAAGTTCCCATCATCCATTCTCAAAGCTACCCACTGCCAAGGGAGAGCAGAGACGAAGCTTGCTGGCTGGGAATGATCTTGCTGGTGCTGGCACTTGGGCACGGATTGGAGTGGGCCCTGGGTCCCCAGGCTTTTGCAGCTGGGGGATGTTCGGGGGGATATCCCACCCCCCTTCACTGCTGGCTGCTTCCTTTACCTCTTTCCCTTTCTCTCCCTCTCTCTCTTCTCATCACTGACCTCCCTGAGTAGCACCTCATAGCCAGCTAGGCTCCCTACTTATCTGTTATTTCTGTGACTGCTACTTCATCTTCTTTTTCTCTACCAGCTGTTACCCCTAAGTTTCTAGCTCTTTCCCTCTTCATTCAGCAATACTCATGAAGTAGTCCATACACATTTTGTAAGTGCCTGCTATGTACCAAGGGCTATGCCAGGTACCAGGTATAGAAGGACTGGCTAACATAGGGATATCCTAGTGGATGCCCTCCCCACTCTTTCTGTCTTGTCTTAGAGGTCTTTCTCGGGTTAAGAAGAGATCAAGGCTGCTTCATAACTACAGAGGGGAACAGGCAAAGACAGGCCTTTGAAAGACCATCCTTTCCTCCCTCTTATGCCTGCCCTGGGATGCAGAGGCCCTCCCTGCCCCTCTCCTCCTCCTCTCTCCATCCTCTAGCCACTATTCCTTCCCCCATAGGTTGGAGGAAGGAGGGAACCTCCTTTCATAGGCAACTGCACCATGGGGATAGGAGACTGAATGGCCAGAGAAAAGCATGAGGAGCAAGAGGCCAGGTCACCACCAAGTCAGGCCCAGAAAGCATTGCTTTATCCCCACCCTCCCCCCAGCTGCTGGCCTGGCCAGCAGCCCCCAACCATTTCAAAGGGCTTGATAAACAGCTTGGCGGCCTTGTCTCCCCCACACGATGCTCAGCAGCACAGGCTGGGAGAGGCAGCCTCCTGGCCAGCAGCAGCACCAAGGGTAAGGTGTTCCTCTTCTGGGTCAAGGTGCTCCAGGCTCCTTTCTGGGGCCCCAGAGCTAGCCGCCTTCTGGCAGCCAAACAGCTGCGATCCCTGCCTGGCCCTGCGAGGCACATCTGTTCACAGTTAGGAGTCAGTGCCCATCCGGGAAGCGCAGAGAGGCAGCATGCGCTCAGACCCCTTCGCATGTGTACCCAGGCCTCTGTGCACCCAGGCACACAATGACACCACCTGTGCCTGCAGAGACACAGCCACCCACATGTGTCCACAGGTCGCTGTGCGCACCCAGATACGCATATATATGCTCACACCATTGAGAACATGTTCAGTCCAGGAATTACACAGCCAAGTAGATTGCAGGAGGCAGGAGGAGTGCTTCAACTGAAAAATAAAATATAGGCTACGGAGGTTCAGAAACAGCTTTAAAAGAAAAAAAAAAAAGGAAGGAAGGAGCTACGCCAACATCTTAGCACTCCTGATGCTATCAGATGCTATCCCTGTTCCTCAGAGAATTGTTCTCTCCAGAGCTACGCTGGCTCTCTTCTCTGGCAGGGTCCAACAGTGTGGGATGCATGGGGCATTCTATGACAGTTGGGCCTGAGTCTGAGGCCTGGCCTCAGTCCCCACTTCCTTTAAGGCATGTGGCCCCTGAGTATGAGTAGAGTCAACCTGGCTTCAGGAGGAGACCCATGAGGGACCAGGAACCTGGCCAGGTATAAAATGGCTATCCTCTGTGTGAAGCCCCTCTAGGTGTTAGGGTAACACGGGGCCCTCTCCAGTTCCCTCATTATACAAATGCAGAGGCTTGACCCAGAGAGGTGCAGGGCCTGTCAGGGGAGTCTGCCATGCCTGCAGCAGTTGAAAGGGTAATCCAGACCTCTGCACTGCTTACCCCGCCCCCTTCTATTTCCCCCACTAGTCTATCCCACAATTCAGGCCAGTTTGGTTGGCCTCAGGGAGGCCCTGGCCTGGGTCAGCACCATCAGGGGGCAGAGGGAGCACTGCTCCAGAGCATGCCGAGGCCTACCCTGACCCTTCCATGAACAAGGGTTTCTCTAGTCTCTGAACTGATCCCACGGTCTTGGCTGTTTACCTGTCTTGAGGGTCTAGGCTGTTTACCTATAACACAGCGCATGGCTTCTGGGGCCAGACTGCCTGTCTTCTAACCCTAATTCTACTGCTGGCCAGAGGTGATGCAACTCTGTCTTAGTTTATCTTTCTCTAAAACGGGAGTACTAATACCTTATAAGGATTCAGTAAGATAATGTAGGTAAAGTGACTCAGACCCAATAAAAACTCAACAAATGTTACTACTCCTATGGTTAACCCTGATAAAATGAATTTTGAGGCCCCCCCTTTGCTTTCTTTAGTGTATGCAGCCTGGCTCTGGCTCTTCCTGTTCCCCAGGGAGTGGGGAGGCAAAGGACTTTAGGCAGTGATTTGAGAGTGTGGTCCCAGACTAGCAGCATCACCCAGGAACAGTTAGAAATGCAAATCCTAGGGACACCTGGGTGGCTCGGTCAGTTAAGCATCCGACTCTTGGACTCAGATCATGATCTCACAGTTTGGTCTGTGAGCTTAAGCCCCAAGGACAGTGCAGAGCCTGCTTGGGATTCTCTCTCTCTGCCACCATCCCCCCAATTGTGCTCTCTCTCAAAATAAATAAGTAAACTTAAGAAGAAGAAGAGGAAGAAGAGGAAGAAGAGGAAGAAGAGGAAGAAGAGGAGGAGGAGGAGGAGGAGGAGGAGGAAGAGGAAGAGGAAGAGGAAGAGGAAGAGGAAGAGGAAGAGGAAGAGGAAGAGGAAGAGGAAGAGGAAGAGGAAGAGGAAGAGGAAGAGGAAGAAGAAGAAGAAGAAGAAGAAGAAGAAGAAGAAGAAGAAGAAGAAGAAGAAGAAGAAGAAGAAATAATAATAATAATAATGCAGATCCTAGGCCCCACCCCAGACCTGCCGAATCAGACACTCTGGGGTGGATTCTAGTATTACGTGCTTTAACATACCCTCCAGGTGATTCTGATGCAAGCTCAGAGTTTGAGAATCCCTGAAGAAGGTCAGGACGTGCCACTTAGGCAGTAGATGCAACACTTGCCTTGTGTTAGCCTTTCTGCATTGCCCAGAAATATCCATCACCAGGCTCTGGGGTAGGCCCTGAGCACCAGCCCCTGGTCTCCATACCCTGCAGGTCTCTGACCCCTCCTGGTTACCACGCCTGCCCTCTTCCTGCCAGCACCAGCCCTTCTCCCCTCTTTCCTAGCACTTCGCTTCCCCACCAACCTCCGCAGCCCACATTCTGGGGCCTTCCCTGGTCCTGCTTCCAGACACGTGCACCCCAACCTCTGCCCTGTGTTCAGTCTGTGTCCAGCTGGGCTAGGCCCAGCCTCAGAGAGAGAGACTCAGGCACTAGACTTCAAAGCCTTGTCAGAGTGAGCCTGGTTTGCAACGGAGGTTAGAGATAAACTAAGGAACAATCAGGCCAGAAAATGTGTGTGGGGGGAGGCTGCCCAGGGCGCCAGGGGAGCTGGTTTCTGCAGACGTTTCTGGAGACGCCCTTCCCATGGCTCGGCACCACACTTTTGCTTAGGCAACCTGAGGGAGGTATCCCCAGCTGATCTCATCCTACCCCATCTCTGCATGAGTTTACACTGCATCTGTTCTGTCCGATCCCTTGCATTACCTCTCAGTAGTCACATGTAGTCAGAGCCGGGCCAACGTTTAAGTTGACCCATGGGCAATTTGGTGGAGGTAACACAGCTGGATGGGAGTAGAACAGAGTCCACCTGGGACCCAGGTGTCCGGCACAGGTGTTGCTGTCTGTAGTGCGTGGAGCTGCCTGTGCCACAGCCTGTCTGCCTGGGCTTCAGGAAAGGTCTGTATTTGCACCTCCTGAGCATTCCACAAGTCTCTGCCTTGCCATAGCCATGCCTGTACTCCAACCCCCCCTCCCATTTATGCCACAGGGTGTCCCTCAGGAGCACATGAGTAGGGGTGAAGTCGGTGAGCTCTATTCTATACTAAAGCAGGGCCACAGAGGGTAGCATGGGGGCAGAACCTGTAGGGTAATCCCCCCAAACCAGCATGCATGATGGTGGCTGGTGAGCCTGCTGGGTGGGGCTACCACGAGAAACAGGTCTGCCCCCCAACTATCAGTGGGGAGGGAGGTGGAGCACAACCATGTATTGATGCCACTGTGTGCTCAGCACATCGACATGTATCTTGCTTAACCCACAAAGGCTTCTGTCGAGATAGGTGTTGCTTTCCGCATTCACAAAGAGGGACGTGAGGCTGTGTGACCAGGAAGCAATGGTGCCAGGAATGGAAGCCAGCTCTGACCCCAAAGGCTCAGTGCCCCCACCAGCCTCGGTTGTGGTCACATGACAAAAGAGGAGCCTCTGCAGGCAGCAGCTCTGCCTGCTTTTTGTCCCTGGCATGTCACATGGGAGCACCTGATCTCTGATCACCCACAAAGCCCACATGTGACCACCATGTCCAAGACAAGCCCACGAGGAGAGACTGTCATCATCACTGTTCCCATCTGCATATGAGAAAGTAGGTTCAAGGAGCCGCCCTACCTAGCTCAGCCCCAATGACAAGTGGGTTAGCTGTGCTGGGAGCCCAGCTCTGACTGACGGTGCCCTGGATTCACATGTGCTAAGAGAAGGTAGTGTGGGGAGCATGGTTTTGTCCTAAGGGTATTGGCCAATGTTATTTTAAATAAATTGCAAACTTCTTAGTGCAGCATACAGCCTCAGATACCATGTACCCCACCAATTCCACTCCCTCCCCAGAGGTAACCACTGTCATCAGATGGCTTGTGGCTCCTTCCAGAGCTTTTCTATGCATGTACAGACACATCTCTAACTCTACATATGTTTTATGTGTGTGTCATTTTTTACAGAAAAGTTTCATACTAAATATGTTATTTTTCTATGACTTGTTTATCTCACTTATTTCTTAGAAAGAGTTCCTTCCACCGTATTCTTTTTCCAGGTTGCAGAGGCTATCCAGGAATCAAAGTCCTGCAATCAGTTTACTCACAGAGGTCAGCCCTGGGCCCTGGCCAGGTCCCATCCTTCCATAGGCTGCTGGAGTGACATCGGCCCCAACTGCCCATCAGGCAACACCAGAAACCCAGGCTTCTCTCAAGACCAAGCCGGTGCTGGTGTCCTTCTGTCTGGCCCAACTCCACCCCTCTTCCCCAGTCTCCCAGGACCCCTAAGCTAGGGTCTCTCCAGTCCAGTTCCACTGACCCACACTGAAGTATTTGAGGCCTAATGTGCTACCCTTTCTGGGAATGTTGGCACCATGAGAGGAGGCAGAACCTTAACCCAAAGTAAAATTGCCCGAGTGGGAGTTCAAGGTACCACAACAGATAAGTGGCAGAGACATGCAGGGACAGAGGCTTCCAAACTTTGAGTGGTACTGCAGTGGGGACATGCCTTCATGCTCATCCAGCCTGGACTCCTGCCCTGTGTGAAGGTGCCTGCTGTCCACTGGGCAGGTCTTAAGCTTGTTGGGTGGGGATACTTGAAGCACCCCCAGTCTGGCCCAGACTCCTGGTGGTGTGCTAGCCTCTCTGGCCCATGCTTCCTTCCACAGAGGATGGTCTGGATGTGAGAGGCCCTCCAGCACTGGCAGCTACAGATGCCAGGCTTACCTTTCTCCCACTCAGCTCTGGGATATCACTGGGCTCTCCCATATACAACTTCCCTGACCGTAATGTGCCCTGCAGGCTCCTGCTTCTCTGCCTTTGTCCTTGCTGTTCCCTCCACCTGGAATACCCTTCCCTTCCATCAACCCTGTTGAAAATCTACCAGTGCCCCTTCCTCTGGAACACAGGCCCAACAGCCACCAGCAGCTCTCGCCACTCACACTGCTCTGACATTTCGGTGGCCCTCTCAGCCCAGCCCCTACCCACCCCACCAGAATGCATGTGCCCTAGGGTTGGAAACTGGACCATACTCACTTCCCACCCCAAAGCCCAGGTGGGTCTGTCACAGAACACACTCCCTGTGGCTCCTCGGCCAGGTGACCTCAGCCACAGGGTCACCCCCACTCCCTCACCAACAGGAAACCTCTCCTTGAATCACAGAGAGCACCTCGTATTATAGTTCAAGACTGTCCAGATTACAGTGGGGAAAGGTCAGGGTAGCTACTCGATGTTGATTCCCTCTTTGGCTCCCATATAGTCATTCAACAAACATTTACTGAGTACCTACATGTCAGATATCACACTAGTCAAATAACTGCTCACTTCAAGGGGCTCAAAGTCTAGCCAGGAGGCAGAGAGTATAACCTGGCAGAGGGAAGCCAGTGAACAGGTAGGGGTGTGTGTGTGTGTGTGTGTGTGTGTGTGTGTGTGTGCGCGCGCGCGCACAGGCACGCATGCATGCACGTTGAGAAGAGGTGCTGACAGCACAACAGAGAGAGAAGTAAGGAAGGTGGAGAAGGTGAAGCTGAGCTGAGTTCTACAGACTGAGCAGATATTTTCCAGGAAGAGAAGGGATGGGGGTAAGGGAACAACATGTGCACAGAGAGAGAAAGTGAACTGCACAGGGAGCCTCCCTCTGCCACAGCACTGCCCACTCTATGATGGTCTCCCCTGCCAGACCACAGTCCTTGAGGACAGGGACCACCTGGGACCTGCAATAGGCCTGCCCTATGCACATCACTCAGGGAAATCTGCTGAAATAAGCTCAACAGAGGAGCCCTGACTGCTTCCCTGCTGTCACCTCTTCTCAGGAAGGCAGGAGGGCACAACTCCAGGCTAGGGTGCCCACAGTTTAGCTCTACCTGGAAACTCAGGCCTTCAGAGAAGAGGTGCAGCAATTGGGAGGTGGGAGATGGGGTACCAGTGGAAGCAGCCAGGGCCGGATATCTCATGCCCTTCGGTCTATGTTCAGCTCTTCCTCTAGTTTTCTGGGTGGCAGTGTATACAGTGTATATATCTCTTTCCTTTTGTGAACCCTAGTTCTGAAAAATTGCAATGAAGTCCTTTCTGATCAAAGACTCTCCGAGATATAACTGGTATAGTGACCTTGAGAGAACATTTCTAGTTCCAGCATTCTGTGATTCTAATTCCATGGGCCATTCTTAGAAGCCTGTACCACCTGTTACCCTGGAAGGCTTTCTTCCCCTCTCCCCCATTGTCTCTGCAAAGGAGGGCTGGGCGGGCAGGAACAGGGCTAAAGGGCCACAAGCCAGGCACTGGGCTCCCTTTCCTCTCTTCTCTTCCACACTGCTCCAAGTCATTGACTTGGATCTCACCCCTTCTGACCATGCCCCTTCCAAGAATGCACGTACACTCCGAGCACTTCATCACGAGCCAGGTGACCTCGGAGGACTTGGCCATCTCTCACTCCTCAGAACTGACCAGTGGACAGAGCAAGGAGACCAGCTAAGCAGCTCAGAGGCTGAGGTGGAGAGAGAACCTGCCCAAAGTCCCAAACCAGCGGGGCCTAGGTACCCAGCCGAGTGCCCGTCTGGGACCTGCCTGCAGCAGGCACTGCCCTTATGATCCCCGCAACCCAAAGGAGAGATGGGCCACACACACGTCTCCTATCCTGGCTGCCAGAGGTGCTGGCAGGAAAGCCGTCCAGAGCGGATGCTGCACACTCAGAGCGGCAGCATCTGCCAGTGGCGTGACCTGGCCCACATTTCTCCAGAGTGAAGAAAAGAGAAAGCAGACTCCATCCTCACCCACTCTAATTGCCTTCCTACAGCCCGGGAGAGAGAAATTGCCTCGTTCTGCCAGAATCTTGCCTCCCGGAGGCTCCTAGGATCTTTCTCCATGGGGGAACAGCTTCTTCTGGCAGGACCTGTGGGGCGAGGGTATGCAGTACACAGCGGAGGCAGAGCGGGTGCTGGCGGGAGAGGGGGCTGAGTGGAGACAGCTGCCGCGCCTCTGTTGTGGGGCCGGCGTTGAAGAGCCGTCGCATACATAATTGGGGTGACGTCCTGGTACATTGATGAGACCCACTTCCAGATGGCACTGAGGGACCACTTAGAACAATTAGACAGGGGAGATGACTCTACCTGCTATTTTTAGAGAGTACCACATCTGGAGGTGGTATCTTTTGGCTGGAGATGTCTGCACCAAAGGCTGGGGGATTTGCATCATCTTCCGTGATCAGCTCATCAAAATTTCTCCACCATGTTTTCAGGTCTTCAGATGACAAATCATTCGGGTTTTGTGCATGGGGCCTGGCCCTTGAGCAACCTCCAGAAATATCCTCCAATCAGTGCTCAGTGCTGTGCTGAAAGGGGAAGAAAGGGCCCAGGTGGTCTTGCTTCCTGTAGCCATGTTATCCAGCTCTGTCCACAGGGCGTGGTGCTGAGCAGCTGGGGAACCAGGCCTCAGGCACAGCCAGGGGTGCCTCTCTGAGTTTGAGCGTCTTTTTGCTGGGAATGCAGCAGATATGCTGTCCCAGGACCCCCAAGGAGCAGGCCACAGACATGAGACTAAGGGACTAGACAGGAACTTTGAAGTCACAGAGCTCAGGTCCCAGCCCAGCCACTTGCTCTGGCCTTGTGTAAACAACTTCACCCCCTGTGCCTCAGCTACCTGTCTACAGCAGGGGAGGAGAGCTAGTTTGGAGGAATAAAGCTAACACACTGCAGAGGAGAATGAAATTTACACACCCACACCCCAGTGGACTAAGTGGTGTCTTTATTTCCCCACTTTACCTCTTGAATCCTGTGTCCACTTGCTGGCATTAATTTCTTAGAAGACCCAGTCTCTACCAGACTTTCTCAGTTAATTCCCAGTCAATCCAGCATTCCTTCCCTTTCTCCCCCATCTTTTTACCCAGAGGGGAGATGGAAACTGCAGGTGTTAGAGGAAGGGACCCCTACGTCTCCCTGTAGTGGCTTCTCACCAGTGCCAGTACTGGTCCTGAATGCCCCTTATCTGGTCTTTGTCCATTGGCCTCTGGCCACACTGTGACTGCTGTTGCCATGTCGGCATGCTTCCCATTCTCTGCTCACCAAGTGCACATGGTCACTTGGTGTTCTTCCTGTTCTGATGCAAGACATCTCCAGATCTGCCCCCCTCCCTGCTCTCAGCCTCTCCCTCACCTCCATGGGGCCCAGCAAATTCACAGCCATTTCCCTGCACCACACCAGGAGTTTTTTTGTGGTCCCCTGCCCAAAATTTCTTCCCTTTCTTCCTCACTTCCCTGCCAACCTTCATCTCACAAACCCAGTTTACTCCAACCAATGTCCCTTCTCTGTAGCATCCCCATCAGCAGGCCCCGCTTGGACAATGCATCAAGCACAGGGCTTGGGTCATCTGAACATGTCTTATGTCTTACATTGATGGAGACTGGTCTCTGCTTAGAAGTCCCTGACTGTGACCACAGTCGTCTCCTATAACCTGTCAGGGCTAGGTCCCAGCTGGGCTTCCCCTATGCCAGGCTGTGCTTGCTCATGGGGCAAGGGTTGTTTCTAGGACTTTCTTCATATTCCCTTGGGTTCTCTGAGGTTTATATAATCAACACATATAACTGTTTCTTTCTCAATTTTAAAAGAAGTCTTTCTGATTTTTCTTAAAGATAAAGAAATCAGTCTTTGATAAAGAGCTTCCCTCCTGCCTCCCAGCTAGAAAGGTAGGGTTGAGAGGTGGTTAAAAGTGGGAGCTTTCTGGGGTGCCTGGGTGGCTCAGTCGGTTGAGCGTCCGACTTTGGCTCAGGTCACGATCTCGCGGTCCGTGGGTTCGAGCCCTGCGTCGGCCTCTGGGCTGATGGCTCGGAGCCTGGAGCCTGCTTCCGATTCTGTGTCTCCCTCTCTCTCTGCCCCTCCCCCGTTCATGCTCTGTCTCTCTCTGTCTCAAAAATAAATAAAATGTTAAAAAAAATTTTAAAAAAAAAAGTGGGAGCTTTTCCACGTTGTTGCAAATGGCAAGATTTCATTCTTTTTCGTTGCCAAGTAGTATTCCATTGTATATATAAACCACATCTTCTTTACCCACTCATCAGTTGATGGACATTTGAGCTCCTTCCATGATTTGGCTATTGTTGATAGAGCTGCTATAAACATTGGGGTGCATGTGCCCCTTTGAATCAGCACTCCTGTATCCTTTAGATAAGTTCCTAGTAGTGCAATTGCTGGGTGGTAGGGTAATTTTATTTTTAATTCTTTTTGAGGAACCTCCACACTGTTTTCCAGAGGGGCTACACCAGTTTGCACTGAAGTCAAGACTACACTGTATGTTAGCTAACTTGAGAATTAAAAAAAAAAAAAGACAACACTTTTTAAAATTTAGGCACATTTGCTTAAATAAATTACTTTTGTACATTTAACATAAAAAAGTGGGATCTTTTGCCAAAGCTAGTAGAAGGAAGAAAGTAACATAGATTAAAGTAGAAATAAATGAGATGGAGACTAAAAAGACAACAGAAAACATCAATGAAACCAAGAGCTTATCTTTTTAAAAGATAAACCTTTAGCTACACTCACCAAGAAAAAAAGAGAGAACTCAAACAAGATCATAAATGAAAGAGGAGACATTACAACCAATACCACAAATACACAAAGTATCATAAGACTACTATGAATAATTATAAACCAACAAATTGGACAATCAAGAAGAAGCTGATAAATTCTTAGAAACATACAACCTGCCAAGACTGAATCATGAAGAAACAAAAAATCTAAACAAACTGATTACCAGTAAGGATATTTAATCCATAATCAAAAAATTCCCAAAAAAAGTCTAGGACCACATGGCTTCACTAGTGGACTATACCAAACATTTAAAGAAGAGCACCAACCTTTCTCAAACTCTTCCAAAAAATAGAAGAGGAGAAGGTACTTCCAAATGCATTTTATGAGGCCAGCATTATCCTAATGCCAAAATGAGACAAGGACATTACAAGAAAAGAAAATTACAGGCCAATATCCTTGATGAACACCAATGCAAAAATCTTCAACAAAATATTAGCAACCTGTATTCTCAATGAAGTGAAAGGATCCTACACCATGATCAAGTGGGATTTGCTCCAGGGAGGCAAGGATGGTTCACTATCTACAAATCAGTCAATGGTATACACCACACTGACAAAATGAAGGATGAAAATTATATGATCATCCCCATAAGTACAGAAAAAGCATTTGACAAAATTTAACATCCATTCATGATAAAGACTCTCAAAATAAATTGACTATAGAAGAAATGTACCCCAACATAGTAAGAGCCATAAATGACAAGGCCACATCTAACATCATACTCAGTGGTTGAAAAGTTAAAAGCTTTTCCTTTAAGATCAGAAACAAGACAAGGATGTCCACTCTTGCCACTTTTATTCAACATAGTCTAGAAGTCATAGCCAGAGTAATTAGGCAAGAAAAAAGATAAAAGGCATCCAAACTGGAAAAGAAGAATAAAACTGTCTGATTATAGATAACATGACATTATATATTTAAAAGCCCTAAAGACTCCACCAAAAGCTGTTAGAATAAAGTCAGAAAGTTGCATGATACAAAATCAATGTACAAAAAAATCAATTGCATTTCTATCCATTAACAATGAACTTCATAAAAAGAAATTGAGAAAACAATCCCATTTATAATTGCATCAAAAATACCTAGGAAAGGGGGTGCCTGAGTGACTCAGTTGGGTAAGTGCCCGACTTCAGCTCAGGTGATGATCTCACTGTTTGTGGGTTTGAGCCCCACATCAGGCTCTGTGCTGACAGCTCAGAGACTGGAGCCTGCTTAGGATCCTGTGTCTCCCTCTCTCTCTGCGCTCCCCCACTTGTGCTCTCTGTCTCTTAAAAATGAATAAATGTAAAAAGAATTTTTTTAAATACCTAGGAAAGTATAAACCTTTCAAATCACTGAGTTGTATACCTGAAACCAATGTAACACGGTGTGTCAACTATACTCAAACAAAAAAAAAAAAAAACTAGGAATAAATTTAACCAAGGTGTGAAATACCTGTACACTGAAAATTATAAGAAAGTGATGAAAGAAACTGAAGAAGACACAAATAAATGTAAAGATATTCTATGCTTATCCATGGGAAGAATTAATATTGTTAAAATGTCCATACTACCCAAAGCAATCTACAGATTCAATGGTACTGAAATTCAAATCCCAAAGGCATTTTACAGAAATAGAACAAACAATCCCTAAATTTGTATGGAACCGAAAAGGACCCTGAATAGCCAAAACAATCCTGTGAAAGAAGAACAAGGCTGGAGGCATCACATTTCCTGATTTCAAACCACATTACAAAGCTACAGTTTTCAAAACTATATGGTACCAGCATAAAAAATGGACATAGTTAGGGGCACCTGGGTGGCTCAGTCAGTTAAGCATCCTACTTCGGCTCAGGTCATGATCTCACAGTCCGTGGGTTCAAGCCCTGCATCAGGCTCTGTACTGTCATAACACCTCAGAGCCTGGAGCTTGCTTCAGATTCTGTGTCTGCCTCTCTCTTTGCCCCTCCTAAGCTCACACTCTGTCTCTCTCAAATAATAAACATTAAAAAAAATTTTAAATGGACACATAGTTCAATGGAACAAACAGAAAGCCCACACTTATATGATCAATTAATTTATGACAGTGTCACCAAAAATATACAATGAAGAAAGGATAGTTTCTACCTCACACCATATAAGAAAACAATTCAAAATGGATTAAAGATGAGTGTAAGATCTGAAACTATAAAATTCCTAGAAAAAAACAGAGGTGGTAATAAGCTCCCTGCCATTAGTCTTGGTGGCAATGATTTTTTTTTTGACACCAAATAAAGGCAACAAAAACAAAAATAAACAAGTAGGACATCAAACTGAAAAGCTTCTGCACAGCAAAGGAAACCATCAGCAAAATGAAAAGGATATCTACCAAATGAGAGAAAACATTCACAAATCATATATTTGAATAGGAGTTAATATCCAAAATATAGAAAGAACTCCTACAATTCAATATCAACAACAACAACAAAATCTGATTAAAAATTGCTCAAAGGACAGGAGCACCTGGGTGGCTCAGCCGGTTAAGCATCCAACTTTGGCTCAGGTCATGATCTTGTGGTTCGTGAGTTTGAGCCCCATGTTGGGCTCTGTGCTGACAGCTCAGAGCCTGGAGCCTGCTTCAGATTCTGTGTCTCCCTCTCTCTGCCCCTCCCCTGCTCACACTCTGTATTTCTCTTTCTTTCTCAAAAATAAATAAACATTTTTTAAAAATGGTCAAAGGAACTGAATAGACATTTTTCCAAAGAAGACATACAGGTCTTCTTCACACGTGGCCAAACAGGTACATGAAAAGGTGTTCAACATCACTAATCATCAGGGAAATACAAGTCAAACCCATAATCAGATATCACCTCACACCCATTAGAATGGCTACTCTCAAAAAGATAAGGAACAATGAGTGTTGGTGAGGATGTGGAGAAAAGGGAATCCTTGGGCACTGTTGGTGGGAATGCAAACTGGTGCAGCCACCGTGGAAAACAATATGGCTGTTCCTCAAAAAGTGAAAATAGAACTACACTATCCAGAAATTCGACTTCTGAGTGTATAGCTGAAGGAAATGAAATCACTACCTCAAAGAGATATCTGGACCCCATGTTTACTATAGCATTAGCCAAGACAGTGAAATAACCTGTCAATCAACAGATGAATGGATAAAGAAAATGTGGTGTATACATATACAATGCAGTATTACTCAGCCTTAAAATTAGGAGGAAATCTTGTCATTTGTCACAATATGGATGAACCTTGAGGGCATTAAGCTAAGTGAAATAAGTCAAAGACAAATACTGTATTATTTCATTTAGATGTGGAGCCTAAAAAAAAACAAAAACAAAAAACAAAACCTCATAGATAAGGAGAACAGAGGCAGTTACTTATCAGAGGCAGGAGGTAGGAGTGGGAAAAGTGAAGAAAAGTGGCCAAAGGATACAAACTTCCGGTTACAAGACTAGTAAGTTCTGGGGATGTAATGTACAGCATAGTGACTATGGTTAACAAGACTGCATTGTATATTTGAAAACTAAGTGAGTAAATATTACAAATTCTCATCACAAGAAAAAAATTTTTGTAACTATATGAGATGATGGATATTAACTAAACTTACTGTGGTAATCGTTTTACAATATATACACATATCAAATCATTACATGGTACACCAAAACTAAAATAATGTAACATGTCATTTTATCTCAATAAAACAATAGGGGTGGGGAACTAGGTTACACAATCCCACTTTTATGAAAGGAAAAAATGTATACATTAATTACACTGAATCTAAGATATCATTGATGATTAAATGCACTGTTTTTATTTACCATGAATAAACAAAAAAAAATGTTCCCAATTAAGCCATGAGCTTCCCAATTAAGTCATGAACATCATGACTTCAGAGATGTTAAAATGAAATATATATATCCTAAAAGTGATAAGATAACCATACTGTTACGTTACTTTTATTGTAAAACAAACTCCCACCACCACCACCCCCAAAAAACATGTGGGCTTTCAGTTCAAATCCCACTCGACCCCCAAGTTGACCTGAGTGGGTTCTTACCTCTCTTTAGCTTAGTCTTCAACTCTAAATGGGAATAATAACCACGCCTCCCTCCCAGGACTGTCAGGGAGGGGTAAGTTCCCTCAGCAGAGCACCCTGCAAAGTAAAGTACTTAGCAGAGCATGAGCATCACAGTCACTATTATCATTGCTGTCTTTGTCCCACTGGATGGACTGACTCCCAGAATGTGGCCTCCTACATCCTACCCCAGCTGAGCCCCTGGGCACTCTCCATCAGCAAGGCCACCCCACAGCAGGGTGGACACTACTTTGCTGATAGGTGGGCCCCAAATTTTAATTAATGGAAGACTCTAGGCACTCCTGGAAAAAGTCAGATCCCTCTACATCACTAAGTAAGGCTCCATTGCCAAGCTTCCAGGGAGGGGGATTTGCCGTCCCTCCCCAGCACACTCCCTTTCATCTCCCCAATTCTTTTCCATCCCCAAATCCTCTTCCATACCCGAAACATCCTTCTACCCCTAAATTCCCTTCTGCACCCATACCTCTGCTACCCACCTGATTTGTACCCACTCCCAACTCCCTTTCACCTCCCCTCTCTTGCAAAGACAAACCCACTGGCCTCAAGTAGCCCTCAAGTAGAAATGCATTTTTCTGGCTCAGCCCAGAGAATAGCTGCAAACAAGAGAAAAGGCCATAAAAGAAACCACTGCTTACCAAGGGGTGTTTGGGGTAAGGCTCTCTACATGTGAGGACAGAGTCCAGGAAGAGTGGCCAAGGCTTCCAACATCTAGGGCCAGCCCATCTGCAGAGTGTGAATCGAGGAGTGCCTGCTTCCCAGGCTACCAAGGCAGGAGCTGCTCTGAGGGCACATTTCTATGTTGGTAAGAAGTAGTTTCCTGGGACCTCAGGACCAGAAGGCATGGGTCTCCAGGATGGCAAGATGGGATGCCAGGTGGGTGGCATGGGATGTGTGCCCCACTGGGCTGCTACCCATGGTGGGCACACAGCTGAACCATCTCTGGAAGGCTAGCATCACCCAAGCCAGGTCCTGGCCAGGAACAAAAGGAAAGGAGTTGGATTCTCACCCAAACCAACTGGAACTGTCAAACTCTGGAAAGAGAAATCCAGAAGTGAGCAGCACAGAGGGGAAGAATCAGACATTTAGTCAGCACCAACTCATATGTGCAAACCACACTTGATCTTACATCCACTTTGGGGGCGGGGGAGGGCTGGAATCAGATGAAAAACTGGCAGCTCAGAGACACTTAGTGAGTTGTCCACCCTGCAAGTTGTGGAAGAGGACCCTGGAGCTCATAGGCACACTGGCCGCTGAATCCAGAATTTTACTAAAAAGTCAGTGGTGCATGTGTCAACAAGGAGGTGGGCATTGGGACTGCCATTTTTTCCAGTCAAAAATTGTAAAATACCCACCAATTTCTTTGTTGTAGCCAATGTCTGAGGTAATGTAAACACTCTGGGGAGATGCCCTGCTTTCCTCCAAATCTCTTCCTGCCCTGGCACCTGATATTCTACCATGAGTAGTTCACTGCTTTGGCATCTCCCCTTTTCCAAAATACAGGGCCCTACAAGATTTAAATAGAAAGGCAACAAGGGTCATTCACACCTTAGTGTAAATTAGTTCACCATTTGTTCAGGAGGAATAGTTCTGAGAACACACCACTGAGGAAATGAAACTTGCTAAGCAGAGAGCAAAAGTGATTTGGAAGGGAAAAGGCAGGCAAGAGTGACCATGAAGAAGGGGTCCAAGAAGACTGTTGAGTTTGGCTACTTAACCATAATCCTCACATTCCCTAGTTATAAAGATTTGCTAAGTGCCTTTGAAAAGTCACCTAACTTTTCTGAGCCTCTCTGAGTTCTCCTTCTGCTGGTAGGGACAAACTACCCTGCCCACTTAGCTCATTCAGGACAGTGTACAGGATGACCTCAGGAAGCATGAACCTCCAGGGTCCTCCCTGCTTGAATCCTGTCCTTGTGACAGTCAAGATCTTCTACCCAAAAGGAAAGCAGCGGGAAGTCCAAACCTCTTAAGTCTTCATGAGTATCTCTCTCTGCTCAACCCCAGGGACCTTCCTAACCTTCAATAAGCATAGCTCCCACTAACCGTGTATTTACTTATGTGGGAGGCTCTGGCACAGAGATCATTCTCCCCAGGTTACAGATGAGGAACTAAGGGAAAGAGAGGGGAAGTAGCCTGCCCGGGCTCACACAGGCTGAGAAGAGTCAGAGTCTGATTCTAACCCTCATCTAGCTGATTCCAAATCTCCTGCTTCTATTCTCTGGTCCCTGCCAGCCTTTGACTTTTCAAAGGTTGGTGTCTCGGAGTGAGAAGAAGGGGAAAGATGTGCCTTCAAGTCTCTGGGTGTGCCAGGCTCTGACCCCCCGGCTGAGACCCCCTGGGCACCCACAGAATGGAGGGTAGGCTTTGAATTCTCACAGACCTCTAGAGTGCTGGATGTGAACAAGCTGGCCCACAAGACAGAGGGGCAAGGGCCTTTGAGTCTACAACCAGAGACTCAGGCCTATGGTTGTAGGAAAGGACAGCCAAGAAATGATAGGACAGAGTTCAGATTTAGAATTATCACAGATGTGGGTTCAAATTCTAACTCTGCAGCTGCATGATTTGGGGGAAGTGGCTTAGCCCCTCGGGGCTCCCACTTCTCCATTTAAAGCCCTCTTTGCAAGGCTCTTATGAGAGAAATGAGAACACGGCAGACAATGTTTAGCATGGTGTTGGCTCCAAGTAGGCAGTAATAATTTTTAGTAAAGTTTCAGGGCAAGTACAATTTGGCTTGGCCAAGAAGAGAAACAAGGGCATGGAGGCCTCACAAAGCAGTGGGGGAGGTGGGACTCACAGTCCCTTTGTGAGAAAGGACTTAGGCTAGGCATCTCTAAGGTCTCCCCCACCGGGTAATTCTTTGAAATCGATACCATCTACCAAACACACCAAAGAGTGATGAGGAAATATATTAAGAGAAGTAAAGTAACTTGCTAAGTGTCACACAGTTTGGAAGCAACAGACCTGACCTTTAAAACTAGGTCTTCCAAATACAAAGGTACACACACTTCTCCCCATGTACACACTGCTGCAGGTGCTCTAGAGCTACATTCCGAGACACTTTCCAGCCACCTCAGTTTAACCACATCTCTTCATTTCAGGAGCTCAGAGCCACTGAAAGAATTTTTCTTATGAAATACACACTTGACCCTTGAACAACACATGGGATTAAGGATACCAACCCCACACAAAATCAAAAATCTGTTTCTAACTTTTGATTCCCTAAAAACGTTACTAATAGCCTACTGATGACCAGAAGCCTAACCAATAACATGAACAGTCAAAAAACATATATATATATATATATATATATATATATATATATATATGTTTTATATACTTTATTCTTACAACAAAGTAGAGAAAAAAATTAAGAAAATCATAAAAAACAGAAAATACACTTATAGTACTGTACTTATATTAAAAAAAAATATCTGTGAACTTGTGGACCTGTGCAGTTCAAACCCATGTTGTTCAAGAGTCACCTGAACTTGCGGTACCAGGGTGGCTCAGTTGGTTAAGTGTCTGACTTCAGCTCAGGTCATGATCTCATGGTTCATGAGTTCAAGCCCCACATCAGGCTCTGTGCTGACAGGGCAGAGCCTGGAGCCTGCTTTGGATTCTGTGACTCCCTCTCTCTCTGCCCCTTCTTCATTCATACTCTGTGTCTCTTGCTCAAAAATGAATAAACATTTAAAAAAAATTTTTTTAAAGAGTCAACTGAACTTATAAAAGAGTGTGTTAATGAAAGTATATACTGAAAAGGAATAAATATATATATGTGTGTGTGTGTGTATGTATACACACACACACACACACACACACACACTTAAAAGTAAAGTGTCTTTGATGTTCTGTAGTTTCATCACAATTTATATTGCTGTGAATTTCTATTTATCTTAGTTGAAATTTGTTGTGCTTTTTAAGCCTGAGTTTTGGTGTTTTTAAAAAATTCTTGGTAAGTTCCAGCCACTGTGTTTTGTTTTGTTTCGAAAATTGCCTCTTCCCCATTATTTACACAATCGTCTCCTTCTGGAACTCCAAAGATATATATATTAGACCTTCATGACCTATTCATGTCTCTTAACCTTGCTTTTTTGTTGTCTGTATCTCTGGATACTGGATAGTTTTTTAAAGAATCATCTTATCAGTTCATTAATTTTCTCTTCAGCTATATCTAACCTACTGTAAATTCATCCAGTGAATTTTACACTTCAATAATTACATACTTTTTCCCTAGAAGTTCCTTTTGGTTCTTTTACAAATCTGTACTTTAAAAATTAGTGTCCTGACTTCCCAGGGAGATGGTAGAGTAGGAAGACCCTGAGCTCACCTCATCCCATGGAAACAACTAGATAAAATCCACATCAGTTAAATTACCCAGAAAACAGCCCAAAGATTGGCAGAAATCAGTCAAGGGATTTACAACATAAGAGGATGTAAAGTACAACACCATATACCTAAAACACGATGGAAAGAGAAATAAAGAATAGGTTCAAACTGAAGTGACCATCAACTTTATATAGACTACTATGTATATAAGATATTATATACAAACCTAATAGTAACCATAAATCAAAAAGCCATTAATTGATATGCAAAGAATAAAGAAAATAGAATCCAGGTATATCACTAAAGAAAGCAAGCAAACCATGAAAGACAGCAACAGAAGAAAGGATCAGAGAAAAACTACAAAAACAACCACAAAACAAGTACCAAAATAGCAATAAATACACACCTATCAATAATTATTTTGAATGTAAATGGCCTAAATACTCCAATCAAAAGATACAGGGTGACAGAGTAAATTTAAAAGGCAAGACCCACTTATACATGCTACCTATAAGAGACTCATTTCAGACCTAAAGATGCATACAGATTGACAGTGAAGGGATAAACATTTATTATGTAAATGGATGTCAAAACAAATCCAGAGTAGCAAAACTTATATTGGACAAAATAGACTTTAAAACAAAGACTGTAACAGGAGATAAAGGACACTGTATTATCATAAAGGGGACAATCCAATAAGAATATATAACAACCGTAAATATTTATGCACCCAACATGAAAGCACTCAGATACACAAAGCAGCTAATAACAAAGTAATCAATAGTAATATACAATAGTAGGTGGCCTCAACACTCTACTTACATCAATGGATAGATCATTCAAACAGAAAATCAACAAGGAAACAGGGTCCTTGAATCAACACTGGGCCAGATGGATCTAAGAGATATATTCAGAACATTCCACCCTAAAACAGCAGAATACACATTCTTTTCAAGGGCACCTGCAACATTCCCCAGAATAAATCACATATTAGGCCACAAAACAAGCCTCAACAAATTCAAAGATCGAAGTCATACCATGCATCTTTTCCAACCACAATGCTATGAAACTAGAAAGCAACCACAAGAAAAAATCTGGAAAGAACACAATACATGCAGGTTAAATAACATGCTCCTAAATAATGAACAGGTCAACCAGGAAATCAAAGAGGAAATAAAAAAGTACACGGAGACAAATGAAAATGAAAACACAATCGTCCAAAATCTTTGGAATACAGCAAAAGTGGTTCTAAGAGGGACATTTATAGCAAAATAACTCTACCTCAAGAAGCAAGAAAAATATCAAATAAACAACCTAACATTACACCTAAAGGAGTTAGAAAAAGAAGAACAAACAAAACCCAAAAACAGTAGAAGGAAGGAAATATTAGAGTGGAAATAAACAAAATAGAAACTAAAAAAAAAAAAAACAACAATAGAACAGATCAATGAAAACCAGAAGCTGGTTCTTTGAAAAGATCAACAAAATTGATAAACTTTTAGCCAGACTCATCCAAAAGAAAAAACATAAAAGATGACTCAGATAAACAAAATCAGAAATGAAAGAGGAGAAATAACAACCAGTACCACAGAAAGACAAACAACTGTTAAGAGAATATTATGAAAAATTATATGCCAAAAAACTGGATAACCTAGAAAAAAAATGGATAAATTCCTAGAAACATAAAACCTCCCAAAACTGGATGAGGAAGAAATAGAAAATCTGAACAGACCAATTACCAGTAATGAAATTGATTCAGTAATCTAAAACTCCCAACAAACAAAAGTCCAGGACCAGACGGCTTCACAGGTGACTTCTACCAAACATTTCCCTATTCTTCTCAAACTATTCCAAAAAATAGAAAAGTAAGAATACTTCCAAATTCATTCTATGAGGCCTGCACTACCCTAATACCAAAACCAGATAAAGATGCTACAGAAGAAAAAAAAAAAAAAAACTACAAGCCAATATCTCTGACAAACATAGATGCAAAAATCCTCAACAAAATATTAGCAAACTGAATGCAACAATACATTAAAAAAATCATTGACCATAATCAAGTGGGATTTATTTCTGGGTTGCAAGGGTGGTTCAATATTCGCAAATCAATTAACATGATACATCACATCAACGAGAAAAAAAATAAAAACGATATGATTGTTTCAATAGATGCAGAAAAAGCATATGACAAAGTACAACACTCATTCATGATAAAAAAAACCCTCAACAAAGTAGGTTTAGAGGGAACATATCTCAACATAATAAAAGCCATATGTGAAAAACCCACAGTTAATATCACACTAATTTGTGAAAAACTGAGAGCTTTTCCCTTAAGATCAGAAACAAGACAAGGATGCCCACTCTCACCACTTTTATACAACATAGTACTGGAAGTCCAAGCCACAGCAATCAGACAAGAAAAAGAAATAAAAGGTATCCAAATTGGTAAGGAAGAAGTAAAACTTTCACTATTGGCAGATGACATGACGCTATATATAGAAAACCCTAAAGATTCTACTAAAAAACTTCTAAAACTGATAAACAAATTCAGTAAAGTCTCAGTATACAAAATCAACATTACATTTCTGTACACTAATGATTAAATAGCAGAAAGAGAAGTTAAGAAAGAATCCCATTTATAACTATACCTAAAATAATAAAATACAAAGGAATAACTTAACCAAGAATATGAAAGACCTGTACACTCTGAAAACTATAAACTATTTTTTTATTTTGTGAGAGAGAGAGCTCACAAGTTGGGGGGGGGGAGATCAGGAGGGGGGAAAGGGATAGAGAAGGGGGGCAGAGAGAATCCCAAGCAGGCTCCATGCCCAGTACAGAGCCCAATATGGGGCTTGATTCCACGACCCTGGGATCATGACCTAAGCCAATATCAAGAGTCGATGCTCAACCAACTGAGCCATGCAGGTGTCCAAAACTATAAACTATTGACTAAAGAAACTGAAAATGACACAAGAATTGGAAAGACATTCCATGCTCATGGATTGGAAGAACAAATATTGTTAAAATGTCTATACCACCCAAAGCAATCTACATATTTAATCCAATCTCTACCAAAATACCAACAGTACTTTTCACAGAACTAGAACAAATAATTCTAGAACTTGTAGGGAGCCAAAAATGACCCTGAACAGCCAAAGGAATCTTGAAAAAGAACAAAACTTGAGATATCACAATTGCAGATTTCAAGATATACTGCAAAGCTGTAGTCATCAAGATAGTATGGTACTGGCACCAAAACAGACACATAGATCAATGGAATAGAACAGAAAACCCAGAAATGGACTCACAGCTATATGGCTAGCTCCTCTTTGACAAAGCAGTAAAGAATATCCAACAGAAAAAAGGCAGTTTCCTTAACAAATGGTGCTGGGAAAACTGGATGGAAACATGCAGAAGAATGAAACTGGACTACTTTCTTATACCATACACAAAAATAAATTCAAAATGGATGAAATACCTAAATGTGAGACCTGAAACCATAAAAATCTTAGAAGAGAGCACAGGCAATAATTTCTCTGACATCAGTCATGAAAACATTTTTCTATATATGTCTCCTGAGGCAAGGGAAATACAAGCAAAAAACAGATTTTGGAACTACATCAAAATAAACAGCTTCTGCATAGCAAAGGGAACCATCAACAAAACTAAAAGGCAACCTACAGAATAGGAAGAGATATTTGCAAATGACATATCTGATAAATGGTTAGTATCCAAAATATATAAAGAACTTATAAAATTCAACACCCAAAAGACAAATAATCCAAGTTAAAAATGAGCGATGACATGAATAGTCATTTCTCCAAAGAAGACATCCAGATGGACAGCAGAGATGTGAAAAGATCCTCAATATCATTCGTCATCAGGGAAATGCAAATCAAAACTACAACAAGATACCACCTCACCCCTATCAGAATGGGTAAAATTAACAAGAAACAACAAGTGTTGGCAAGGATGTGAAGAAAAAGGAACACTCATGCACCATTGGTGTGAATGCAAACTGGTGCAGCCACTGTGGAAACAATATGGGAGTGTCTCAAAAAATTAAAAGTAGAATTACTATATGACCCAGTAATTCCACTACTAGGTATTTACCCAAAGAAAAGAAAAACACTAATTCAAAAAGGTATATACACCCCTATGTTTATGGCAGCATTATTTACAATAGCCAAATTATGGAAGCAGCCCAAGTGTCCACTAACAGATGCATGGATAAAGAAGATGTGGTATACATACATACAATGGAATATTCCTCAACTATAGAAAAGAATGAAATCTTGACAGGTGAAACAATATGGATGGAGATAGAGAGTATAATGCTGAGCAAAATAAGTCAGAGAAAGACAAATATCCTATGATTTAACTCATATGTGAAATTTAAGAAACAAAACAAAGGAATAAATAAAAGAGACAAACAAAAAAACAGACTCAACTACAGAGAACTGATGGTTAGCAGAGGAGAAGTGGGTGGAGGGATGGGTGAATTAGGTGAAGGGGATTAAGAGTACAGTTATGATGAGCACTGAGTAATGTATAGAATAGTACATTCTATCACTATCATGTACACCTGAAACTAATATAACACTGCATTAACTATACTGGAATTAAGTTTTTTTTTTATTTTTTAAATAAGTAACTTAAAACGAGTATCTCTTGCTCTACTCATATTATCAAACCTTTATTTCTTAAAACATATTCAGCACAGCTATTTCCTATGTCTGATCATTTCAGTATCTGAAGTTCTACATCTAATCGTCTGATTCTGTAGCCTGTTGTTTCTGCTAATTCTCACTCATGGTATCCTGTGTCCTGGTGTGATTTTATGATTTTTGACTTGAACTTAAATGTCTCCTGGAATCTTACACCTATGAGAACTCTCTGAGCCTGTGCTGACCTTGGCTTCCTGCAGAGATAACGTGTCTTTGTTTCTGCCAGTCACCTGTAGGAAGCACCAACTCCCAAATGTAGGGAGCACTTTCAGTTAGCCTTTTTCCTTAAGGATTTCAGGCTACACATGAATTTGGGCCATGTATCCATGTGAGAGTCAACTTTGGATTAAGAATTCCCAGAAGAGGGTGTTTGAGTGGCTCAGTCAGTTAAGCATCCATCTGACTTCAGCTCAGGTCGTGATCTCACGGTTCATGAGTTCAAGTCCCGCATCAGGCTCCGCACTGACGGTGCTTCTCTCCCTCTCTCTATGCCCCTCCCCAACTCATGCTCTCTGTCTCAAAATAAATTTTTAAAAAACCAGAATTCTCAGAAGAGGCATTTCCCCTCATCCACATAGGGCCAAGTTGTTCTTGTTCTCTCTTATATGAACAGGGTTCATTTCTTGGTTACTCTTATATTAAAGGTGTAGCCCTTGGGGCCCCAGATTTTTGCAGGTGTCCTTTACTAAACTTCTTACTTGGGCAGGCCCCAGGATTTATCTGTATTCTCCCACTCCCAGCCCAGCATCAACATGGAAACTTAAGGTCACCAGTGTTTGGTAACTCCTGGAATAAAAGCAGGCACTGTGCTCCATCCCAGTGTCCATACTCCATCCAGTTTCAGGCTCTATGATTCCCTAGTTTCCTACAATTCAGAGCATATTATAATTTTAGAAGTATTTTATCTGATATATCACTGTTATCATTTGGAAACTTGTTCAGGGTATTTAAGGCATCATTGCTTCAGAAATGAGAGTCTTTGCACAGACATTGCAGGCAAAAATATTAGTCATTTCCCATCTCAAAGAGAGGCTTAAGCAAATCTGGGCTGTGGGTAAGTATTTTCTAAAATATCACTCTCCCTTCTCTTTCTTCTTTTCAGTAATTCTCCCCCATCCTGAATGTACTTAATTCCCATTGTTGTACTCTCTCCCCTCGATAAAAAGAAAGGTGTAAACTAATTATGTTAAAGTATGAATGAGTAACAACAGTTTATCTCCTTTCCCTGGTAGGTTACATATAGGTAGTATATTATGTTATCAGGAAACTTCTTAGATTTTCTCTTCCTTAAAAATTAACATATTGAGAGGATCCTGGAGAGATAGAGTCTGATTGAAGGAGTGACTGCACGATTTTAAATTACAGGAATCTGTCAGTCAGAGATCCTTCCCATTAGCCACAGGCCAGATGCATAGAGACCACTCCTTCTTTAGACCCCCTCTGTCCTCTAAAGACCATGAAGTATCAGGTGGGCCAAGAGGTTCATAAGTTCATTTGTGAGCTGGCCTGCCACACCACATGTGTGGATCCAGACCCCTCACCCAGCAGACCCACCATGGAACTGTACACATGAGCACATTAGATTCAGCCCAACCTGCCAGCATGGTGGGTGGTGAGCTTATGTCAGATGGCTCTTTACAAGCTCCCACAGCTTACTTTCCTCCTCCATCTCTCACCAGCATTTCCTAACCTCTTGCTCCAGGCAGAGAGGAGCTTTGAGGAGGTAGAGTCACTGATGCATGCAGGAAGAAAAGTGGATTCTAGTGTTTAGACAGCTTGTAACTCTAGCATCTGGGTAATGCTTTAAGTACCTGTGTGTATCCTGTGAGATCCTTAGAGAATATACCAGACAGTGATGAGAGCCCCTAACACCTTCTGCCTATCTTTTGGGATGCTTCCCTCTCTTCCATCCTCCCTCCCAAGCAAACTTAGGGTCCTAGTCAGCTTTCCTATTGCTGCTTCCCCTTAGAAGGGGCCCAGCGATGTCACCTGGGAAGACTGCCAGCAATCCCTTGAGGGGCCTCAGGTAGCACTTCCTCTCACACATACATGTGACTAGATGGTGTTCTAGTTATATATTGCTGCATAATAAGCCACCCCAAAACATAGTGGCTTATAACAATTGTTACTTTTGTTTATGAATATTCAACTTGGGTGGAGCTTTATGGAGGAGCTCATCTTTGCTTACCAGCTGGGGCAGCTCAACTGGGGCTGAAGGATCCATCCCAAGATAACCTAAATGGCTGGAAAGGTGGTGTCATCTATTGGCTTGGGCCTCCTCATAGCATGGCACTTGGGTCCCAAGAGTAAATGTTCTAATACGTCCAGGCAGAGGCTGCAAGGCTTATGATCTAGCCTCAGAAGTCCAGAACGTCATTTCAGCTTCATACTAAAGTTTTGTTTTTGTTTTTGTTTTTAGTAATCTCTACCCCCAGCATGGGGCTCGAACTCACAACCCCAAGATCAAGAGTCACATGCTCTTCTGACTGAGCTAGCCAGGCACCCCATTTCTGCTTCATTTTAAGTCACAATGCCAACCCAGATGCAAGGAAAAGGTGATTGGATCACACTCTCAACTGGAATAGTAAGATAGAAGATGTGGTCATCTTTACTACACAGGAATCTGAATGAATAAGAAGGTTTCAGAATTTCAGTGTGTGTGTGTGTGTGTGTGTGTGTGTGTGTGTGTGTGTGTGTGTTTGGGAGAGACGGTCATTTATCCATTCATTCGACCATTCAACAAGCACTTCTGAATACTTCCACAGAGTCATTCAAGGTAAGACCTCACTCCCGAGGAGCCCCTTGTCATGTGGGGGAAGCACATACAGATACATGAATGTGTATATTTATTTATCCATTCAACACACGTTGTTCGAGCACCTACTGAGTGCCAGGCCCAGTGATGGGGCACAAGGTGGCCAAGCTGGACAGGCCCTATCCTTATGAAGTTCACAGTTTGTTAGAAAAGACATCAAAGCTATGATTACAAAAAGTGTGGTGAAGGCTCAGAGAAGGGCTTCATGGGGCTGGGAGGGTCTCTGGCACACAGATGTGACAAAGTCTCCCTGGAAAAGAGGTATTTAAGCAGGAACCTGTAGTGAGAGTTTATGCAGATGAAGGGGAGGAAGCAAGTATGCTCTTAGATGTTTAGTGAGGTGTGTGCTTGCTCATGCACATTGTGTATATCCGTGTGTGTGCATGTTGGAAGCATGTACAAGTATGTATGGGTGCATGCACATGTGAGTGCATATATGCACGCATGTGTTTACAGAAACACCAGGACCTCCTCTCCTTCACCAGGGCTAAGCTGATGGACTGTCCTTACTCTGCAATTCAGAGGACTGGGGAACAGCACCCTTATCCCTACTGCCTCACATCTCAAGGGCATGACCCATCCCTTTTTGCACTCATTTGAAGCAGACACACATCCCTGGTCCCCATAAAGGCACATGTTAGCATGACCTGTGACTGGTGTGCAGCACTGAAAAGAGGAGGCAAGCTCCAGACCCAGCTTCAAGGCAGTCTGTCCACCTCCAGCTCAGGCCTGCTGGGGCATCCTTGGGACCTCCCAGCTCTCCTGTTGAAGCTGCATATAACCCGAGGTCAGGATAACACAGGGGGAGGGCATAGGAGGGGGGCCCTGCCACTGACCAGACTAGACTGCCAAATGTAGCCTGGACAAGCCCTTGCTCATCTCTGGGCTTCAGAAATCTGTGTTGTAAGAAGGGGATCCATCCTGTGAGGAAGAGACCCTTTCCCTCTTGAGTCAGGCAATGCTACCCCAAAGATAAGTGCATAAAAGCTCTCTAAGGGCCACTCTAGTTTGCAGTCCTTTTCTCCATGATAGGGAGGTTAAGGGTAGAAGGAGTAGGCAGAAGAGGGAGGGAGGTGAGGAACAAGGCTGGGCCTGCCCTGGGCTGTCACATGGCCCCAAGGGAAAGCTGTCCCAGCCCCATGTCCCCAACTCACCAGCCATCCGCTCCTCAATAGCACACCGGGGAGAGAAAGAAAAGACAAATAATAATCATAGCAGTAATAATAGTCTCAGGACTATTCCAATCATTCTCTCTTGGCCCTCCCATTGCCCTATAGTCACCTGCCTTCTGTCAGGATTTAATTCAACTGCACATAATCAAGAGCAACAGCAATGGCTAACAGTGGCTTTAACAGGATAAATGTTTCTCTCCCACATAAAAGAAATCCAGAGGCAGGCACTCTAGGCCTGGTATGGTGACTCCACAAAGTCTATAGGGACCCAGTCTCCCTCTAGTTCACTGCTCTTAAGTTAGTAGAGCCTAATCCTTATCTTCATGTCTAAGATGGCTGCTATAGTTCCAGCCATCACATCTGTAGACAAGGAAGTTCTTTACCTTTTTTTTAGTTAACTAAAAGGTTTAATGAGGTATAATTTACCTAAAATAAAATGCATACATTTTAAGTATAGAGTTTGATAAATGTTGACAAATTTAAATGCCCACATAACCACCACATCAGCTGAAAAACAGCACATTTACATCTCCCTAGAAAGTTCTCTTGCTTCTTGCCATCAATGCTCCCCTTTGACATTACTATAGATTAGTTTTCCTTTTCTAGAACTTCATATAAAGTGCAATAATTTAAAATTTACTCTTCTGAGGAGGGCACCTATTGGGATGAGCACTGGGTGTTGTATGGAAACCAATTTGACAATAAATTTCTTATAAAAAAATAAAAATAAAATTTATTCTTCTGTGTCTGGATTCTGTCACTCAGCATAACACTTCTGAGGTATACCATTGTGTGTATCAGCAGAATTTTATTGCTGAGTAATATTCCACAGTATGGATGGGCCATTGTTTATCTATTCACACATTGATAGACATTCACTTATTTCTTCCCCTCTCTTTTAGAAGACTTTCTAGAAGTTCCACATAACATTTCTTCTTGGATTTCAATAGCCAAAAACATTCACATGGCCACATGCAGCTACAAGGAAGCTGAGAAATGTAGACCTTCAGTTGGGTGACAGTTGGGATTTTTCTTCTAGGAGGAAGGGGCAAGTGGATAATGGGCACAAATAGAGGTCTCATGTGGTAGACTGAGAAACCAAGACCCAAAGAAGCAGTGATTTCCCTAAAGTCATCTATGTTCTCATAACAGAGAGGGTCAAAGATCCAGATTTAGGGCCTTTTCAATCTGTGCCCAGCAGACCATCTCACATGGAGTGGGAATCACCCACTGGCCAATGTCCACAGAGTCTAGGTTACCAGGAGAGAGCATTGTGAAGTAGCCAGCTGGCATCACGAAAGAGAGATCATGCTGATGCCATGGAACATTTGACTGAGCACCAGGCTTTTACCCAACATGTCAGTAATCTGTAAAGCCATCCAGTGGGCTAGTTACTCCTGTTAGCCCCATTTCTCAGAACAAACCGACACTGAGAGAGGTTAAGTAACTTACCTAAGGTTATACAGCTAGCAAATGGCATCTCTGGGGTTCCAGACCTGCAGTTCCGCTGAAGGTCAGTTCTGACCACACTGAGAAATACACTTTAGAGTCGCTCAACATCCTTTCCAACAGGTAGAGGAGACTGTAGCTTCAGACGCATAAATAAACAGTCCTTCCAGAGCCCCTGTCAGCCTCAGGGGCCTGCCACAGACCCCTACTCTCCTAATTCACTCAGGACTTCTCATAACTCCACTCTCCTCCATTTCATGCCTATAACGTATTAACATAAACAACGGTGCTGACAGCAGCTCAGTTCTAACAGGCTCATGCTGGAATCTGACTGATGATTTTCATCAGGGAAAAGACTAAACAGGTTAAGATGATTAAATTTTCTTAAACCTACAGCTAAGCCTAATCAAAGCCATTTGTGCAGAGGTGTGTGTGTGTTTTCCTTTGCTGGAAGGTTGATTGGCAGTTTCAAATAGATGAATATGACTTCTGGGGGAACAGAGTTAAAATAAGGCATTTTCCACAACTTGCAGACATTAGCAGAGGCCACTGCCACTTCTTGGTCTGGGCTGGAACTATTGTTTTCCCTGAGAAACTTCTAATGATGAAAATAAAATTCAGAGGATCTATGTTTCATCCTCTCCCTTCCTACTCCTCCCACCCCAACTTGTGTTCTTTTATAATTAGAGCTGTGTTGAACGGATAGGAAAGGGCCACAGCTTCCAGGAATTTGAGGGCGAAGGAACCTCTCACACAGCCTGCATGCATTATCTTGGGCAGGGCCTTTCCCCCCTCTGAACCATGGCTGCCCTGTCTGTGCAATGGGAGGCTGGCCCCAGGGATCTCTTGTATATCATTCCTGGTCAGTAGAATAGAGGCAAAGCAAATGGGGCAAGGCAGGAATCAAGCTCCTTATGCGTGATGTTGTTTGTCACACTGAGCTCTCAAGAGGACTTGCTGATTATGATTAGGTCACATAACCTACCTGGATACTGAAGAAAGTGCACATAGGAGAAGGGAGGATGAAACTCCTGACCAAGACAATACTGCCTGGCTGTTCCGCCCTCTGATAACACCAGATGTCAAAATGCTGACCACCCCACCCACCTATTGGGAATGCATTTGTAGGCTCTTACAGACACCTGCTCACTGCACAGTATAGCTCCCTAGTGATGGCTATGCACTCTCTGGCTCTTTGACCCCTTTGTCAGCACCCTCCTAAGTGATCCTCCTCAGAGCCTCTTACAGCTCAGGTTCCTCTTCCCAGTAGGCAGGTCCTATCAAGATGGCTTGAGCCCTAGTCTGTCCACATGACAAGAAAAGCTCATGTGAGGCTGCTCTACAGCCACTGCCCTTGCCCCTCCCCCTGCCACCAGGGGCCACTCCAGCCAGCCCTCCAAGTCCCTAGAAAGAAGCAGGCAGCGGTCTGCATGTTTGCAATCACCGCCAAACTCCAGGTGATATATGCTATAACCATTCTCAGTGTCCTTCCTTCTACTTCATGTAGCAAGACAGCCTATGAGTTTCTGAAGCTCAGCAAATATCATGCCAAGGGGTAGTGCTAGACTCCTCTTCTGACAGCCCACTTCCAATCACCGCAAGTACTTCTGAGGTCCTATTAATCTGTTTGGGGGAAGCATTTCTTTCTTACCCATGGAGTAGAGGATATGGGAGGACACAAAGACACCTGAATTCCGTTCAAATCTCTATTTTCTTTTATGTAGGCTGGAAATAGATGATAAGGGTGAGTAGTCACTGGACCATTTCTGCTACCTTTTAGTAATCTGCATAGATGCGGCTGGTATCTTACTTTGTAATTTTTTTTTTTTTTTAGTTTTGGGGCTTCAGCCAATATCCTAAAATATCAATATGGGGTTACACAGTTTTTAGGGTCTTTCCCAGGACTTTCTCCTAGAAAAAAAAGGGCAAACTAAACCCAAAGCAAGCAGAAGAAAGGAAACAAAGACCAGAGTAGAAATAAATGGAATAAAGACTAGAAAAACAATATAGATGGGGCGCCTGGTGGCTCGGTCGGTTAGGCGTCTGACTTCAGCTCAGGTCACGATCTCACAGTCTGTGAGTTCGAGCCCCATGTCAGGCTCTGTGCTGACAGCTCAGAGCCTGGAGCCTGCTTCAGATTCTGTGTCTCCCTCTCTCTCTGCCCCTCCCCTGCTCATGCTCTGTCTCTCTCTGTCTCAAAAATAAATGAAAACATCAAAAAAAAAAAAAAAGAAAAACAATAGAGAAAATCAACAAAACCACAAGTCATTCTCTGAAAAGATCAACAAAATTGACAAAATTGGAGCTAGACTGGCCAAAATGAAAAGAGAGAAGGTTCAAATGACTAAAATCAGAAATGATAGAGAAGACATCACTATCAACCATATAGAACAAAAAGGGTTACAGAAAGGTCCCATTTTCCTGGACTTCACTTTGCTGAGCTGCATCGACATTGTGTTTTGCAACAAACTGAAGATTTGGGAATCCTGCACTAAGCATCTACAGGCACCATTTTTCCAACAGCATTGGCTCACTTTGTGTCTCTGTGTCACATTTTTGTAATCCTTGCTATATTTAAAAATGTTTCATGATGGTTATATTTGTTATGATGACTTATGATCATTGATTAAACTTGCTGAAACCTCAGATGATGGTTAGCATTTTTTAGTAATAAAGCATTTTTTAATTAACGTCTGTATGTTGGTTTTTTAGACATAATGCTATTGCTCACTTAATGTATAGTGTAAACATAACTTTTATATGCCCTGGGAAACCAAAAAATTCACTTGGCTCACTTTATTGTGATATTCACGTTACTGCAGTAGTTTGGAACAAAACTCACACTATCTCCCAGGTAAGCCTGTAAAAGGGAATACTTCAAACAACCATATGCCAACAAGTTAAATAACTTAGCTGAAACGGACAAATTCCTACAAAGATAAAAACTATCCAAACTGGCTCAAGAAGAAATAGAAAATCTAAATAGACCTATAACAAGACAGGATAATTAGTACCTTTAAAACTTCCCACAAAGAAAAGCCCAGGCTCAGAGATTTCACTGAATTATATCAAAACACTTAAAGAAAAATTAATACTAAAACATCATAAACTCTCCTAAACAATAGAAGAGAACACTTCCCAACTCATTATGTGAGACTAGAATTACCTTGATACTAAAACCAAAGACATCACAAGAAAGCTAAAGATCAATGATCTCTTATGAATATACATGCAAAAATCCTCAACAAAATACCAGCAAACTGAATTAAGCAAAATAGAAAAAGAATTATACACTGTGATCAAGTGATATTTATCCCAGGAAGGCAAGGTTGGTTTAACACCTGAAAATCAATGTAATACATCATACTAATATAAAAAAAGGACCAAAAAAAGAAAAAAGACACCCACATGATCATCTCAACAGACACAGAGAAAGCATCTGTCAAACTCAAAAGAGAGGAGACAGAAAAAGGTGCTCCGGACAGAGGAAACAAATTAACCAAAGTTACAAGGGAAGAAGTTTTATTTGGGGGACGAACAGGGAGTAAAGAAGATATTTTCAGAAGGAGATGAGGGAGGGGTTCAATCTAGGGAGAGCCTTGAATGCCAGTTTAAGGGATCAAAGGGGAGCCATGAGAGGTTTGAGCAGAGCTCTGACATAATGAAAATTGCATTCTAGGAAGCTAATCTGGACCAAATTATCCAGTGATGAATTTATATACACCAATGTGACTCTAAGGTACAGATAACAATAACCAAAATTTCCTGGAGGGTGACTTGGAATCTAATTTACTCCCACAGTAGATACATGCTTTGCAGATGGAAGTATACATAGGTTTTGAGGCTTTCTTCAAGAAAAAGAAAATAGGTGCATCTGGGCAGCTTAGTCAGTTAAGCTTCTGACTTCGGCTCAAGTCATGATCTCCTGGTTCATGAGTTTGAGCCCCGCATCAGGCTCTCTCCTGTCAGCACAGAGCCCCCTTCAGATCCTTTGCCCCCACCACACACACACATCTCTGCCCCTCTTCCGCTTGTTCTCTCTTTCTCTCTCTCTCTCTCAAAAATAAATAAACTTAAAAAAAATTTAAAGAAAAGAAAATTACAAATCAAAATGAAATACAAAAATAATATATATTTCAAATGAAAAAAATATTACTACAAATTACAACATGCCCATGGCTACTCCAAACCATGCAATACAAGGAATAGAAAGAAGAACCTTAACCAATGGAGTTATCATATCTGACTTTTGCAAACTGTACAAAAACATATGCCCAGGTGAACACACTGCACGGGCCCTGGAAGGATCCCTACAAATGAGCAGCCCTGAAGTTTGAGCCTCCTTTGCCTCATGGTGAATCTGTCCACAAGTATGCTGGAGCCAGTGTGTATGGGCTCATGAAAAACCATCATTCACACCTCTTCTCAACTTAATGTTCAGTGATGTCATGTTGGTAGATCAGCCATGGTGGGAACACTTGGGACAACAGAAATCATCAAAGACTACATAGTAGGACTTTTCCCAACCTTAGAAAGCTGGTTGTTAACCATTTGTCAGTATAACACTGAATTTGCTCCTATTTATGGCTAACGTGTAAATCCAGTTCAGGTCCTTGGCACAAAGTCCCTGTCATTGGCTATCACAGCTGGACTATTCAGAGGCCAAACTCATTAGCCTCAGTATCAAATCAGGAGACGTCTAAGGCAGTGGGCTCAGTCTTCCATTTGTGCACTGACCACTCTCACCTTCTCTGTCCTTCACCGACCAAAACCCCCAAAGCAGCCCTGTAAGTGGTGCCATGCAGGTGAGACGAGGACATTTCAGATAAGGATCAGGGGTGACCCTTTTCCAGGCTTAGTAAGGGCAAGGAGACAGGGTCACAGGGGAGGGAGACTCTCTAAGCTACGAGCCTTGCAGTCCTCCAGGATAACAACCCTAAAGATGAAACCAGGCCCTGAGCCATCTCAGTGCCCCACTGGCTCCCTGCATGAGGTGACCTGAGTCTCCTGGATTAGGTGACATTTCCAGCCTTCAGCACTCTCAAGGCAGTGAGGCCCTATCTCCTCCCCCATGTCCACATCTCTCATTTCCCCTCATTTCACCTCCAGTTCTAAGGAGCCCCTCATTCCAATATGATGAGCTAAGAGGAGCCCATGTTCTTCTCCCTGTGCTCTCCAGAATTCATAGGCCTTAACCCTCTCTTTACTCTCCCTTCCTACTCCACAGTGAGGCTGCCTCAGGTTTTAGTGGGCCTCTAGCCTACCAGCCTTCTCCACCCATTCTCTGGACCTGCAGGCCCATTTCACAAACAGAGAAACTGGGGTTCAGAAATCAGAGTCACACTGAGACCTGCCTGACTCTAATGTCCACATCCTTTTCATTCTATTACATTGCCTCTTGAATCAGTGTGGGTTATGTCACCCACCAGCAGGGAGCCAGTTCCTAGGAAGAATGCATTCCAATCCCCCACAGAGGGTCCAGAATGTAAAGAATTCCCCAGGTGGTTGTCCCCAGCTTTAGGTCTGTGGGTTGAACACACAGGAGAGCAGACATGATAAACACAAGGATCAGAAGGCATTAGATGGGGATAGGGCAGTGTCCCAGGGTTACGGCCTGAGGACATAAGTGAATGGTACTCAGTGGGCCATACCTGGCTCCTGCCCATCTCTAGGAATGCTCGTGTCTAGGTGTGTGCAGCATCCATCAGCCAGGGTCATAACTGCTTGTGACACAAGCATAACCTGCCCAGGCTCTACGTGAGCACCCTTTGGAAATAAGCACTGACACCAGCAATGATTTAGGGATGGCACTTTGAGCCAAAAGATGTATGGTTGAATCTTGGCTCTGGTACTAACTAGACATGGGACCACATGTCTAACCTCTCTGAAGCTCAGTTGCACTCCCTGTAAAATGGAGGCAATAAAAGTACCCACCGTATGGGGGATCAGGTAGGAACCATATATCGTGGTTATTGTTGCTAAGATTGCACTATACCTGACAAATGTTTGCTGACTGAATGAATGGCAGTCCTTGCCCAAAGTTATCCAGCAAACCAGAGATGAGAGGCCAGTTCACTCAGGGGAGGAAGTATAGTCTAATGGTTAGGCACATACACTTTGAGGTCATAGCACACCGGTTCAAAATCCCAGCTCAGCCTAGACAAATTACTGAACCCATCTGTGCACCAGTTTCCTCATCTGTAAAATGGAGACAGTAATAGTATCTAATTAATTAGATAAATAGGTATAGATAGGTATAAAGGATATATATTTTTAAAGGATTAAACTAATATTTGTAAATAACTGAAAAAAAACAGTGCCTGGCACATTTTTTGCCATATCCAGGTGTCAGCCTATGGCTGTTGGCCAATAGGAGGACACTGGGCCCCAGGACTAAATTATTCCCTCCAGGAGCTTTTGCCCCAGGCACATCGCCCCATACCGAAGGTCTCCCACAGCTGCCAGACCTCTGTCATCTGTACCACTGGCCCCACCACTCACCCTGCTCAGATTTCCAATTATTTGTCCTGTTTTGAATTCAAGTGGGATATTAGCAGTGAGTCTGGCTTTATTAATGGCGGTGTCTTTAGTGTTATCGACTTTCTCACTCACTCCTCACTCCCACTCCAAGAAGCTCTGTTTCCTTTAATTAAGCCCCATGCTAAGTGCTGAGCAGGTGACGTGAGTCTGGAAAGGCCTTTGTTCTGGGACTTAGGCGCTTTCTCATGGACTGGATGTTGGAGAGACAGTGCATTGCTGCCTTTGAAGTCTGACATCCATCCCCACAACCAGAGAAGCGGGACAGTGTGGGGAGCCAGGCCCGAGCGGCAGAAACCTGGATCTCTCCCCGGTCTGTCTCCCTTATACCTATGAAGTGGGGGTGGGGTGCATGAGAGCATCTCCAAGCACTGTGACATCAGCCTCTACTGAGGATTGGATGTATTAGGCCAGCAGAGGGGAGGTTCCATTCTGCAGACTCAGTGGTGGGGTAACAAAAGCCACAGGTACCCCAAAGGGAGCAAGGCACAGAGAAAGCAGCCCAAACTTTGCATTACAGAGCATAGTTTGAATCCTGGCCCTGTTGTGCCTTGGCAAGTTACTTAAGCCTCAACTCCCTCCTCTGTAAAATGGGGCGAGAGGGGAACCTACCTCTCAGGAAATGACAGACCTTCAATGCCAACACTGCTATTAGGATCTCACTGCACAAAAAGGTTGCTGTTTGAGGGATAATTCTTTCCAGCCTCCAAGTCCTGCTTGGCCTTCACTACCTCAGTATGCCTTTCTGATCGCCAACACTGAATTAAGCCCAATCTTCTCGGCACGTGTTTCTACATATTGTCATGGACAGATGCACGCACACATCCCAGCATGTGTCCCACACTATGAAAGGATGGTGGACAGCTATGGCCTGCTGCTTATTCTATTTTTGGCAGCTGAGTAAAGAGGGAGACAGGCTCAGTAAATAGCAGGCACTTAGTGACTGGAACAGCTGAGTTCAGTTCAATTTACTTCATAGTAATGGCAACACCATCATTGCCAAGTAGACCCAGGCGAGACAGGCCTGCACTTAGTTCTCTAAGCTTTTCTAAGCACCATCAGAAAAGTGAGAGCCAAGGAAGGTGGCTCACTGTTAAGTGAGGACACGGAACGTTGTGTGTCAGTCCCCAGCATAGTAGCCACCACATGGAAATATGGAACAAATGTCACAGAATTGCTGATGGCCACAGAGGCCTTGGATAGTGATTGCCATGATGAACGTGACTGGGTCATCCAGACAAGTATTGGCACGTGCCTCCCTGCCTCACCATGTGGTTGGAAAGCCCCATACCTTTCTGCTGGCCCCCAATGCCCACACACGTCCCAAGACAACCACTACACTCTTCTGCATCATCTCCCAGCTGAGGGGGCTGCTATGGAGTGGGCTGGAAGAGAGACAACCAGGAGACCTCTGTCCAGTGCTAAATGGAAGTTTAGGGGCCTATGTTCCAGAGGTCTGGGGCGAGGAGCCTCATCCCAGGCACTGCCACCAATTTTACAATTAAACCTCTGCCCCTCCCTCATGGGGCCTTCTCACTTCCCTATGAAGCCCTACCCACCCTCCCAATGTCTCCTCGGCTCTCTCATCAGGATGCTCCCAGAGCACCCCTGGCTGGGGTGATTCTCCACAGCACATAGGGCACTTCCTCCTCACAGCCCCTGGCTGCAGCTGGCCACTGCTTCTCTTACCTCCCCTCCAAGACTGTGGGCTCCTCCGGGCTGGGCTTGCTCTAATTCTTCTCTGTGCCCCCAGTACCTAAAGGAAGAGCCAACACAGAGCAGGCAGTCAGGACAAGTCTGGCAACCCGGCTTCAGTCACAGAATTATGTGATTTTGATTTTGATAGTCTCTACATTTCACTCAGTTTTGGAAGAACCTACGCATCACTCCTGGACACTAGTCCTGTGCCTTCTGTACACATCACTTCTGGACACTAGTCCTGTACAAGTCAGAACTAGTGGCCTCTGTGTGAAAGACCGAAGCCCACTCAAACTGGTTTAAACAGACGAGAGCCGGTAAAGTATTGGATTCAAGTACACGTGAATCACCCACGTCTGGATTCAGGTGCTTGACCACGGACCTAGGAATTGCTCTACATTCCACTTCCCATGAACTTGCGTCACATTCACAGTCGCTTCCCCCAAGAAGTAACCAAATGGCCACCAGGAGCTGCACTCTGAGTCTCCCGGTTTAGCAATCCCAGAGCACAGACGTGCCTCTCTCCCGGTAGCTCCAGCAGCCTTCCCAAGGCGGTTTCTCATTGGCCTGGCGTGAGTCACGTGCCCAACTCTGACCACATTACTGCAGCCAAGAGGAGTGGTGCTCTGATTGGCCAGCTCTGGGTCACGTGCCCACAGGCGCCTAGGGTGAGAGGAGTCTAGTCAGCACGGCCCACAACACGTGGACTGAGACTGAGATGGGGGTTAGGCTGAGTGGATACCTTCCCCAAGGGAAATCATCATCCTCTTTCCAAAAGGAGGAGAATCGACACTGGCAAAAGAGAATCAGGCAAAACCAATTAATACTCACTGCAGCACTTTCATTAAATAAGGAAAGAAATGCAACAAGTCCAGATTGCAAAGGAACGTCTAAAAGCCTTCAGGAGACAGCACACCAAGCAAAAACAATCCAAGCTAGTGAATATGTAAATAAGAACCAGCTCTATCTCGCTGAAGCTCCACTGGGTGTCTCAGACTGTCAGAGCTGTAGGAGGTGAAAAGAGAGCAGGCTGGGGCAGTCCGGAAGGCTTCCCGGAGGGGTAGGTGAGGTTTGAAAGGCTGGCAGGCTCAAGAAAAACGAAGGATGTGTTTTGGGGCTTCTATGCTCAGGCATCAGGGAAATGGTGCTGGTCTTGGACGTCATACCGGGGCACAGAGCTGTCACAGAACCATGGTAGGGGTGGGAAGGGAGGTGAAGGGTAGGAGAGCCTCGCCCTTCCCAAGAGTTAGGCTCCACCCACAGGACCCGAGCCAACAAGATCAAAATCTAATTTACTCATTAGGCGTGTTTCTTCTGTACAAATCAAATCATGGGCTATTTTTCCACATCGTAAATATTGTTTTAAACTCTTGCTCATAGGCAATTAGATTACAAGCATCGCCTGGTGAGCTATACGCCAGCGCATTTGGCGGGCCTCTGGCAGCGCGTTTTGCTAGCAGTTTCCTTTTGAAATGTTTCCCAATGATTTTTAAGGGTCTTTGAAATCTTCTCCCTAGTGATGCGTGAGGGCCCTTGTCTGTGGCCATTAATCTCCATAACAGCCCAAGAGAGGCTCAGGCTCATCTGTGTTCATTTCCAAACGGCCTAGCTGAGCTCCACACCACTCCCCATTTCTCCCGGTTGCTCTTCACCAGTTAGCGACGCTCCCCTCCCCACCGCCTTGTGGGGAGGTCTTTTTTATTAAAGACCCAGGAAAGCATACTGTCTAAGCACCAGCCATTTTGGGATTTATATTTCAGTGCCAAGTTCTTCACTTCTTTTGAGCAAGTTATTCTATTTGTCCTCCATGGGCCTCAGTTTTGAGACCTGTAGAATGGGATTGATTCTTGCCTCACCAGAGTGGCCCCCTATTCTCTCTGCTGGCCTTTCTGGGCCCTCCTGAGCTCCCACAGCTAACTAGAAAGACTTGTATTCTTGCTTCTCTCCAAAATGCTCCCTTCCCTTTCAGAGCAGACTCTAGCCCGTTCATGTGCCCTCTCTGGCTCACATTAGGCCCTACCCTGAGGTGATAGCCCTCTCCTTCACACCTACATAATCCCAATCTGATCTGGCTGGGCACCAGGGACACCTCCTCCAGGACATGTTTCTGTGCCTTGGCCCTTGGTTACCTATATCCTTTGTGGACATTCATCCTATGAGACACAGTTTAGTCTCTGATAATAACAACAATAACTATAACCACCTTTTACTGAGCACCTACTATGTGCCATTCTCTATGGTAGAGGCTATATGTGCTATTTCTTTCAGTCCTCCCAACAATCTTACACTGTAAGTGTTACTATTCCTATCTAACAGATGAGGAAACTGAGGCTCAGAGAGGTAACGTGACACATCAAGTTCACACAGCTTATAATGGCTAGGCCAGAATTTAAAGAAGGATCTTGTACTGACCTTTTGCTGTGTCAGGAAGGGGCTGGACCTCTTTGAATACCCACAACGGTCCATGAAGCAGGTAGTGCTATCCCCATTTCAGAGAAGAGAAAATAAAGGACCGAGAAGTGGCATCTCCATCCACAGTTTCTTAGCTGACCCATGGAGTAAGAGTTTAAGTCAGCTGCTGACTTCACAGACCTACTCCTCCTACCCTTCACCCCACCCACACACAGCTCCAGAAGTGTAGTTGCCTTGTCCCCAGACTAGGGGACAGCCCCACTTCCCAAGGGTCCCAAGGGACCAGCCCACCTTCCCAGAGACAGTGTACCTGCTCAGAGCCATGTGAAGGACAAAGGTGAGAAGCCCATACTCATGGAGAAGGGTCCAGAGTGCATGACAAAATACAAAATCTCTTCCAGTGGGCTTTTCATTCCTTCCTTTCTTCCACAACTATTTATGGAGCAGCACTCTGCACAAGGGGGTACCTGGCTCTGTGTCCTTCCAGGAAAAAGTCACTGCCTGTGTCCTAGCCAAGAGCGTTCTGGGGAAGGGCTCCCAGGGTTGCTGGCTGTCCCAGGGAAGGTGTGTTGAGAAGCAGCAGTTGGGCACTGACACCCTGGAGTCTGTGCACCAGTGGGCAGGACTGGGAACAGAGTCCTGACCTGGGGCTCCCCAACCCCAGGTTGGAGGGAGGGAGACAGACCTGGATTCCCACAGTAATATCTGTCCCCAGAAAATGATGCCAGCCCTGCCCTAAAAGGGAGGGTGGACTGGCCTTTTGGGGACTCCACGGAGTTGTGAAGGCAATAAAAGGGCTCCCTACCCACTACCCCAGGCCTGGTGGGGCTCCTCTGTGAGCCTGGGGTGCTGAGATGGCCTCCTTGAAACACAGGCAGCTTCTTCCCAAGGGTCTGATTGTGACCACCCTGTTTTTTCCTCCCTGCAGTTGTTTTTGCTGAGCTGGGCTTTGACCTCCATCAAAGGGCACTGTGTGAGGCCTCCACATGAAACTTCCTTTTGTCATTGTTAAGGGATCTTGTTGCTGACACCATCATCCAACATGTCACAGCTCATCCTCACGACACTGACTTCCAAAAGTCCTCTCAGTCTCAACACTAGGAATACTCAAGTTTTTAATGTGGTGGACGTTATGAATCCTACAGCTGATCAATTTCCCTTTTTGCCTTGGCTGCTAAGAAACCCAATCAGTATTCATTTCTCTCAGCAACACAAGGTATAGGACCTTGTGTTACAGGCATTATTTTCTGTTCCTTGTTGAATTTTCCCTTAGCCCAAATTTCCTCAATGCATTTTTATTAAATTCTTTTGGGTTAAATATATTTCAATACAAACCTCAAATCTAACACTTTGCTGCTGTGTGACCTGCAGAAAGTTAAGTAACCTCTCTGAAACTCTGCTTCTTGACTGCTAAAGTGAGGAGAGGGACACACATACCTCCATAGAACTGGTGTAAGGATTAAATAAGAAAATGTGGCCTAAACACTTGGCATAATGCCTAGAACACAGTTACCACTCATAATCATTAGCTATTATTACTTTTATTGTGGAGACAAAAATGAACAAAATTAAGTAAAGAAACAGTCACTGGCTTGGGAAGAATTCTTTTATGTTCTCCTTGGTCACAAGTGAAGATCAGGAGCTGAGAGTGGTTAGAGTTTAGCCCATACTCCAATCACTGGTCTGCCCAGCTGGCCTCTGCTCGTCCACATGCCTTCACTGTGTGTCTCACATATTGTCTTTCTGAAGGAGCCTAGAGCGCCCTAGAGCACTGATAGGATGGATTTGGGGCTGGCTCTGCTCCTCCTCTCCAATATTCTCCAAGATTTGAACCCTCTGTGGTAGTGGCTGGGCAATCTGTTGGGGGTGGTGATCTTACAAGAAAATCATCTAGGGAGAGAAACAGGTCTGTGGAGGAGATATGGGCATCCTACAGCTTCTGGCTCCATTTCTCTCCTGTTAGAATTACAAAAGCTGGAAGGTTTTGCTTGAAATGCATCTGACCCAGCCACCTTCATTTTCCCAGAGAGGCCCAGAGAGGAAGAGGGATTATACTGTAGTCACACATCAATGTATGGGGCTTCCTTGCCTGCTCCATGACCCCAGCCAAGACTACTCTCCTAAATTCCAGACCCATCTCCAACTGCCCACCTGACACCTCCAGTCTGAGGTCTGATGGGTGCCTCACATCCAAAATCAAAATCCTGATTTCTCCCCAAACCCATGCCTGCATGGGTTTCTTCATGGGTCTTTCTCCTGCCCTCTGGTTATACGTGAACTCCACTTTTCCAGTTGCTAAAATTGAAAATTTCAACATCATCCTTAACTATCTCTCTCCGTCTACTTTTCAATATCTCTCTTTCTCTCTTGCTCTTTCCTTGCCCCCCACTACCTCCACCACCACATTTGATCTATCACCAAATCCTATCATCTAGATTTTCACCACTTGTCACCCCCTGGCCCAGACCACCATCTTCCCTTGCCTGGGTGGTCTCTTTACTGGTCCTCCTACTTTTGCCCTGGGCCCCTAAGTCTATCCTGAACATGGGAACCAGAATGTAAACATAAGCAGCCCTCCGGTGGCTTCCAGTTTTGCTCAGGGTAACAGCAAAGTCCTCCCTATGACCCACAGACCTTCCATGACTTGTTTCCTCTATCCCCCACTTCTCTGACCTCATCTCTTACCCTTCTCCCCCTCACCCACTCCACTCTAGCCAAATCTGCCCTTCTTCATGCTCCCCCACACTGGGCCTTTGCACTGGCTGTTTGCCCAACAAACGTTCTTCCCCCAACATCCACATAGTTTCCTTACTTCCTCTATGTCTTTACTCAAAACTCATCTTCTCCCTCATATAGTCATATGATTTTTGACAAGGGTCCCAAGGCTACTCTATAGGAAAAGACAGTCTTTTCAACAAATGATACTGTGAAGGCCAGACATTCACATGCAAAAGAATGAAGTTGGGCCCTTACCTAACACCGTTTATGAAAATTAACTCAAAGTAAAAGACCTGGGCATAAGAGCTAAAATTATAGAACTCTTAGAATGAACCACAGGAGAAAATCTTCATAAGATTAGATGCGGTGGTGACTTCTTAAATATGACACCAAAGGCACAGGTAACAAAAGGAAAAATAGATAAGCTGGACTTCATCAAAATGAAAACTTTGTGCATCAAAGGACACTATCAGCAAAGTGAAAAGACAACCACAGAATGGGAGAAAATATTTGCACATCAAAAATCTGATAGAGGTTTAATATCCAGCATATATAAAGAACTCCTAAAACTCAACAACACAAAAGAAACAACTCAACTCAATAATAGGAAAAGGACTTGAACAGACAATTCTCCAAAGATATATAAATGGCCAATAAGCACAGGAAAAGATGCTCAATATCATTAATCATTAGAGAAATGCAAATAAAATCTACTCTTCACCAGAAAACCTACTCCTCACTCATTAGGATGGTATGATGTGTGTATGTATAGATAATGAAAAACAAGTGTTGACAAGAATGTGGAGCAATTGGAACCTTTGGGCATTTGCTGGTGGAAATGTAAAATGGTACAACTGCTGTGGAAAACAATATGGCAGCTCCTCAAAAAATTAAACATAGAATCACCATATGACCCAGCAATATACACCAAAGAATTAAAAGCAGGGACTCAAAGAGGTATTTGTACACCCATGTTTATAGCAGCATTATTCTCAATAGCCAAAGGTGGAAACAACTGTCAGATGAATAGACAAAGAAAATGTGGTACATGCATACAATGGAATACGGGGAGTTAGTGTTTAGTGGGTACAGTTTCAGTATGACATGATGAAGAAGTTCTGGAGAAAGATAGTGGTGATGGTTGCACAACAATGTGAATGTACTAAATGCCACTGAACTGTACACTGAAAAATGGTTAAAATGGTAAATTTTATGTTAAGGTATATTTTACCCCAATAAAAACAAATTTTAAAAATATACATCACTCTCTCTAAAATTTCTACTCTCCACCTACAAGATGACTCATATCTCTCTCTTTTCTTTCCTTTATTTTTTCTTCTTAGTGCTTATGACTAATACATTATTCTATTTTACTTTTTTGTTGTTTATTGCTGCCTCCCTCTCATTAAAAAAATGTCAGAATATAAGCTCCATATGGGCAGAGATTTTTGTCTGTTTGCCAATGCATCCCCAGCACCAAGACTGGTTTTGGCACCTATATAAACATCTGTTGAATGAATGGAAGGCACTGAGGGGTGTTGGAGGCAAAGAAGAAGATGCCTCAGGCCATCTCAAGCAAATTTGCAGTTCCCTAGAGGGGCTCTGACCCTAGAAAGGGGCCAGGACCCTGGAGGTACTTCCAGGCTTCCGCTTCCCTCAGCGCCCAGGGAGCTGCTCTAGTAGGTTATTAGTGTGACTGCCGGAAGGGCAAGGAGTTCATGGGAAAGGAGCTCATCAGAGCCACAAGAGAACCAGGAAGGACCCCCCCTTCTCCTGCAAACACTGCCCAGTCCCCTGTGGGGAAGTGGCTGATGGGCATGCCCCCAGCAGGGGCAACTGACAAGCCAAGCTCTGGACCAATAAGTCAGCTACAAGCATTTATTGGACACCCACAGTGTGTCCAGCTCCTTGCTGAGGTTATGGAGCCAGCAGGAGAATCATTCAGGTTCTAAGAGTTTTACCTGAGGATGGACACACACATATGCACACATATGCATGTACACACACCCCCATAGATAATACAGGTGAGAACTGAGTGCTGTATGAGACAGGTCATGCAGCCTGACAGTGTCTCTTCCCTTTCTCATGGGTTCTTAACCCTTTTACACAGTCAAAGAATTCCTGCTCCTGTCCCTGCCCCACCTGTTCATACCTGATCCCAGTTAAGTACATTATGCTGGCCATACTTTAGTGTGAAGTTAACCTAAATGTTCTTTCTCCCCAAGATCTTTAACTTTCTACTGAAATTTCTTTTGTCCTAAGAAGTGAATGTGAGGTTTCAAATGTGGTGCAGTCAGGGGAAAAACCATATGTGGAAAGATCTGCCAGGACCTTAAAATGGGACCCTAGAGGAGCTCTGTGTCTGGTGTAGTCCTGAGGGCCTCAGGGAAGAGGTGATCACATGAAGTGGAGGGGGTGTGCCCAAGGAGGGGGTTCCTGTCCCAGAACAAGCTGGATGAGGTAACAGGGTATAGGGGAGTGGGGAGGAGATTGTGAACCCAGCTGACTAAAGCCAAGATACAAAGGGAAGAGGACATTTTTTCATTCTGATGACGCAGGATCCATGCCTGATTGATGGATATTCATGGAGCTTCCTTGTACCATGCCCTGGGCTAGGCGCTGGGGCCACCATCAAATATTGTCCTCATCCTGACAGAGTCCCACAGCCCAGGCATGGAGGCCATTACATAAAAGAGAGCTTGAGGGGGTAGGGTAGCCCAGAGATGGGGCTCCTTGCTCAGACTCCAGGATCAGGAATGACTTCCAGGAGGGGACACCATCCAGGCTGGGTCCTGAAAGTTTAATGACAGTTCAGCAGGTGTAGAGGAAAAGGAAGAGATTTACAGCTCAGGAGATGGCATGTCCAGAGGCTTCACAAGCACTTCAGGAGTAGTGAATGCTTGGTGGCTGAATGTCCAGCAGCTAGGAGCAAGGAGAATGTTGAGATCAAAGACGTCATGGGGACTAGATCCTGGGGGACCTTGGGTGTCACACTGAAGATTTGAGCTTTCTGAGTCCAGAGTTTTAGGCTGGAGTGTACTAAGGTCAGATCTGGGACTTGGAAGATTTTTCCTACTGCCCTGGGGAGACTGGATGGAGGCGGGGGTGGGGGGCAGCTAGAGCTGATGGAATCAGTTGGGAGTCACAGAGGAATCTGGAGGATAAATGAGGGTGGCACCAGAACTTGGAGATTAGCCAAGGAGAACTTAGCTGTGGGGAAGTGAGGGTGAGGGACTCTCAAGAACAAGCCTGAAGCTGAAGCTTGGGCAGCTGGGCAAGCAATGCCCCAGTCTCTGTGTCTGAGGTGGGGAAGAAATGATGCCAATGATTGTGAAGTATTGAGGTGAGATGTCTTTTGGGCATGCAGGTGGAGACCTGTGAAGTACTGAGCTCAGAGGGGAAGTCTGAGCTGAAATACAGCCGCTCACACACAGAGGGTAATAGGACCAGGGATGTGATCACACAGAGAAGGCAGAGCGAAGACAATAGAGCTCAGGGAGCATCCCCAGGGAACCCCAGTACTCGAGATTGGGCAGAGAGAGATAATACTCCAAAGCTGACGAAGAAAAACCAGTTCTGGGAGTGAGAGGCTGCATAGCCACCTGCAGGTTGGTCATTCAGTCACTCAACAAATGCATGTCTTGTGATTGGAAGGAGTGATACTGAAGAGAGGGGCTGAGAATTGTTTCCCCACTTAGGGAGCTTGGTCACCCATGCAGCCTCCCTTGGTCAGAGCTCTCTCCAAGCCCAGCAGGAATGGAGTCCTCATAGTCCTTCTGTCCTTGCTCCCCAGACCCTTTGTCCTATTTGTGTGGGGAGGTAGCATGCATTCTGGAGTTAGACTGCATGGACCTGAATCTCATCTCAGCCTCTTACAAGCTGGACGATCTCTGGCAATTTGCTTAACTTCTCTAAGCCCTAATAGTCCCATCTATGAAATGGGGACAACTACCTCTCAGTGTTGTTTAGAAGATCTAGGATTATGTGTGTAAAATGCACCTGGGTGAGCACCTGGTTTCACATCCATTATTCATGCTTTGAATAAGCATCCACTAAGTGTCTTCTGTTTCCAGACAGTGGGCGAAGCCTGGGAATACAAAGATGAATACTGCAGAATTCCTTGTCTCAAGGAACTAACAGTCCAGTGAAGGAAACAGCAAATAACAGACATGGCTGCAGTGAGGTTAGTGCCCTGGAGCTGAAGTTGGGAGTGGAGGTAGAAGGGCTCTAGGCTCACTCTGGCTCTGCTCTTGCTTGCTGTGTGACCATGAACAATAACTTAGCCTCTCTGAGCTCCAGGCTCATCAGTACCTCCCAGGTGGTATGCACCATGAGGAGATTCACAGGAAGGAGAGATGGTTAAAGTTTCCAAAACTCAGGATATTTTTTTTCCACAATTTCTGGGAACTTTGAAGAGAAGCTGGAATGGAGGTGGGAGGTAACAGAAACAATTGCAAAGACAGAAATTAGCCAGCAAGAGAACAAGCCAGGGATCATTGCCCTCTGGCTCCCACGGCCTTCGTCCCCAGTTCTATCGACATGAAGGGGAGCTGTTGAGGACTTCCCAAACCAAAAGGGAAAACAAGTGCATTCTTGAGATTAGCTGAGAAACGAGAGCCAGGAGAGCCTCACATTCCCATGGACCCCGCCTGGGCTGTCCATAGGAGAGGGGCTGGGGCAGCAGCAGACAGAAGGAGGCCAGGGGGTGGTGCAAACGCCACACTTTGTGAGAGGGTACCCCGGCACCCATTTTGGCCCCAGGGGCCACTCTTTGGGTTTCTGCTCTGTTCCCATGGCGCAGGTCTCCATGCTCCACTAGACTCAGCAAACATTTGCCGATAGCTAGACTCCTTCAGCCACCAAACATCTGTCGAGACCTACCAGGAATCAGAGCCTGCATCAGGCTTTGGCGGGGTAGGGAGGACACAAAAATAAGGACCAGAAGCCACAGTCTTTGTGTTCCCTGAGGACCCTCTGTCTGTGTAGGGGGGTGGGAAGGACCAATAATGTGGACTGTGCTGGCAAGGGCTCAAAGACCTGGGGTCAGAAAGAGCCCTGAGACTTGTGTCCCAGCAGAGGTGGCCACAGAGTAAAACCCTGGAACCCGGATAGTGAGATGGTTGTTTGTCAAGATGGATAGTCAATGGCCCACTGCTGACCTTTGGGTCTCTGAAGACTAGGCCAGGGCAGTCCCAACAATTGTTATCTCTGGCATATCTCCCCACCTGCCTGGGTGGTGGGAAGAGGGCTAAAGTGGGGGGTTTTGACCCAGGCTCCTCTCACCTGCCCACTAACTCCATCAGTGCCCCAGCTCTGTGGAAATGTCGGGACTGTCATATTTCTTCTCCCATAAGAAGGGTTAAAGACTTCCTCAGCTTCCCTCTCAGGATTCTATGTCTGAAGAGGGCAGACCCTTCTCCAGGAGCTGTCCTAGAAGGAAAGGCCAGAAGGTCCCAAGGCCCAGGGTTGTTCCCAAGTTTGCCCTATAACCTCAGGCTGGTCCCTGTTATCTCTTCTCCTCCCTTTCCTGCACACCAGGCCACTACCTACTTACTCTCCTGAGCTGAGAGGACCCCTTAGAAGACCAGAAGAGATATGGAGCAGAATCATCCCTGAATGACTGGACAGGGGACAGACAACAACAGACCAAGGGGCAGGCTGGGCTCTGTGGAGTTGCCCTGCTGCCTCTAGAAACATCTTTGTGCTCCGAGGAGGGTGAGGTTGGGCAGCCTGAACTGCTTGCAACAACAACAAGAATAGTCATCTAGCAAGGAAGCAACAGAGGAACCAAAGGCATGTGTCTCCACCTTGGCTGACCTGAGGGACATTTACCTTTACCTCTTGTGGGCAGGTAGCCAGGCTTTTGAGTGCTTAAATTGCTCTTCTAGGAGGGTTTCAGAGTTGTGTGGTAGGAAAAATAAAGAGACTGAAGTTGCCTCGAGTCAGGTTTCTACAGGTCTACATTTATGGAGACAGTCAAGGGAAGGGAGGAGGAGGGGAAAAGGAGCAAGAGGAGGAGAGGTAGAAGGGGAGAAGAGGGAAGTGAGAGGAAGGGAGGAAAGGAAGAAGGAGAAGAGCAGGAGGAGAGGGAAGAGAAAGAGGGGAGAGAAGGAGAGATCCTGAGACTGAGAGGTCAGTGTTCTATGTGTGGGTGAGAGGACTCACATCTGCTGGTGCACAAAGCCCTGAAAGTGGCAAGGTACCCGTGGCCATAAGGTGGTCCAGACTTTGAGTTCTAAGTCCTGTATCCTTGCCAACCACAGAGAAGGTCCCTGTGGCCAAGCTTGCTGTGGAGGGATGGGAGGCAGGTGATAGAGTCAGCAGAGCTGCTGCCTTTTAACAGACCTAGCAGGTCTTGCAGAGGTGTTCTGGACAGCTGTCATGGGGACTGTGGACAAGAGGCCTTGCTGCCAAGAGCATCTAGGGCTGTCAGAGCCCTGAGGTCCTGCTCCTCTCAGAGGAGGAAGAAGGAGCCTCAACTCACAAAAAGTGACCTTTCTGGGGCCTCAAGTTTTATAGATCAATTCACAGCTCTTTAATACTTAATGGTTACTGGGTTGCTGTTCTGTGCAACTTCTATCTTCTTGATATTTAATAAAATATATAACAATAAATACAATAAAAAATAAATTAATTTTTAAAATAATAACATAAATAGCCTATAGATATTGTATCAAGATGGCACAATTGACTGAACACGTGTCTGCCTGTCTCTTCACAAATCCTTAAAAGTGATACACACACACACACACACACACACACACACACACCAGAGCAGTGGAGAACAAGAAGTGGTTCTAGGTATGACAAGAAAATAAAAACAAAATTGTTGAAAGGCAAAACACAGATGGGATTGGACCAGTGGAGTGAACATGAATCCAAGACCTTCAGTTGGGGACCGCTGAGAAATATGGTACAACTCCCAGAGTGCTCCAAGCTCACAGGTAGCTGGGACAGGGGGTGGAAAGAAGTGACTGTCAGAATGGTGTTTAGGGTATAGCATTTGGAGAAGCAAGGTGAGTAGATCCCTTCCCCCAGCCTTTGAGCCAAGCATCGGGCAGCAGAAGCATGAGCCTCCAAGCTGAAGCCAGGAGCTTAGACAATATGAGCCCGTTTTCCTGTCTGTAGTGCATGCCGTTTTTACATGCCTCTCTCCCCCATACACACTCTTATCCCTCCCTCCAAAAAGAAATTACTAGAAGCAGGCTGATGAGTAAATGGTAAGTACAAACAGCATCTATCAGCAGATAGGGAATCTCAAAAACAAAAACAAAAAAAGTATACACCAGTATATGAAAGGAAGGCACCAGACTCAACAAACAGAACAACATCTAAGGAAACAGAATTAACAGATAATCTGAAGCAGCTTTAAAAGTATATTAATGGCCTGAGAAGGATTAGAGGGGATATGACATCCACGAAACAAATAAACAAAAAAGCTGCCATTTTTTTAAATGCAAAGGTTTTCTAAATGAAAAATATGACTGTCAAAATTTAAAAACTCAATTAAACACACTAAATCCAGAAAGGGCAAAGCTAAGGAGATTAGTGTGTAAAAGATTGTTCTAATTTCACAATTTAGAACAGAAGTATAAATGACCAGAAAGTACAAAAAAGATTATAGTTAATAATTATAGTTAATATACTGCATTGCATATATGAAAGTTGCTAAGAGAATAGAGCTTAAACATTCTCATCCTAAGAAAAGAAATTTTTCTTACTATATATGGTGACAGATGTTAAGCAGATTTATTATGGTGATCATCCTGCAATATATACAAATACTGAATAATTATATTACACACCTGAAACAAATATAACACATAATGTTATATATGAATTATACCTCAGTTTAAAAAAGAATATTTAAGAGATATGTATAAATTCTAGTATTTGATAGGAATTCCAGGAGAAGAGAACAGAAGCAGAAAAAATGGCAGGGAAGAATAGTGGAGAAAGCAGAAGACAGCGACCTTGTAAGGAGGCAAACCAACAAAGATGTAGGCTCATTCTCTGGACCCCATCCCTGGAGACACCCCAGAACTCTAAGGGAGGGTGGTTAGACTTCCAAGCTGATTTACAAACTCTCAGATGACTATACCTCTCCAGGGCAACATAAGGCAGTTCTAGCATGATGTGTGGGTGTTGCAGAAGGAAGACAGGAAATAGCAGCTCAGAGCACAAAAGGACCAAGCACCAAAGATGGAAGACAGAATAGAGGAGAGGTTTTGGAACCATCTCCTCTTCCCCACATTGCTCTGGGTATAACATGGCTTTCCCTTGACTTCTGTGAGGCAGAAAGACAGCAACCAGGTAATATCAAGACGCTTTTCAATCCCATTGGGATATGGAGTAGTTAACAGCAAGTGAAGAGATACTGGCTGACTTCCATACTCTCTCTTCCTGTCACCACCCTTGACAGCCCAGTGACCAGCCGGCTGCAGCTGAGGAGGTTAGTCTCAGCAAATCAGCAGTGCCAGGGTAAACTCCAGATGCATCTCACTCTGAGATACATCCACCACATCTCTCCCTGGAGGAGGAGGGACAGAAGCCTCCCTTCTCAGTTACTATCTCCCCACATCATCAGAGTAGGCAACTAATACCTCGGGATCAGAAGGATGAATACAGAGGATCCTTAGGAGTGTGACAACTATAGGGAAAGGCAAACTGAACAATCGCTACCAGGTGAAACAAAACTAATGGGAAAATAAAACAACTTAAAATTGGCATATTAAATTTCCTCAAAGACACATAGAGGATACTGGAAAACAAAAGGCAAGAACCAGATGCCACAGAAGAGAACCACTTGAGAAATCCTGGGCATGACATACATACTAATTGGAATCAAGAACCCAACAGACAGGTGGAGTAACAGACTGGCTGCAGCTGAAGAAAGAATTTGCACATTCAATGATCAGGTTGGCAAGCTCTCCCAGATGGCATCATGAAGGGACTGGCAGATATGAAAGAAAACTCAGAGATAAGAAGAGTAAGAAGAAAAATTGTCAACTCACAGAACAAGTGAGCTCCCAGAAAGAGGGGGAGGGGAGGTAAGCAGGAAGAAATACTTGAAAAAAATAGCTGAGAATTTCACAGAATTAGAGAAAGATAAGACCTCAGAAGGAAAGGACGTGTAAAAACCATGTAAACAAGAAAAAAAAATCTCTTCAGAGTACAGTAAGAAACAAGACCATCAAAGACAACAGGGGAAATTTTAAAGCCACCAGAAAGAAAAGACAAATCACCTACAAAGAAATAAGCACCAGGTTGCCATGAGTCTGGGGTCCCTAGGTGGCTCAGTCAGTTAAGCGTCTGACTTTGGCTCAGGTCATGATCTCGTGGTTTGTGAGTCTGAGCCCCGCATCGGGCTTTGTGCTGGCAGCTCGGAGCCCGGAGTCTGCTTTGGATTCTGTGTCTCCCTCTCTCTCTGCCCCTCCGCTACTCACACTCTGTCTCTGTCTCTCAAAAATAAATAAATAAATAAATAAATAAATAAATGTTAAAAAATAAAATAAGAGTTTTAAAAAAATTGCCATGAGTCTTCTCAACAACGCTGTAGGCAAAAAGATAGAGACTGGTATTTTCAAAGTGCTGAGGTAGAAGAACTTGGACCCAGAATACTATATTCAGCAAAACTATTGTTGAAATGGGAGAGTGAGATAAAGACACTTTCAGTCATGTGAAACCCCATATGCTCTACCACACACAAGCCTCCTACTCCCCCCCACCTCAAAAAAAAAAAAAAAACAACTCCTGGAAGACACTCTCAGAGAAACATATACTAGAGGATTTATGAAATATGGATAGGATTGTCAGACACAGAGGGGGAAAAAATCAACAACAATACACTTGGTTAAATATGAATTTCAGATAAACAATGAATGTCTTTCAGTATAAGTGTGTCCTGTGCAATATTCAAATTTAACTGGATATCCTGTATTTCATCTGGCAACTCTAGCTAAGGGATATAAGGATGGTTAAATAAATGAAAGAAGTTAATTATAGTCTAAATAAGAAAAACACTAAAGAAACAAAAGGGTTATCTGTGAAACCCCAGAACTAAAATTCTAGATGACACATATGATAGAAAGTAGAGGGAGGAAACCAGAAGGAAGTAAGAGAGGGTGAAGGGAATTGTCATGTTCAGAAAAAAAGATGTAGAATGAGGTAGAAGAAAGTGATAATAAGCTTAATCGGTATGTTAGAGGCAACCACATGAGAATAAATATGACATACACAACTTTCACATCAGCAGACGAAAATTTGTCCTATCCAATGGAATTTAGGAAAGGAGAAAATAGAAATAATACAAAAGGAGGGGCACCTGGGTGGCTCAGTTGGGTAAGCATCCAACTCTTGTTTTTGGCTCAGGTCATGATCCTACAGTTGTGAGATCAAGCCCCACATAAGGCTCTGCACTGGGAGCAGAGCCTGCTTAAGATTTTCTCTCTCTCTCCTTCTGCCTTTCTCTGTCTCTGTCTCTGTCTTTGTCTCTGTCTCTGTCTCTCTCTCTCTCCAAAAACAAAAACAAAAACAAAAAAAAAGAAAGACTACAAAGGGATAGTAAATAGAAAAAAAAAAAACAAGAAATAAAAAACTTTAAATAAGTCCCAACATAATAGTAATTGCAGTAAGCCTGGTACTCAGATTAAATTCACCAATCAAAAGACAGACTATCTGATTGGGTCTTTTTAAAAAATCAAATAATATGTTGACCAGAAGAAAATATTTCAGACAGAGGAATATAGACTGTTTAAAAGTAAAAGCATTGAAGAAGATACTACAGGCAAAAATGAAACAAAACAAAACCAGAGTGGTAATTTTAATATGAAATTAAATAGATCTTAAGGCAAAAAATTTGTAAAGAGAGAAAAAAAGAACACTATGCCCTAATAAAAGGACTACTATATTTATAAGACATAAAGATTATATACATACATGTAGCTAAAGATAGATACAAACACAAAATATATAAAGTAACAACTAATAAACTAGAGAAAATAGATGTCAACAATTTTTGTTGGAGATTTTGACACACCCTTCTCAGAAACATTTATTAAGAGAAAAATATTAGCACAACTAAAGGTTACAATTTACAGTTAAAAATCATGAAATACTTATATTTCAATTATACTACATGTAAGACCCATACAGGACAGTTAAAATGGTGCTTAGAGAAAAACTGATAGCTTTAAATACATTTATTGGATTACAAATGAAAGAGGCATGTAAATTAAGAACCTTGGGGAATAGCAAAACAAAAAATGTAATCCAAAAGAAAAATAAGAAAGATGAAAATAATATAAGAAAAAAGTAAGGGCACAAGTAAATTATACAGAAAAATTAAAGCGATAGAAAAGATTAAAGTTGGTTTTTAAAGACATTAATAAAACTTACAAAAGGGAAAAGGAGAAAGTTATAAGCAAAACGCAAAAAGTCATAGGTGAAAAAGAAGAAACAATCTCAGTTACAACTGAGATTAAAATATTTTTAAATTATAAAAAAAAATCTATATGACCATAAGAGATAAAGTTTTGGAAAGAATCTATAATGCCAAATGTGGAAAAAGACAAAGCGGAAATAAAATAACCATTAAAGAGAAATTATATAATGAAAGACTACTCTTGTCGCTACTGCCCTGTTCGAATCCCAAGAAAAATTTGAGGCTTACATGGCTTTAAGGAGAGGCCAACACAATTAAAAAATTGTTAAAATCTGTATTATACAAGCTGCTCTAGAAAATCGAAAGAGGGAAGGCTATCCAATTCATTTTGTGAGGCTGGAATCATTTATCCACGATTCCAAAGCCAGATAAAGACCTTATAAGGAAAGAAAATAAGGCACTTAATAATAGCTAGTTATCCGAATCCAAGAGTGTATTTACAAGTATGTATTATATTGAAAATAAATTTTTAAAATTAATGTACTCACACATTAATGGACTAAAGAAGAAAATTATACAAGTGTGTCATTAGGTACAAAAAAAAAACACAACCTGGGGGCTCTTGGGTGGCTCAGTCGGTTAAGTGTCTGATTCTTGATTTTGGCTCAGGTGATGATCTCATGGTTCATGGGTCTGAGCCCTGCAACTGGCTCTGCGCTGACAGCACAAAGCCTCCTTGGGATTCTCTTTCCCTTCTCACTCTGCCCCTCCCCTGCTCGCTCGCTCTCTGTCTCTCTCTCTCAAAATGAAGAACAAACATTTAAAAAATTTAAAAACAGCCTAATTATTTCTGATAAAAGTCTATTTAACATTAAAGTTCTCAGAAAACTAGGAAGTGCTGGAACTTCCTTATCTTAACAATGACTATAGATTAAAACATGGAGTAAACATACTCCATGGAAAACCTTTAGACACATCCTCTCTAATATCAGCAACCAATTAAAGATGCTTCCTATCACTCTTTCAACTAGGTTCCACCTGGTACTCGCAGTCCCATCCTGCAGAGTAAAACGAGAAAAAGAAATGAAAGGTAAAAGACTAGCAGGGAAGAAACAAAATTCTCATTATTTGCATGTAATTTGATTATCTACATAGAAAATGCAATGACATCAAATAAACATAGAAATAATAAGAGTTTAGCCAGGCTGCTAGGCACAAGATCAATTTCCAAAAATCAATATATTCTCTACAACAGCAACAACCAAGCTATAATAGAAAACAAGATGTCATTCATAGTACCAGCAGAAAGAACAAAATATCCAGAAATTATCCTGGCAAACAATACACAGCAAAGGATACCCTGGACAAAATGAATAGGCCAGTGGCAGGTCAGTAGTAGATATCTGCAAGAATGAATACCAAAATTTTAAAGGAACTCTCGCAAATCAAGGAGGCAGTTCCATCAGAATGACTAACAATTTTATGGAAAGATACTCAGCCTCATCAGTAACTAGAAAAAGAGTCATCAAACAAGACACAAGGGAACCATTAGACTAGTGAATATTATAAAATCGAATAATAACAAATGAGAGTGATGGCGCATACAAGGGAAGAAACTGTTTCAACGCCAGTGGGTATGTAGAGTGGTACCGTAATGTTGGAGAACAATCTGGAAGCAATTAGTTAAATGCAGTATGCCTATTCTGTATGACCTGTCAACTCCATTCCCGACCCTGCTCTGGAGAAATCAGTGCACTTCTCCATAAGAAAAACGTATATAGGGCTGCTTATCACAGCATTGTTTCTCACAGCAGAGAGTGGGGGCAACCTAGAATTTGATCACTAAGAAAATGAATAAATAAGGTGCCTAGGTGGCTCAGTCGGTATAGCCTCTGACTTCAGCTTAGGTCAGGATCTCAAGGTTCTTGAGTTTGAGCCTCACATCGCACTCTCTGCTATCAGCGCAGAGCCCACTTGGGATCCTGTTTCCCTCTCTCTCTGCCCGTCCCCCACTCATGCTATCCCTCTCTCTCACGAAAATAAATAAACATTAACAAAAAAATTTTTAGGGGCTCCTGGGTGGCTCAGTCGGTTAAGCATCCAGCTTTGGCTCAGGTCACTATCTCATAGTTCGTGAGTTTGGACCTCACGTTGGGCTCTGTGCTGACAGCTCAGAGCCTGGAGCCTGTTTCAGATTCTGTGTCTCCCTCTCTCTGCCCCTCCCCCACTTACAGTGTGTCTCCCTCGCTCTGCCAAAAATAAATAAACATTAAAAAACATTTTAAAAAAAGAATTATCTTGACAAAGAATGTCCAATACCACTATTGAAGGGCATAAAGAAGATTTGAATAGACATCCCACACTTTTGGATGGGAACATCTACTATTATAAAGATATCACTGCTGCTCCAAACAATCTAATATGCCATGTGATCACAATTAATATTCCAAGAGGATTTTTTAAGCTTAATAAACTTATTTGGAAATACATAGGGAATAATAAAAAACTAGAAATTGTTAAACTATTTTCAAATTGCTCAACTAGCTATTAAGATACACCGCAAAGCCATAACAATAACAATGGTCTATTGCTGTTACAAGGACAGGCAAATGGACAATGGTATAGATGAAAGAGTTCAGAGAACTGCCCTTGTATATATGAGAATTTGATTAAGATAAAGGTGACATCACAAATGAATGTGGAAAAGATGGCCTCTTTAAAAGATAGTCTTGGGAAAAATGGCTCACTTTAGAGAACATTTTAAACTGTTTCCTTACCTCATACAATGCCTGGAGATGGAACCCAGATGGATTACAGGATTAAGAGTATAATGCAAACTATAAAGTTGACAATAGATAATAAATCTCTGTGCTCTAGAGGTGGGAAGGGACTTCCTAAATAAAATCCCCAAATCACAAATCATGAGCAATAAAGAAATGAGCAAATAAATACAAATTGATTTAGTTAAATAAAATATGAGAATTTTTCTTTGCTGACAGACATCACAGACAAAACTATAGACAGAAGACTAGAAAAATATATGTGGAATGTATTAAATTGACAATGGTCTAATTTCTAGACTATATGAGAACTCCTAAAAAATCAACAACAACAAAACAGATACTAGGAAACCCAACAGAAAAATATATATAGGAAAAATGATAAGAACAGGCAATCAATAAGGGAAAATCCAAATCACTAAGATGTTTAATGATTATAGAAATGAACATTAAAACAAAAGAGATTCCTATATTCTTATTAGATGGACAAAAATTTGAAAACTCAATAATGTCAATGTTGACAAAATGTTAGGATACACTGACTTCTGTTCACTGATGATGGGAACATCCAATAGTATACACACATTTGGAGGATAAACCTGGAAGTAATTAAACTAAGATAGTATACACCCTATGATTCAGAAATCAGATTCCTGGATACATATTTTAAGAAGAAAATCCCACATAGGTCCACTAGGGGACATTGTGAGGATATTCATCATTATGTTGTAGGAGGTAGGAGGGGACCAAGGCAACCTAGGTGCCCTTCACTGGGGGATGGGATGCTATGCTACAAGTAAAGCAACAGTATGTTACCACATCCGAGGACTGTGTGTTCACACAGTAACATGGACAGGTCTTTAATAGTGAGTGCTCAGTGAAAAGCATAAGACTTATACGCCCTGTAGTAAAGTGCCATTTGCGTAAGTTGAACATGTCTTCACAGATAAATAACCCTACGCCTTTTATATGAGTATATAGAAATGTCCAAGGGGGAGGAGGACGGGGGTTGGAGTAGTTGAGGAAACAAAATGGAATAAATAAGACAAGAAAGGGGCCCTGAATAAACAAATATGACAATGTTCATGAACTGAATTTAATGAACTCAACCCTCTGCACCTGAGGTCTAGAAAAAAGAAAGGGAGGAAGGAAGGAAGGAAGGAAGGAAGGAAGGAAGGAAGGAAGGAAAATGGGAAGAAAGGAAGGAAGGAGGGAGGGAGGAAGGGAGGGAGGGGAAATAAATACATAAACAAAAACCCTATGTAGGGTAAAGATATATGTCAAAAGCATTAGAAAGGATACCATTGGAGACAGGGGGAATGGAAGTATAGATTAGTGATAAGAGAGAAAAGAAATGGTAAAATTAAACAAGAGAAATTATGCACAGACCAGTGGCTGAATGGGCTATGAATTGCACCACAAGTTCAAAGAAAAGGAGAAAATAAATAGAAGACAATTTCCCAAAGTTACAGTCCCCCCAAAATTAAAAAGATAAACCAAAAACTAAGTCAGCTGAAAATTAGTGTCAATGAACTCCATGATAGATTATAAATAAATGGTAAATAATGCATACCTCATAGCCTTAAGAAGAATTCTTTTTATTCCTAGATACTCCCAGAGAGGAGAAAAATAGGTAATAAGTAGAGGAATAAGAATCATATTAACAAGACACTCCTTTGAGTAACATTAAATGCTAGAAAACAATGGAAAAGTAACAAATGCTTTGAGGGTTAAAAATAAATCAAATAAAATATTTGAAACCTAAAGTTCTATACCCAGCCAAAAAAAATCATTCCAATATGAAAACAGACTAAAGGCACCTTCAGACATTCAAGAATTCAGAAAGCATTCCGTCTACAACCTCTCTCTAAATGATGGCCTGATCATGGCTCCAGATCAAAAGAAAGGTGTTACTAATTCTAGACATGAATGAAATGATACCTTTACATATTGACAACAAAAATTTACTGGCAAACACAGAATGAAAATGGAACTAAGTAAACTTTACAAATACAACAAAGAATAGGAAAGAGAAATAAAAATCAATACTACTGTAAATGAAAACAAAAAACAAGATGTCAGTATACATTCAAGTATCTCAGAAATTAAAATAATGTAATAAATTAAAATCTTCTCTTCAAAATCACAGAGTCACGGATTCAGCTGAAAAACTGAAAAAGTATTAAAAAATAAATGATAAATAAAAAATTTTTAAAAGGAAAAGTATGGAATGGAAAAATGATACCCCGCCCAAAAGGAGGAAAGTTTCAAGGCCAATAAACATGTTCAAACCCATGGGAATGCAAATCAAAACAACAAACAATATTTTGTTTTTCACTTGACAGACAAGCCGATATTTTAAAGCATCAACAAATATCAAATACTAATGAAGAAGTAGAGAGAGGGGTCCTGTCATAGGTTTCTGAGGGTTGGGCTGTCAGTGACAGCCAACCCAGGCAGCTTTGGCAGTATCTGGGAGGAGTGCAAAGGCACATATTCCCCAATTCAGACATTCTGCTTATTTCGGTATACACCCGAAATAAGGTCTCCAATGTGTCATCAGGGGTGTGAAATGGTGCACCAGTCTGGAGAGAGATCTAGCACTATTTAATCATTATAGGACTTGTACAAAGATGTGCTTGGCACCATTGTTTATCAAAGTGGAAAATGGGAATCTACATGAATGTCCACCAATAAGTAAATATATGAACAAAATGTGGCATATTATTATATGATAGAATTCTATATAGCAGTTAAAAGAAAAAATCTACATACACCAGCAAGGTAGTTTTTTTTTTAAACACAGTGCACATTTAAAATGAAAAGTGCAGAATCCTACATAAAATATGACATCATTTTTTGTAGATTTAAACCACAAAATTCGATGGGGCGCCTGGGTGGCTTAGTCGGTTAAGTGTCCGGCTTTGGCTCAGGTCATGATCTCACGGTTCATTGGTTCAAGCCCCACATCCGGCTCTGTGCTGACAGCTCAGAGCCTGGAGCCTGCTTGGGATTCTGTGTCTCCTTCTCTCTCTGCCCCTATCCTGCTCACACTCTGTCTCACTCTGTCTCTCAAAACTAAAGAAATGTAATTAAAAAATTTTAAAAATAAATAAATAAAACCACAAAATTCGATTGTATATCACTTACGAATGACATGCATCTATGTAAGAGCATGTATGTGAAAGTAATACATGGGAAGAGCACCCACCGAACTCAAGATAATGGGTGCTTCAGGGAAGTCTGGAGGAGACAGGGAGTGATGGTTAAGAGACTTTAGCTCTGTGATGTTTTATTTCTTAACAAAAGAGAAAAAGGAAGAAAATATCAATACTGGGGTGCCTGGGTGCCTCAGTCAGTTAAACATCTGGCTTCCGCTCAGGTCATGGTCTCATGGTTGGTGAGTTTGAGCCCCTCATCGGGATCTGTGCTGACAGGTCAGAGCCTGAAGCCTGCTTCAGATTCTGTGTCTCCTTCTCTCTCTGCCCCTCCCCCACCCAAACTCTCTCTCTCTCTCTCTCTCTCTCTCTCTCTCTCAAAAGTAAACATTTAAAAAATTTTTAAAAAGAAAATGCCAATAGTTATTAATTCTTGGTGTATAATATGTGTGCTCTTTGTAGCTGCGTAATCTTCTATTAAAAAAAAACCTTCTCAAAAGAAAAATACATATAGGGCAAATGACGAAGAAAATAGATGTTAACAGTATTAATATCGGAAAAGACAGGATGCTTGACCAAAAAGGGGAAAAAAAAGTAAAGGATAAAGAGGAATACTTCATACCGATAAACACCTAGAGGATACAGATAATGAATTTTAATATACCTAATGTGGACCTTAAAAATATAGAAAGCAAAAACAGAAACTAAAAGAAATAGGCAAATCTATAATAAATATGGGAGAATTTCACACTTATTGTTCAGAAACAAAACAATCGAGTAGAAAAAAAATAAGTAGAGGTATAGACAAACAACAATCTTGCTCTAAAAGCTGTAAGTGGAACTGAATACTCAACAAACAGTACCCATTTTTCTCCAAATATACATGAACCATTAGGAAAAATTAATCATGCTACAGAAAAAAAAATTCAAAATTAGAAAGAAAATCATATGGATCTCATGCACTGGATGTAGTTACTGGAAAAGTGAAAAAAAACAGAAGATGGAGGAGAGATAAAGAGTAGGAAGTGCTAATGGTGTCTGTAATCAACATGGGTGCCTACAGGTCCCAGAGGGGAGGGCTGGGGGCCCGCACAAATTCATTCTTCCTCCTGAGAAGCCCTCTCTGAGCACCAACTTGGTGCTGGGTTCTGGAGACTCAAGTGTGAACAAGACACAGTCCCTGGCCTCAGGAGGTCCACCATCTAGAGCAGAAGGAGAAGGCAATGCCCCACGTGGTGTAGAATACCCAGAAAGTAGCCCCCCTCACAGTCCCTGGATGCTATTTCCGTCCCTACACAAGAGTTCCAAAATAAATGCCAGGAGCTTGTTGCCTGAACACTGCCTCCTCAGTTCCGTTCAAAATCCAAATGCCTCTTGGAGGAAGGCAGAAAAATTCTTAAATACTTGATGAAAATTAGGGTTCTGAGGGAAGGGGTTTGGAGGAAGAAGGGAGCTGAAGGAAGAGAAGCAAGGGAGGAAGAGGAAGGAAATGGGGCAGAGGAAAAAAAGCCAAAAAGGACTGGGGAGGACACTGAAAGCCAAAATCCAAGAGCCACAGTTACCCTGGGCTGGTCCTGTTTGGAGTGCAAGTTTAACATCATTCTGAAAAAAGAAGCTTCTGTGTATCTCTTCTGGAGTTGGTTGTTCTATTCCTGGTACACAATAGGAAAAGAAACAAAGGAAGAAAGAAGGGAAGAAAAGGAAAGGAAAAAGAAGGGGAGGGGAGGGGAGGGGAGGGGAGGGAAGGGAAGGGAAGGGAAGGGAAGGAAAGGGAAGGGAAGGGAAGGGAAAGGAAGATTTACTGATAGACAGGAAAGAAACATAAAGATTTGGATCAGGTTCCCACCTCTCACTACACCTCTTCCCACTAGGGAGAATATTCAGGAAAAATGAACCTATAATTAGCTAACAGTTTTGGCTCTGCTCTAAATGTCTAAATGTCTATTCTCCCATTACTTCCTGACTGGTTCAAGAATCCCAATGTGCTCACAGGGTTCTAAGATTCTGAGGCAGACACAAAAAGAACATCACTTCATGGAAAGGACATTGGGCGATGTCTGAACTTCCGAGAGCCCATTCCCTCAACTCTGTGACATCTATTCTGTAGTTGAGTTTGCTAACAAACCATGAGGGCCCACAGCTTGGTGCCCAGTTCCCAGCATGGACTGGACACAGAGTAGGTACACATAAAATGACTGCTTATAGAAAAATCATAGGAAGGAGTGAAGCACACATTCCTGAAGCAACAGCTCTGACATGGCCTAACCACCCGCTGCACCCTAGACTGTCTTTGGTTCCCAGGAGGTCTGTGAGGTCTGTGACACTAAGACCTTCACCCCTTTGATTGAGCCCTGCATCAGAGACAATCACATCACTTATCGGAAGCACAGGGCCAGGCTGACCTTGAGATAGAAGATGGCATTCAGCTACTAGGGTCAGAGTGCCTCCGGAAAGACTTCTCTTGAGGACCGACTCAGACTTTAAGTCTTGATGAGGAATTATCTTGGTCATTGAGTTTCTAGAAAAAAGCAATGGGCGAAACTGGAGGAGATTCTAATGGAGTCGCGGGTCTTTAAGTGTTTCTCCATGGTCACGTTTTTTTGATACGGAATCACATGCTTTGATAAGGAACAGCCCCAGGAGGCATTTGGGGCAATGAACTCATCTTGCTCCCCAGCTGCCTTTTCAGAAGAACTTTTATTTTCTTCTACCAGAACAATGTTATACACATTCAGGTAAAATATTTCTCTGCTGATAGGGCTAAATGTCCTATCATAGACAAGATCCACTATCCAATTTGAGAAAAGGTCAGTAAGTATAGAATAGCTTAAATGGTAATAAGGCTGTGGGAGAAACTGATTAAAGTCACACACATGTGCAGCTACAGACCAAAGTTTAAAAAGAAAAAAAAATACTCTCCTTGGAATGAAACCAAATGATCGCCTGGATCCTACAGTGAAGCGATATTGTTCCAATTTTTCCTTTATCAGACAAAAGAAAAGGTCTTTCCACGTAGCCTTTTGACATAGAGCTAATTTAAAGAAGGTTTGGAAGTATGATGCAGGATCAGATGCCTTTGCAGAATTCCTTGCTGTTTTCATTTGAAATCTCTCATTTATGCTCAAATTTCCAATTGGAAATTTAATGACTTTTTCTTTAAAGGAAGTTGGCAAGCTGAGTTGGTTTAAATACAAATCTCCCAAAGGTAAAAGACAGACATCATTATAAAAATAGAAAATATTCCCATTGTCCTTTCGAGATGTTTCTCCTAAAAGACGTGAGGATGTTTCTGAACAGCAGATGCGTTTTGGTAAAACAAAGTTGAAAAATATGTGAAACTCTTGACATTGGAATTACTTCCTGAGCTATGTCAAGTTATGTGGCTGCCTGGGGTAACTGAGAACATTCTATTTGTGGCAATAAACTCATTGGAAATATGCCCCAGTAATAGAAACACTCGTAATCTGCCCCCTGATGATTCACACTGCTTCTCTGGGCAAGTTCTTTACCCTCCGGGCCTCATTGTCCCCATCTGTCAAATGGGAGGCTGCTCCACAGCCTTTCTGGGCATGTCAAGCATAGGCATTCTCTGAGTTTATGGCATATTAACATACCAAACGAGTTTTGCATTCAGCTGTTAGGGATTTTTTTTTTACTAGAAAATATCGAATTGCTGAGTAATTTGGCAAATCAGACATGGATCATCCAGTGCAATCAAGCAACAACCAAGCAACAAGCAGTCCAAACTGCCCTGAAATGAACCGTTCCTCTGCCTCTGTCCCACCCAGCCTCAGATGAGCCCAGTTCAAAGACCTGATTATGTTGAAGAATAAATAAAGAGATGCCCCTCAGTGATGCAAGTGGGCTAAAGATTGTTTTCTAATAGGTAACTCATCATACAGCATGTCTTTGCGGCAAGCACAAATGTAGGGAGCACCTTAAATGCCCTTTCGGCCTGAGTGCCAGCCTAAGCACTTAGCCTCCCCAGACAGCCTGTGGGCTCCAGGACATGTCTTATTCGTTTGTGTGCCCAGCTCCTAAATCAGGACCTGACAAAATGCAGAGTAACTGTATTGAATAATTGAGATATGTTGAAATGGCCAATCTAGACAACTTGTTAGCAAAGGCCATCTCAGCGTCTACAGACAAGAAGATCAGGGGCAGAATCTGTTAAGAAAACAGGAAGGTAGCTAAGAGACTTGTCTTAAGGCTGAAGTTGCTCAGCAAGAACACCAAATTGACTTAGGCTGCATTTTGTCTTTTTATTATTTAATTTATTTATCTACTTAGACTCTATACTTCCTTCCGGTGGTTGGCAGGGAGGTGCTGATGGGAATTCGCAACCTCTCTTCCCAAGACAGTTTCTGAGGATACCTAGAACGGTGGATGTTGTGATGTCTGAGGACTTCCTCCCAGGATGTCCCATCCAGAGGTACCCAGGATGGAGGGGAAATATCCTTTCTCTTCTGTCTGCATCACGCCAGACCACACAGTCATTGGAGCCCTATGGAGCACCATGTCCCAGGTATGACTGTGTGCACGCATGTTCCCTGCAAGGTGCCAGTGCACAGTATTTCCTTAGGGGGCAGGGTGGAGTAAGGGACAGAACATGGGCTGGGAGGGGACAGGGCTGGGTTTTATCTGGGACAGGAAAAAGGCAGGGGTTGCCAAAGAACCTGATGACATCAACGGGCCACTTAATCTCTCCTCTATAAAGAGGGGAGACCCCTTCCTCCCTCACAGGTTTGCATCCAGACCTCCTCAAATGACTGAAACTTGTACCATTCATTCATCTCCGTCATGTGGGTCTTTCTCACTGGCCTCTCCAGATCCCCGTGGCAGGCTCCGTTCTCCCCCGCAAACACAAGGAACACATTTTCTTTGTCCTTCCAAAGCAGCCGAGGAAGCCCATGCAGGTGACCTCTGACCTTCCCCCAGAGTGGAGTCAGGGGTAATCACACTCACTCCGCACCCCCGTCAAGAGAAACCGGGTCACTGTGTACAGAAGCAGGGGAGAGTCGGGGCTGGGCGGAGAAGGCCGGGGCAAATGTTAGGGCAGAACAGACAGGACCTCAAATCGGTTTTGCCACTCAGACACCAAGGATCCCGAGTCCTGACAAAGCTGGCCTTTCCAGACCTTGCGGATGATGACTGGGGTTGGGAGAGTCAGGTTAAATTTCCTGACCTGCTTGTCCCAGCCTGACTGGGGCCTTTTCTCATTCAAACCACAAGTCCCAGCGAGGCATCACTGCTGTGTGCACGCTAGTATGTGTGTGTGTGCAAGCACACGTGTGCATGCAGGCACACTTACACGTCGGCCCATGGATATGACAAACACGACAGCTTCTCAGGCCAAAGCCAGTTTCAACCTGTTAACAAAAGGGGAGAAAACACAGCAAAGATAACCCGAAACACATTTGCGCTTAGTGATTATTTGAAACGGAATCAAAATCTGCTTCAAATATGAGAAACACCTTTGTGAAATAAGAGCTTTAAAAAAAAAAATCTCAATTTTCAAGAAAATAATTCCCCGATCAACTGACCAAACAAGAATATTAAAAGCCATAAAACGTGGCAATATATTGATACATTAGGCATATGGTAAGTTTAGAATATATTCCCACTTATACTGATATATCGATATCAATAACCTAATGTTTTTATTTACTTTTATTAAATACAAAAGCTGCCATTAAAGTCCATAATCACATAATCCCTTTCTTTCAAAGTGCAGTACTTTCACTTTACTTTCTCATCAGGCATCGAGCAAACCTCTTTTGCAAGCACTCCCAAAATGTTATGTGATCAAATTGAGATGGACCTAAAATCGATGCAACACCCTCATGAACATTCACACGTAAGGTATGAACTTGGACACCAGAATAATGTTGCACCTACTCCGAAAAACCACTGGGCTTGACTCTTCAAGGCCTATCCCAGTTACTTCCGGCATCGTGTGGCCGCAGTGGGTTTTCCTGGGAAAGCCAGCTACTTTTGGAGAAAACTCCTCTTTTTTACCTGGCCCGTGAGAGGTGTCTACACACCTAGGTTTCAGCATCTGCCATGAGGAAGATTAAGAACAAGATCCTAATTTCTGGTGCGCTCTTGTTGTTGGAAAAATATCAGCTAAGCGAGCATTATTAGCTATCTTCGAGTTGACAAGAATGCAGGATTAAGTTTCTTTAAGGCAATTACACTTTTGATGACCCCTCTGCATATAAAACATGTTAGCTAATGGGGGTGCAGAGGGGCAGGCTTAAGTGTTTGATCAGGAAATCCTGCGTGAGCATATTGGATGGAAATTTGATTAGTGGCCTTAGTGACGGGCGATCAGATCCTCCGGGTCTGCACAATCAGATCTGGCAGCACTCGCCTTCTTGCCTCTTTGAAGGAGGCGAACATTTGTGCAGAATCAAGACAGTGCTGGGTCCTTGATTTTTTTTTTTTCTGGGCCCTTTTCTTTAAGTTATTGCAGACTAAAGCCTGAAAAGTACCTTTTATTTTCTTTCAACAATATGTTTGCAGTTACCTTAATGTTGAAGAATAAAATAAAAATCGGCCTTCCCCTGAAACCACGAGGGCAAAGGAAGCAGAAATCAAGATCTGACAGAGCCAGAAGGGACCTAGGAGAACATCACCGTAGGAGTAACAGCAAAGCTAACTCTCCCCCAGCACTTGTCACAAGTAAAGCACTGCTGCAGGGACTGTCACACATTAGTCCTCACAACGACCCCATTTTACAGAGGAGGAAATTCACACTATACTGCAAAGCGACCTGAGGTCATGCGGCCGCGATCTGAACCCCGCTCCACACACTCCCGCTTCTGCCTCCCCGGTGTTGTAAGTGGGAAAACTTGAGTCCCAGAGAGAAGACGTGAGTCTCCAAAGTGATGTGGCTGTGACTAAAACTTCGATCTTTTTTACTCCTCCGAAGTTCTTCTCTCACACCACAAAGCCTCTGTCTCTAAACTTCACGTTCTTCCATCAACCTGGACTGAAACAGCGTATGCTCCGTGCTTTACATCCATCATGCCATGCGATTTTTAAATGGCCCTCAGAACTGAATGTTATTTTCATTTTACAGATGAGAGAGGCTGTAGTCTTGGAGAGGTCAGGGGACCTGCTGTGACCACACAGCAAGAAACAGAAAAGGGACTTGATCTCATGTCTGTCTCGATTCAGAGTCTATTCTCCTTTGCCCTTTCTCTCTAAGATAAAAAATAAGGCTGGGAGGAAAGACGGAAAGAATAACCCCTGCAATGTTCTGGGGTCGAACAGGAGTTAAAACAGTGAGTTTACATTGTGCAAATTTAATGCGTTGTTTAGCACAAGGAACAGGGTCCAATTTTCATATTAGACGTATTCAGTTAAACCAACAGGTATTTTCCATGTGCCCGATCGATCCCCAATCAGTAAAATGAGGCTTGCATTAGCAAGCAGTTACGGCCAGTTCCAACCTTTAAAAGATTCATTATTTAAAAAAAAAAAAAATGCAATCACACGTACATAGGCATGCACACGTGCACACACTGACACATCATATAGTCTGTGTTTTAGTCTTTTATTTTTTCGTGGACTCTGAGGTCCCCAGATCCCCCTTCTAGTGTGAACCATAAAACTACGGATACGTTTACAAAAGAAATGAAACAAAACAATCCTGAAATCTCACACTAGAAAAAGTGATCAAGGTAGGTTCTGGCATCAGATTGACCCTGAGTCACAGAAAAGTCAATTAATTGTGATGGCCATAATGGATCGATTATTCTGGGAAATCTACAACATGACTTCAGCCCCGCAGGCTGACAGGGAGGCGCACATCAAATGCGGCAGCCCTTTCTGAAGGAGCAAAAAAAGGGGGTGGGGGGAACCCACCAGGACACCAACTCACCTCGGATGGTGTGGTGGTCCTGACACGCAGGGAGATCGACGTACATCCCTTCCTCAGCTGGGAAGCCGGGTGCTGCCATTTAAAAATATCTTGCTTCTTGTAAATTCACAAGCATGTGAGTGAAATGTATTTTTTAAATACGATACAATGCTAAAACCAACACAGCAGCTTGCATTTGGCGGGGGAAGGGGGGGTGCACACATATATTTTTTAATCCATGTCCAAATGAATCGAATTCATTTCTTCAGTTTTCAGCATTCCACTTTCCTTTGAAATTTTTTATCTGCTATAAAAACAAAAGAGTAGAAGACAAAAGACTTTCCTAGTCTCACCACCCAGAGAGAACCACCATAACATTAATAGTGCATTTTATTCCAAACATTTTCAGTCTAATATATAATTATAGTCATTGGACATGATCACAATTGCTATATTAATTTTCGAAAAAGCACTGTCGATTTCTTTTTTCTGATTGTATAACATATGCCCTTAGAGAAAGTTCAGGGTAAGTAAACAGAAGAGTAGAGAGAAGAAGATGAAAATTCCCTATAGCCCACTCCTCAGCAAGAAGCCTCCCTAACGAAACTCCCTGGGCTCTGAACTGCTCCCCTCTCCAGCACTCAGGTCCTGGGCTCCGGGGACAGGGGACAAGGGGGCTGTCCTTACAATTAAAGCTCCAAGCGCCTCCACCCAAGTCCAGGCTACAAACCCCTCAGCCCTGGAGCTGCACACCCGCACTACGGTCATTCACCTTCTTGGCTACTTTATGTCAAAATATTCATATTTGTTTTTGACTTATTAGCTAATGTCCTTTGCCGGCCACCCACCCCCACCACTGCCGCACCCCATTTTAAATATTATGGTCCTAATTACGGTGGATGGTTGTTGAATGACCAAACGGGCGGACAGAGCATGATCACACTCTGGAGGCCCAGCCTCTCTCTTACAAAATGGGACTTTTTTTTTTTTTTTAACACCATCCTATGATGTCACCCGTTTGCGGTTTCTCTGGGACTTTATTAAAATGTTTGTGACGGAGCCAATGTAAACCATCCTAAATCCAACACAGAGCTGAAAGGACTGATTTTAGGGAATGCGAAGATATGGATCATTGGGCCTGTCGAAGCCCCATCTTGAGCCAATTATTGGTGTCATCTTGAGCCAATTTAATCAATCCAAGAGGGATTGGGGGGTAGAAGGGGGCGCGGGCAGGGGTTGTGAGCATTGGTCAAACGTGCTGGCTCAAAATGCATGTGTCGCGAAAGCAACTGAGCCTCAGCTTTGTGGATTTCAGTGGCTCGTCTAATCTGCACGCACCTCCCAGGGTACCCTCCTGTGCCAGCTTCGGCCTCGTTATTGGGTTTATTTGAAATTACCGTGCGGTGCTGTCCCAGGTTTAAGAGAGAAAGCCCCAAAAAGTCTTCAAAGCCACTTCTCACTGGGGAGACAAAGTCAGGGAGACAGAACCCACAGACACTATTGACATCTGAGCCATTTGGGGGACCCAGAGAGTCCTCCTAGCTCTCTCAGCCCAGACAGGGGTGGACGATGAAAGGGCTAGCAGCAGTCAGAGTGGGATGTTTAGAAGCAGAACCCAGCCACTAAGCAGCTTGAATGCTTATCTTAGTTTACTACTTAAGTTACTGTTGTTGAGTTGTCCTTTCCTTTTTTTTTTTAAATTGGATATCCGGCATTACAAATCATATGCTGGATGTTTTCCTCACTTAAAAAACATAGACTGGAAAGCGAAAACCCAGAGTCACCAGCCCCAGAAATATTCGGCCATATCAAGAGCTGAAATGACATCAGCTTCAAGTTTTACACTCAGCACCTTGAACAGGTGACACAAATACAGGTAAGACACACACAGAAAAGTAGATTTCTTGTTTGTTTGTTTTACAAACCCATGGAAAGTGATCAATGTGTGTGGCGTGCAATTATTGCTATGACTGACATATTGTTATTCATTTACACGTCTCCATGCTCCAAATGATAGTAAGGGGGTGACACCCAGGCTTGTCATATTTAATTAGCCGCCCCATCTTCTGACCTGGCTTCTTCCCCAGCTAGGTTTCAAAGGGCTGCTCCTCTCCCCTCCCCCAGGGCAGCCCTTCACATTTTGGGTGAGATAAAAAGTCTGGGCCGTCTAGCGTGTGTACTTTGTGTGTTTTGATGGGTAACATCCATGGGTTGCTCAGTCACTTCTCCAGAACCAGCTATTTGTCTTGGAGATAGCACCCTGCAAGTCGGTGCGGTTTGGAATGGTTACCGGGGCAGTGAGCCTTGTCGCAGTGCATCTCTGCCTGAGCTGGAGGCCGATGGAGCGGAATGCGGGCTGATAACACAATTGTTTTCAACCCCACAAAACTGATGAGAAAGGTCCTCTTGAGTTTTGGAATGCATGCTTGCTGTCGGTTCACAAAGGAGGTATCCAAAATCTTTAGCCAGGAACAAAAGAAACCGAGTCAGACAACCGCCTTGATGTTCCCAAGTTTAATCACTTTAAAGAACCCTGCCTCCCCGTCATTGAATTCTTTTCAGAAAACAATGGATGTTGAATTCATCTCTCCCCATGATATGCAATCTGAAGGCTGTTTTGATTCAAACGGACTTTCCTTCTATTTTCACTTGTTTCCAAAGACTTTGACTGCTAAACTTGTAATTTCTGTAAACCTAATGGGCTTCTAGGACCATCCGGGAGCCTCATTACTCTGAATGTGTTCAAAAACAAATCCAGAATGAACTTTAATCACGGAACCTCAGAGGAAAGAGTAGGAAAATGCAGCTCCGGGATAGGCTGGCTTGGTCTCTGAGCCAGTATCTCCACTTGAGAATGTGTTAGTCTGTTTAGAAGCCAGGCTAATCCTACCTTTCAATTATGGAAGGAAATGGATTTTAGATTCAAGACTCAAGGTGGGTCCACCGAGCGTGAGGATCAAACACTCTGGTGCTTTCAACAAGCAAATGCTTCTGCCTGTCTCAAGGCTGAGGCCAGCCGGGACTGCAGGGTTTATAAACAACACTCTGCTATTTATTGGAGCTGCCCACCCGAATCCAAATCTTCCTCTCTTCAATAGCGGCCTATTTACCACAGTTTAAACGGGGTTCTGCAGCCCTGCCCGGGTCTGCAATTTATTACTTGCTGCGAGAGCTCAGACCCGGAGTTTAAATGTCCCTAGTTGAAAGTTTATACCAGTCAGGACAGAAAATTATTCTCTCTGCCTAGGTTGAAGCACATTACTTCTTTATTGAATTAATTATGATAAGGATCATAGCTTTAAACGAGGGGTGAGGTGCTGGCTTTCCGCTGGGATTGCTTGGAGCAATTTTCATCCAAGCATTTTTGTGGAGTTATTGAGTCTGGCAGGTCTGAACTTTGGAGAGGAGTAACTTTCTCCAGAACTTGAAAGGGGTTGGACATTGATCCAGGCAAAGCTGTACCAGATTCCATGTTTTGAGACAGGGAAATTTGCACTGCATGCTGAACAAATAACTGCGGGACCGGATGAAAGACGGCTTGGGAACTCCTCACGTGGCCTTGAGCTTGGCCTTTCTCTGCCGGCGGTGGCCCCAGGGAGGGCAAGGGACGGATAGGGACAGAAAGGTCCCCAGCAAGCCCATGTTTCCCTGCTTCCTAATCTTCCAAGTCCAGCCTGGGCTGCAGGGTCGTGCGAGCAGCGTGCCAGATCCTGATGCACGAGGATGGTGGGCGGAACTGCAGGATCCTAGCCCTGAGGTCAAATGGACCTGGGTCTGAATCCTGCTTCTGTCACTTCATAGCGGTGTGACATGAAGAGTGTCGCTTCCTTTCCCCTTTTTTGTCTCACTCTGCATACGCGGACTACCTCAAGAAGTGTTTGTGCATGTATACTATATATTATGTAGAGTATACAGAATATATCAATATTTTATACACATGTGAATGTACACACACATATATATCTAGCACTTAGTTGATGCTTACTTAAAGGTAGTCATGGTTAGGGGCACCTAGGTGGATCAATCGGTTGAGCATCCAACTGTTGATTTTGGCTCAGGTCACGATCTCACGGTTTCATGGGTTCGAGTCCCACATCGGGCTCCATGCTGACAGTGCAAAGCCTGTTTGGGATTCTCTCTCTCCCTCTCTCTCTGTCCCTCCTCCACTTGCACTGTCTCTGTCTCTCTCAAAATAAATAAATAAACTTAAAAAAAATAAAGGTAGTCATGTTTACTATTGTCATTATTAACAGGAAAATGAAGAAGTTAAGCCAGATCAATATTTCATATCTCTTACAGCTAAAATCTCCCCAGCTAGTACCCAGGTGACAAAGCACTGTGGTGGATAGCTGTCATCCCAGGCCTCCATACTGCCAGCTGGACTCAACTAAAAGCCACCTTCTGTCTGTCTTCCCACCCCACCTTCTACTCTCCAGGTTGAGCGAGTGTGCTGCCCAGGCTCCCAAATGCTGTGACCGTACATGGAAGTCTCTCAGACCAACCCTACCTAGCCCAGGCCCTGGTCACCCCTCAGGAGAGGGCCTTGCCAGGAAAGAAGGGCATCTTCTCTGACACTCCTTCACATTCAGGGGGCAAACAGCTCTGGTAGATAAAGTCTGGCCTGTGGCTCAGAATTGGGCGACTGTGTAATTTATTACTCAAATCAGGACACTTGTAACAGTGAAAGGGGGCACCAATAATACTTGCTTTGAGACAATACACATAACCAGGACTGTGTTGGCCCCCAGGATATACGGTTACCTGTTCTCAGACCACTCTAGGTCTGAGACCCCACTGCCCCATCACAAAGATGTACAAGAACATTCCTTTAATATAAACCACACTAAGTCCGTCACTTTAAAATGACCTTCCCTGTTGACTCTTGACCTCTCCAAGCCAGGTGGTCTGGCAAGCTCCCAGACAACCACACCCAGCTTCCAACCATGCATCGATTACTTAGTGTTTTCAATCTATCTTCACTGTTCCTGACAAGTGAGTGACTCTGGAGACGTGGATGGTCGAGCCCAGTGTTGAAGTCATCTCTTGGGACTTAAAGAGGGGAGGGACCCTTGGGAGGCCCCAGAGGCTCATCGAATCCCTCTGTCCAAGGCCTTGTATACCCAGACCACATCTGCCCCGACATGCTTTTCCACCATCCAGACTGACCTCAGCAATTGTGCTGAAAGCCTTGGGAACCACCACTTGGTAAGCAGTTACAGTCACCTGGTCCTTGCCCAGAGTCTCACGTGTGTTACCTCATTGGAGCCTCACTGGGATCCTATAGGTAAGTGTGACAATCAATGCTGATAGAAGAGGAAACTGAGGCACAGAGAAGTTAAGTAATTTGCCTAAGTTCACCTTGCATTAAAGTGGCCCAACCAGGCTCTGAACACCAGCAGCCTGCAGATGACCCTTAGAAGCAAAGACTCACAGTGTATGGGGTGGGAGTGGGCTTACACCAAATGCAAAACCTGCCTTCCCCCGTTCCTAGCTGGGACCCGAGGGAAGTTCCCCTTTGGAATGACTTAATTCAACCAAGGCTTGTTCTAGGATCAAAAGGGGAAATGTACACACTGGTGGCCTACAAGGTTTGGGGCCCAAAGCAGTTTCTTAACAGATCTGTTGCAACAGTCCAACCTGACAGCAAATCCTCCCTTGTGTCCCCAGCAAGTGGCCGCCCTACCTGGCCTGGAACATGCTGTCCACAGTCCTTGTCTTTGGGGCCCGGCGCTCAGTAGCTCAGGGCCTGACCCTGTACCCCAGCCCCCTTAGAAGGTTAGCTGCGCTCTGAGAGAGGAGTATGCGATCCCAGGGGCTCAAACCTTCAGATCCTGACAGAGACAGCCCCTTTGGGAGAGGTTTTATTTCTGCTACGTCTCAGGGGTTGTACCCTTCAGGTACCCACCCCAGAGACGTACCTGCAGCAGGCCCACCAGTGTTGTCCAGAGCTAGGTCTACTGGGCAAGCGACCAGTGGTACAGAGGTCTGGGCGCCTTGCTCAGCTGCAAGCCCACTGAGCATCCATCCTGCCCTCAGCAGATAGGACACACACCACTGAGACAAAGGCTCTTCCTTGTATCTTCCCTTCTCCCCTCAAAAGCATGCTTTTCATCTCCCACACACCCCCACCGTGGAGCCCACATGGTCTGGGTTATTGGAGCCCTCTTTGAATGTGCTGATCTATTGCTTTTGTCGGTCAATGAGAAGGTACCACAGCTGGGATCCTGGCGAGGTCTGGGCACAGAGACTGCAGGCGGGGGCTGGGCCCTTATCCTCTCACCAGCAGCCTTCCCTCACTCCCTCAGAGCCAGGCCCTGGACCCTGGGGCTGCCCAAGCCATGCCTCTATCTGAAGGGGGTTAGTCAGAGGTGAGTGCAGGACTCATATCAGGTTTCTCAGCTTCCTGCAGAGCAGGGCAGATGACAAGATTATTACACCTCAGAGGGGATACAGGCTGAAAGTATCAACAGGTTCCAGGAGGGTTTTAAAAGTTGCATGAAATGTGACAGTGTAGGGAACATGACTGACTGTGGCTGGGGTGGCCTGCCCCATCCTTCAGCACACATTTGAGTTCTCTGAAAGGAGACATAGAAACTTGTTCACACTAAAATGTGAACGATTAAATGTTTTTCATGCATTACACTTCATAGAAGTTTTTCACATAAAACATGTAAATAGAAATTTGCAATACAACTCTTCAGTCACCACATTCCCCAATATACAAAGGCACACACACAGACACACAAACACACACATAAATATGCATATGCACACACACATACACACATAACTCCTCCATCCAAACCAAACTACTTAGTATTTCCTGAACACTCTGGACCCCCTTGCCCTACCAGGCATTTATACTACCTACAGTGCATTAAAGCACTCCCCCACTTTGTTTCCTTAATTATCTTAAATGCATCCTTCAAAACCCAGCCAGTTGTCACCTCCTCCAGGAAGCTTTCCATAGGCTCCCTTTTCCAAGGCTGCATTGGGAGTCCTGTGCCCTCTGTGCACCCCTCCTGCAGAGCCCTCCCCACCCTGGGCCATCTTCACCTGTCTCCTGGCATGACAAATGGTCATCTCCTGAGGACAGGACCCAGGCCTTAATCTCCATTTCATCCCTAATGCCCAACACAGGGCTTGGCACAGAGTAGGATCTTGAGGAGTGTTGGTTCAATGAACAAATGACAATCCTCATCACAGAAGCTTCTTTCTTTCTGAGTAATGAAGTCAGAGCCCCTTCCAGGAGCATGTGGTGCTCAGTCACTCAAACAGAGGCACTCACTAAGGTACACAGGCTCCTCTCCTCTGACCAACATGGGCACTCACCAATTTCCTAAGAATCATCTTGACTGTATCTGGGGAAAAAGAAAACAAACAGGATCAAAATATTGAAGAACTGGTAAAAAGCCACTGTGCCTCTCAGCATGTCACTGGGGTCCCCAGAGATACATTACCTGAAAATGTTCAAATTAGCCAGTAAATAAATATGCTGTGCCAAGCTGTGACCTCTCAGACCTATAGCAGGCCCCACTCTCCAGGCTTGAGGGCTCCCAGTCCACCTCCCTAGGTGGTTTCTCAGACCACACTGATTATTATTCATGGTTTTCATTGACAGCCCATGCTTCTAGCTTACCTGTTTCGGTCACTTGAACCTAAAACAACAGCCCCTTCCTTTCTGCTGCCCCCTGCAACAAGCCCTGCTCAGGGCCAGGATGACAAGAGTTGCCTAGGATACACTTGCCACAAGCCACACATGGGCGTGTGTACCTGCCCACATGGCCACATGCCACGCACAGGCCTGAGAAATCCTACGAGGGGCAGTGAACATTGACCTTGGAGGTGCTCCACTTGGGTTCAGATATTGATTCTACCCACATTTACTAGCTGGATGACCTTGGGCAAGATATGGAACCCCTCTGGCCCTCCAGCTCCTCATCTGCAAAATGGAAAAAATAACATGACTTATCTCATAGGAGTGGACTTAAGATTAGATCTACCTAAAGGAGCTCCTAACAGCGTCCAGTATGGTAAACACTCAGCAATCATGATCACATACCCACACAGACAGAAATCTGCACTGCTGACCTGTGATTTCCCCATAAGTGATCCCCAGACACAGACTAAGAAGTTCCTTTGCCAGACTCTGAGGGGCAACCCAAAGTGCCTGAGAGGTGAGGATATGGTTTGGACTCACAATCATTCAGTCAGTCAACAAACATCTAATGGGCATCTGCAGTGTGTCAGGGTGTGAGCGGAGGTGGGTCAAGACCCAGCCCTGGCTTGAGGCGTACGTGGCTAGGCTGGGCACAGAGAGGGGAACAGATGGTGACAATAGTCTGTGATAAGTGCCATAATGAGGCATGGGAAGGGGAGGGGTGGCAAGTGGACGGAGGGAGATAATCCAGCCTTGAAAAGTCAGGGAAGACTTCTTGTAGGAGGAAACATCAAAGTGCTGAAGGCTGAACATCAGTTAGTCTTGTGACGATAAGAGATGGACCCAGGCCACACTGACTCTAACTAATTAACGGTAACAACCACTACAACCAATAACTATTGAGTTATTTTCTGTTGAAAATCTATTGAGCATTTTCTCTGTGTCACTGTGTCACTGTCAAACATTGCAGCCACATTACTTCATTGAAACCTCCCCCTCAGCTCTGAGAGGGACAGTCTCTGCTTTGTGTTTTGTTCATGACTGTATCCTCAATGCCAGAATGATGCCCGGAACTTAGGCTGTGCCCAATAAACACTGATAGAATGAGGCTGGTTCTAATATGATTCCCATTTTATAGATGGGGAAACTGAGGTGAGAGAAATCAAGTACCTTACTGAAGGATGCCCCAAGCTAGCTGTGAAGCAGGGTTGGTGGACTTCTGTCTAGTGTCAAGCCAGGACTCTATTACTCACTTAGGCTCACTAATGGCGAGACTGGCCTGTAGGGACATAGGCAGCCAAAGCAGCTGCTTCCTCACATGCCTGCAAAGAGCCAGGTCATGGAATATCAACCAGAACCCCCACTCCAAGTGGGCTCTGTGAGGAGGGAGAGCGAGCAGGGTGCCCAGTGCCCACCTGCCCCACCCCCCACGGCTGCTGGTTCAGCAGCCTGTGTTTACATTTCTCCCTCAAACTGGAGGCTGCAGACTGAAATTATCTCCTCTCGGCTGTGTCAGCCCGTCCTGGGCCTCACTCCCAGCTCCAGCACCTCCCGGCAAGCCCAAGGCAGCCACAGCTGGAGTCTGATAAGGCCAGCTTTGTCCCGTGGGTTTCACCCATGACGGGGTGGGAGAGAAAGGACCCCTGTGCTACACACTGCAGCAGAGCCTTCTCAGCCAGCGACAACCCCTGCCTGGGGATTGAGGGCAAGTGAAGGGATCTCCCCCCCCCACCCCCATAGCAGCCCCAGTAGCCTCTGGGAGCTACAGAGGTGCCTACCACAGGACGCTGAAGGAGCAGTACAGGGCTGGCCCCAAGCTTCCACACTGTAGCCCAGGTCACCTGATGTTCAGGTGAATTCCAGGGAAGTAGAGGGTTGCAGGACCTCCCTCACTTCAGACTCTCTTTCCTCATGGCCATCCTCACTATCTCCATGACGAAAGTACTTGCTGTGCAACCCTGAGCCTCTCTGGACCTCAGCTACTTCATCTGTACAATCACTAGGATAGATGATCTTGAAGATCATGCCAGAAGAAGCCTCATGCCAATCTCTTCTAAGCTTCCTGAGGCCAGTCCACATTCTTACCTGTATCCCCAGAACCCAGTGCAATGCCTGGTGCTCAGTAGGTACTCAGGGAGTGTTTGTTGACCAAATGAATGATGAACATCTATTTGTCCCCCTTCCTTCCAATGTTCTCTTCCCTTTCTGAGCCTTTAGGGTGCTCACGAACCCTACCACACCCCAAACCCATCTTAGTATCCCCTTGGCCAAAAAGCATCAGATAAGCTCATTTACACTAAAATCTTAATAGTTAATAGAAAATTTTTCTAGAAGGGACAACCCCAGAGTACAAATCTCTAAGCATAACATCTCAGGGCTACAGCCATCTCTAGCTTGGCTCCCAGATGTGGGAAGCAGATAGGGCAGGTGTTTTAGAGGGTATAGGGTTCTGAAAATAAGGTCGTTGTCTCAGAAAGACAGAAGAAGCAGACTGAGGGCAGAAAATTGCCAGTTGAGTAAGCTATGAGGACACATCCTTGTGTTGAGGGGCCACATACTTACTATCACCTATAAAAATGACGGTAATAGTGCCAACAGAAATTCAGGAAGAGAAATCTAGGATGAGGTCAATATAGCATGAACCACGAAAACACTCTGTAGCAGGAAGCCATGCGTAACCTGGAACCAGGCACCAAGCTAAGGAATTTGCAAAGAGCTAAAGAGGCTGAGCACCATGTCTGTAATATGAAATAATTACAGACATAATGGTGGAGTGCTAGACTCTAGCATAGTCAGTACTGAACTCCTACTCATACTTCAAAATCCTAATAAGAATTTCTACTCCTGACAGTATTGCAGTATGGTGGATTCAATATTCTAAATCACACACACACACATACACACACACATACACACAGACACACACACTCCTGCTTTTAAAGAAACGTACTGAATGAAATATATCAATCTTCTTAAATTTAGAACTGAACCTGGTTTAAAACAAGACTCTCCCAATGTCATATAGGCAAAGAGCAGAAAGGCCTCCAGCCTGGAGAGCCAGTACTGCACCAGGGAAGCTCCCAGGCATTTGCTGAGACCAGGAAACTGGATTCTCAGGGTTTCCTAGCAACAGAGGACAAGACCTTCAGCATATACTTGCTCCTCTCCCACACACAGAAGTTGGGGCCTTTGAAGGGTTACACCTTCAGTGAAAGGATGCATTAGGGAAAAAAAATCTGCTCACCATCAAAGGGAGACAAGATAATTCAACCATCTTAGATCCAAGATTTGATCTTAGGCTCAGATCCAAGTGGGGAAAAGGAAAATAAAAGAAGAAAGATTCTGCTGACAATTGACAACCAAGCTCAGTAATCTGCAGGGCTGGGTTCAAATTTGCATTATTTGCTTGGCCCAGGAAACTCCAAGCCAAGAAACTAAAGCCCAGGCCAGGGGCGCCTGGGTGGCTCGGTCAGCTAAGCATCCAACTTCAGCTCAGGTCATGATCTCACAGCTCGTGGCTTTGAGCCCTGCGTTGGGCTCCATGCTGACAGCTCGGAGCCTGAAGCCTGCTTCAGATTCTGTGTCTCCCTCTCTCTCTTCCCCTCCTCCACTCACACACTGTGTCTTTCTCTATCTCTCTCAAATATAAATAAACATTAAAAAAATTTTAAAGCAGTCCCAGCCCAACAGTACTTTGCAACACCTGGCAGAAGCAAAAGCACATTCTCTCTGCAGATGCACACCATCAACCCAGGCATCCTTAGGCTCCCTACAGATTTAGAGCAGTCAGATAAAGCTTACAATAAAAAAAATGCAAGACTTGGGGCGCCTGGGTGGCGCAGTCGGTTAAGCGTCCGACTTCAGCCAGGTCACGATCTCGCAGTCTGTGAGTTCGAGCCCCACGTCGGGCTCTGGGCTGATGGCTCAGAGCCTGGAGCCTGTTTCCGATTCTGTGTCTCCCTCTCTCTCTGCCCCTCCCCCGTTCATGCTCTGTCTCTCTCTGTCCCAAAAATAAATACACGTTGAAAAAAAAATTTTTTTTAAAAAATGCAAGACACATGCAGTAAGTGGGAATTACCAAGAAAAAACAAGAGTTGAATTATACCTATAAGAACTTGAGACAAAAATGATTAGGTACAATATATGAAATAAGTACATTTAAAATGCTTTAAAAAGCAAGACAGGGAAATAAATAAACTTTAAAAAACAACAACGGGGCACCTGAGTGGCTCAGTAAGTTAAGTATCTGACTCTTGGTTTCAGTTCAGGTCATGATCTCAAGGTTCGTGGGATTGAGCCCTGCATCAGTCTCTGAGCTGACAGCGCAGAGCCTGCTTGGTATTCTCTCTCTCTCTCTCTCTCTCTCTGTCCCTCCTCCTCTCGTGCTTTTTTTTTCTCTCTCTCTCTCAAAATAAATAAATAAAATTAAAAAAAAAAAAAGCAAGACAGGGGACTGAAAACCCAAGCAAGGTATAAAAACTAATGAAAGTGACCAGACCTATTTAATTAATTAATTAAGTCTTCTTGAAATGGAAACTCAGATCATGGAAATTTAAAACCTAACAGAATTGGTTAAACAATTGAACAGAGAATTCGTGAGCTGGAAGACAGATCTAAAGAAATTACACAAAATGCAGTATACAGATAAAGAGATGAAAAATATAAGAGACACTAAGAGACACAGAGGATAAAATGAGGTCTAAATTGTGTCTCATTGGAGTTTCTGAACATGCAATTTAGAGACAGACAATCTTTGAAGAAATAATGACAAAAATTTTCCAAAACTGATAAAAGAAATGAACCATCAGATTCAGGAATCAAGAAATCCAAGCAGGACAACTAAAACGAATTCACATGTATACTCATCATAATGAACCTGCAGAAGACATAGAAAAGATCTTTTAAAAATGCCACTGGTAAAAGAACAGCAAGCAGACCAACAACTACAACAATGGTAGCCAGAGGCAATGGAATAACATTTCCAATATCTGAGGGAAAACAACTACTTACCTAGAATTCTAAAATCCACTTAACTCTAGCTCAAAAATAAGAGGACCATACTACTGGTTGATGAACAGATTAAAACGTGGGCTGTGTGTGTGTGTGTGTGTGTGTGTGTGTGTGAGTGTGTGTGTGTATTATTCAGCCTTTAAAAAGTAGGAATTCCCGGGGAACCTGGGTGGCTCAGTCAGTTGAGCATCCAACTCTTGATTTCGGCTCTGGTCATGATCCCAGAGTCAAGGGATCAAGCCCCACGTCAGGCTCTGTGCTGAGCATGGAGGCCGCTTGAGATTTCTCCCTCTCTCTCTCTCTCTCTCTCCCTTGTGCTCTCTCTCCCCCACTCTAAAATAATTTTTTTAATTAAAAAAATAAAAAGTAGGAAATCCTGCCATTTGCAACAACATGGATGAAACTAGGAGACATTATACTAAAGTGAAATAAGCCATATGCAGGAAGACAAATGCTGTGCAATGTCACTTACATGTGGAATCTAAAATAATCAAATTCATAGAAATGTAAAGTACAGTTGTGGTTACCAGGGGCTAGGAGAGAGGGAGAAATGAGGAGATGTTGATCAAGGGGTACAAAGTTTCTGTTATGCAAAATAAGTTCTTGAGATTTAATGTAAAACAACGTGACTATAGTTAACACTAGCGTATTGCATACTTGAAATTTGCTCAAAGGATAGATCTTAAGTGTTACCATGACATACCTACAAAAGTAGTAACTATATGAGGTGAAAGATGTTAATTAGCTTGATTGTGGTGAATATTTTACAATGAACATGTATATCAAATCATCAAGTTGTACATTTTAAATACATACAAGTTCTAAATGTCAATTATATCTCAATAAAGTTGGGGGGAGTTAGAATAAGAGGATAAGAATCTTTAAAAGAACTGAGTTTACTATGACATCTCTTCATATAGGACCCCGCCACAAAAAGAAAGAAAAAGAAAAAGAAACATGGTTCCAGAAAAAAAAGATCTTGTATAGAAGAAGGAATTGAGAACAAAGAAAACAGTAAACATGTGTGCAAAGCTAAGCAAGCATCAATTTTATTAAATGATAATAATGGCTTATATTGGGATAGAAAATAATTTGGAACTAACTTAGTGAATAACGATAAGTAAGGCATGGAAGATGGGAAGAGGGTTCAAGCTTTAAAGGTACCTGTTAAAATGTAAGAGTAACCACTAAAATGAGAGTTGAACTTTCTTTTTTTTTAAGATTATCATTTTTTTAATGTTTTTTAAATTTCTTTTTTTGGGGGGGAGGGGCAGAGAGAGACAGGGACAGAGAATCCGAAACCAGCCCACTGCTGACAGCCGAGAGCCTGAGGCAGGGCTTGAACTCATGAATCAGGAGAGCATGACCTGAGCCGAAGTCAGACACTCAACCAACTGAGCCACGCAGGTGCCCTGAGAGTTAAACTACCTAAATCAGTTCAGAAGGAACATGGAATTTTTTTTAATCTTAAAGTTAAGCAAGACATGATAGTCCCTGACCGTGAGGAACTCAAAATCTCCTCAAGGGGACTCTGAGTTCAGGGGGCAAGCCAATAAGAATCTAGTTCTCCTGACATTTTAAATGTGCAATGAGGTCAAGTGCTGATGACAATAGGAGGATAGTCACATCTCACAAGTGTGTAAGTTGGTACAGTCACTCTGGAGGGCAGCTTGCTTCCCTGGTACTCCCTTCTCACTGCAGGCCCTGAGAGCCATTCACGCATGTGCAGTGTGGGCAGAAGGGGCGCATACTGGCATACTACAGCAGCATCATGTGACTAGCCCCAGAAACAACCTAAATACCAATTAATAAAAGAATGGCAAAAACCGCAGTTTACAATAATAGAAATAGAATACTTCTCTACAGTAAAAAGGAAGATAAGGTAAATCTATGTTCTAATATCAAATACCCCACACATAGACATGCACCCACATATGTACATGTGCACTGCGCGCACGCGCACACGCACGCGCGCACACACACACACACACACACACACACACACACCATCCCAAGCAGAGCTCTTCCAGGCCCAGGACAGGACCCTGACACCTAACAGGTACACAGTAAATATGAACTGAATTGAATTGAGCAAAGTACTGCAGAGAAGGGTCAGGAGACACAGAAAGATTATAAGCCAGGAGGAGCTTCTAGAAGACAGAGGAACAAGTCCCTGGCTGACACTCTGTAGATGCTTCCGCCACAAGAAAAGGGGCAGAAACTAAGAAACCCATAAACATAAACATATCTAGTGCCTGGGTGCTTACACTCCTCCCAAGCCAACACCTGAGGGAATCTGGGTATCAGGGACCATACCCAGGCTGGGGTGAGGGTGGGAAAAAAAAAAGGCTGGAAAAGACCCAGGCAGCAAGCTCCCACACTATCAGCTCTTGACTTCCTGTTTGACCACACTTGTCAAGTGTGTTTTTGAAAGCCCCTATCTTTGAGAAGAGTTATGGGGAATGGGGGGGGCAGACCTCTCAGGGGGCCACAGTGACTGCCCAGCCCACAGCCCTGCACCTCTGCCCTGAGCTCTCAGAGAAGGGAAGGTCTGCAGTGCTTGGGCCCCAGGGCTTGCCTCCTACCAGGCTTCTCTCCCACAGGAGGCCTGCAGGATTAGGTAAATCTCAGACGTGTGTGTGTATGTATGTGTATACACATGTGCATGCATGCTCCATTTGACTGCTATCTGACTACATATAAAATTGTCTCCCTCTATATGTTCCCACATTTTTGGACGCTGGAGATGAATTGGTATATCCTTACACACAACAGACCTTCTCTCACTGCTGTTTCTCCTACCTGGGTCTCCTCTCTTACCTGGTTTATCTTTTACTGTTTCAGATTTGGCTCAGGTATCACTGCCTCCTGAAGTTTTCCCTATCACCCCTTTCTTCCTAGTTGGGCCAGGTGCCTCTTTTGGGGATTTCCATCATGCTCTGGGTTTATGTCTATTATGAAATTTACAGCAATACTCAAACCAACATATATGAGGTGCTTCCTATGTTACAAGAGTGGTACACAACAGTTACCATGTATTAACATTTTTAATTTTTATAATATCCCTATGAAATGGGATAGCATCTAGCTGCCTTCCTGAGAGTCATTCTCTCTCCTTACTAACTTAACTCTAATTCTGTTGAGAATAGCAATGTGCCCAGCTTAATAATTATATTTCATTCATGTGTTTCATTCATTCACATATTTCATTCCTTCATTTCATAACCTTACAATTAAATTCTGACCAATGAGATGCAGAAGTTGTTCAGGGAGAATTATAGGAAAGCCCTTTAAGCGGGGGGAGGGGTGGCCAATGCAGCTGGAAAGCACATGTTGACCTTGCCCTTTCATCTATCGTCCAGCCCAGAATGTTAACCTGATGGCTCAGGCTGCAATAGTCATCCTGCAACCGTGAGATAATCTTGATAAAGAAGGCCACACACTCTAAAAATGGTGAAATGGAAAAATAGAAGGAGTTCCATTTTTGAAATGGCCAAGTAAGCTCCTATTGGACCAAACCTTCTAGGGATAACAATATTAACTCTGGACAAAATTAAAAATACACTATCTAAAGGCACTGGGGAGTGAGCAAAATCAGGCAGACTCTGGAGGGGAGCTGACATTTGGAAGAAGGGATGGGACACAGGCTATTTCCCATTTATATGACTGTTAGCTTGAAGACAGTACAAAGTCAGCTTGAGTAGACACTGAGCAGTGAGCACCATGTGGGGTGACTAAAGCTCTTATCAAAAACCCATAGCTTTTCTGGCTTAAATAACCAAAGCATGAAGGTCAGGGAAATCTGAGTTGCTGAAAAGTAAAAGAAGAATCCTAGAAATAAGAGGACCAAAGATGAGGAGGCCTGAATTCTTTGCATAAACTGTCAACTTCTGCTGACTGCTGATGCATGCATTCATGGAGCAGGCTCAAAGATATCCAGCTAAGGGTAAAAAAAATTCAGTGAGAGTCATGTTGCTGCCCCAGAAACAGTTTGCAGTTTGAGTCCAACCAAGTTAATTACCAGCCAAAACAAAAACCCAACACTCTCCATAAGAATATAAAAGATTCAAGTCCTTCCACAATACTACACTCATAATGTTCAGGACACAACAACAACAACAAATTACTCAACATATGAAGAACAGGAAAATGTGACCAATTCACAAGAGAAAAAAAAAATGAATGAAGACCCAGATGACAGAATTAGCAGCAAGGATTGTAAAGTAGTTATTATAATTATAAATGAAGGATATAAAGAAAACATGCTACTAATGAATGAAGGTGGAAACAGCTGTTTGAGCTTCTGCCTCTGGGCTGGGTGTACCTGGAGAAGATGAGATGTGCAGAGTTGGGAATGAGGGGAGAGAAAGAGAGGGAAAGAGAAGGGAAAGGAAGAAAACGGGAAGGGAAAGGAAAAGGGGGTGTGAAGAAAGAAAAGTGGAGAGAAAAGTGTGGAATAGCAAACGCATGATTCCAGTGGCTAGAGAACAGTGTCCTGGGAAGGGACAGCCAGTCTCTGCCTCCTGACCACATAACCTGAGAGTCACCCCCTCATCAGGGTGCCTCTGTCCTCATCCAATCACCCTGCACCACCCTCAGGAGCATTGCTCACTCTGGGACCCTCCAACTCCAGCTTCCTTTTAATAATGCTGCTTCTAGGCAGGGACATCCTAATACTCATCCAAGGTGCAGGAGAGAAACGGGGGAAAAAATTCAGGCTCTGCTGTGGATTAGAACAGTTTTAAAATAGGACTCATTCTATGCAACTACAAAGCTCCTTCACATCCTCACTCTCAGCTTCTATCCATGTGGTAGGCACCATGAAGCCTGAACCTACAAGGACTTGCACCCAGTTGCTCCCAGGAGGGCTCCACCTGAACAGCTGGGCCACCAGCCAGCATGGCGCAAACATACCTTCATCTTGAAGTCCAATGGGGCTGTGCTAGTGTTGAGAATGGTCTTGGGGTTCTGGGAGGACTCTGCATACACTCAGAGAAACAAAGAAATTCGAGGTACAGTTTCTGCGAGTGCAACATCAAGTCATAGCAGCAAAGAGAACAAACAAATATCAGCACTCAAGCCATGTTTGTGCTCCCTTGTCCCAGGCACCTTCACAGCTGATTTCTGTCTCCATAATGGTTCAAAGGGATTTCCAGGACAGAAAGTCTTCTCACCCATTTTACAAAGATAAAAATTGAGACCCTCAGAAATTAAGAGATTGGTTTCAGTTTGCACAGTGATATACAGTCACGGTTGTTGGTCTACAACCCAGGAGTCCTATGCCCCACCAGAGCTCTGTCCCACTAACTAAAGAGGCAGCAGTGCCTTCCCCCATCCCATCCCATCCCATCCCATTATCCCACACCTCTACTATTGCCTGCGATATAGGCATGCTCTTCTCCACTCAGCTATAAGCTCTTGGAGGGTAAGGACTGTGTGTCCTTTCACTGCTGTCTCTAGCAGCCAGCATGGAGCAGACAGACTCAGGAAGTATGATATAAAAGCTTAAATCAGCCTTGGGAAACAAAAGCTAAAACTGTAATGCAAGGCGGACATCCTCCAGGTGTCACTTCTTCTCTCCCAACAAGCATGTGACCGCAGCCACCCAGCACTGGAGACCACCAGCATAAACACAACACATGACATCTTTAGGCAAAGGAAATTGAAACCAACTAACTCGGTTGGCCACCGTTTTTTTTTAAACATCCCTCTAAAAACAGGCAGGCAAAGCAATTGGTTCAGAACCTAAGGAGCTGGAATGCATTTAGGGTCTCTGAGGTTGTCCAACTGGAACCTGCACATCCAGAGACCCCACCTCATTTCCCAGGCCCTGACAAGCTGATTGAGCCAGGACAGGAAGAGTAACTGGTGGGTGATTGCAGACTATCCAGTGTCAGCTCATTGTTCCGGGAGGAAGCTGTCAGGATCAGACCTCCCAGGAGTGCCTGGGGCCTCTGGTTCTTATTTTTCCCTTTGTAGGTGGGAGCCATCATCCTCTCCCCCACCCAACTGACACTCCCAATCAGATGTCGTCAACCCAGGGTCTCCACATTCCCAACATCCAAGAGACCTCAAATGAGGGGGATTAGGGGCCACCTAATACTGCTTCCCCCTGGGGTTCCCTTAAAAACAAAAGTATTTTTTATTGTGGTAAGAACACAAAGCCTGAGATCTACCCTCTCAACAAAACTTTAAGTGTACAATACAGTATTGTTGACTAATGGTACAATGTTGTGCAGATCTCTAGAAATTATTCATTTTGCTTAATTGAAACTTTATGCCTTTTGATAGTAATTCCACATTTCCCCTCTCCCCAGCCCCTGTCAATCACCATTCCACTCTTTGATTCTATGAAATTGACTCTTTTAGATACCTTATGTAAATGGAATCACGCAGTATTTGCCTTTCAGTGACTGGCTTATTTAATTCAGCACGATGTCCTTAAGATTCACCCATGTTGTCACGTATTGCAGAATTTCTTTTTTAGGGCCTAATAATATTCCATTGAATGTATATACTATATTTTCTTTATCCATTTACTGATAAATGGACATTTAGATTGTTTCCACATCTTGGCTATTTTTGAAAAGTGCTGCAACAAACATGGAAGTGCTAATATCTTGTAAGGATTCTGATTTCAATTATTTTGAATAAATATTCAGAGGTGGGATTACTGGTTCTAGTTTTCAAATGTTGAGGCGTATTATTTTCCTTAGTGGCTGCACCACTTTGCAATTCCACAAACTGAAATTGTTCCAATTTCTCCACATCCTCACTAATACTTGCTGTCTTTGGGGTTTTTTTATAATAGCCATCCTGATAGGTGTGAAGTGATATCTCATTATGGTTTTGATTTGTATTTCCCTGGTGATTAGTGATACTAAGCTTCTTTTCATATATATACCTGTTGGCCATTTATATATTTCTTCTTTGAAAAAATGTCTGTTCAAGTCCTTAACCCATTTTTTAATCAGGCTATCAGTTTTGTTGCTACTGAGTTGTAGGAGTTATGTATTTTGGAGATTAGCCCTTTGTCAAATATATAGTTTGAAAATATTTTCCCGGGTGTTGTATATGTGATGAATCACAAAATTCTACTACTGAAACTAATATTACACTCTAGGTTTACTAACTGAAATTTAAATAAAAACTTAAATAAAAAAAAAGAAAATATTTCTTCCCATTCTGTAGGTTGCCTTTTCACTCTGTTGATCATTTTCTTTGCTGTGCAGAAGGTTTTTAGTAGTCCACTTGTTTATTTTCTTTCTATTGCCATTGCTTTTGTCATTGTATCCATGAAATTATTGTTGAGACCAAAGTCATGAAGATTTTCCCCTATGTTTTACTCCGGATGTTTTAGTTTTAGGTCTTAAATGTAAGTCTTTAATCTACCTTGAGTTAATTTTTATGTATGTGTAAGATAAGGGTCCAGTTTCATTCTTTTGCATGTGGATATCCAGTTTTCCTAATGCCATTTGTTGAAGAGGTTATCCCTTCCCTATTGTGTATTCTTGGCATCCTTGTTGAAGATCAGCTGACTGTAAATGTATTGACTTATTTCTGGGATCTGTACTCTGTTCCATTGGTCGATATGTCTGTCTTTATGCCAGTACCATGCTGTGTTGATTACTGTAGCTTTGTAATATATTTTGAAGATACCTCAACATAATAAAGGCTATATATGCAAGGCCCACAGCTAACATCATACTGAATGGTGCAACAATTAAAGATTTTCCTCTAAGATCATGAACAAGGTAAGTATGTCTACTCTCACCACTTCTTCCTTTCTTTTTTATTTTCTACCACTTCTGTTCATCATAGTACTGGAAGTCCTAGCCAGAACAATTTGTCAAGGAAAATAAATAAAAGATATCCAAATAGGAAAGAAAAAAGTAAAACTGTCCCTGTTTGAAGATGACATGATTTTATATATTAAAAAAATCCTAAAAACTCCACCAAAAAACTGTTAGAACTAATACATGAATTCAGTAAAATTGCAAGATACAAAATCAACATACATTAATGTTTCCATATACTAACAACAAACTATCTGAAAAGGAAACTAGGAAAACAATCTCATTTACAATGGTGCCAAAAAGAATAAAATACTTAACAATAAACTTAGCTTGGAAGTGAAAACTCATTTTGTATCAACAAAATATTGACAAAAGAAATTAAAGAAAACACAAACCAATGGAAAGACATCCCATGTTCATGGATTAGAAGACTTAATACTGTGGGGTGCCTGGGTGGCAGTTGGTTAAGATTCCGACTTCAGCTCAGGTTATGATCTCATGGTTCGTGGGTTCGAGCCCTACTTCAGGCTCTGCGCTGACAGCTCAGAGCCTGGAGCCTGCTTCAGATTCTATGTCTCCCTCTCTCTCTCCCCCTCCCCTGCTTGCACTCTCTCTCTCAAAAATAAACATTAAAAAAATTTTTTTAAAGAAGACTTAATATTGTCAAAATGTCCACACTACCCAAAGCAATCTACAGATTAGGTATAATCTCTGTCAAAATACCAATACCATTTCTTACAAAAGTAGAAAAAACAATTCTGCAATTCATATAGAACCACAAAAACCATGAATAGCCAAATCAATCTTGAGAAAGAACAAACCTAGAGATATACTTCCTGGATTCAATTTTTTTTTTCACTTTTCATTACAAAAGTCTGATATTGCACTCTTTCTAAAACATCCATAGGATGTAGAAACAGATGGTGCACAAAGTTAGTCCGTGGTGCCCCCACCCTCAAAGACAATCACCATTAACACTAGATATTTTCAAGGGTAGCTGGGTGGCTCAGTAGGTTAAGATTCCAGCTCAGATCATAATCTCACGGTTCATGGGTTCAAGCGTCGTGTCAGGCTCTGTGCTGACAGTCAGACCCTTAAGGGAACTTAAGAGCAGAGCTTTTAAAAACATGCTTTACATAAGAGACTGTTAAAAACCGAGAACAAACTGAGGGTTGATGGGGGGTGGGAGGGAGGAGATGGTGGGTGATGGGTATTGAGGAGGGCACCTTTTGGGATGAGCACTGGGTGTTGTATGGAAACCAATTTGACAATAAATTTCATATATAAAAAAAAAACAAAAATAAACATTAAAACAAAATTTTTAAGGGGAAAAAAAACATGCTTTATGGGGCGCCTGGGTGGCTCAGTCGGTTGAGCCTCTGACTTCAGCTCAAGTCATGATCTCATACTCCGTGAGTTCGAGCCCCGCGTTGGTCGCTGTGCTGACAGCTCAGAGCCTGGAGCCTGCTTCAGATTATGTGTCTCCCTTCTCACTCTGCCCCTCCCCCACTTGTGTGCATGTGCACTCTCTCTCAAAAATAAATACACTTAAAAAAAAACACTAGATATTTTCAGTGCCCGTGTTGTGTATATTGTGAGTGAGATAGCAAATTGCTGAGCAATTCTGGAGAATGTTTCAAATCTGAAAATTATATAGATGTGTAGATATCACAGAGACAAAGACATATTCTCCAATTCTCCAATATTGCTCAGCAGCTTGCTTACTCACAATAAATTGTGGACATTTTTCTATGTCCACAAATATATATTAATATCATTATTTTTCATAGTCACATAGTATTCCTGTATACGCATGTATTGAAATTAATTTACTCATTCCACTATTGATGGGCATTTAGGGTTTTCTGGCTTTTCGTGTTTCCAACAAATACTGCATACTTGTGAATATATGTTACCACACTTGAGTGCATATTTTTAGAAACAGAAGTCCTGAATTGAATGATAAGGCAGTTTTCTTAAAAAAATTTTTTTTAATTTTTTACATTTATTTATTTTTGAGAAACAGAGTGAGACAAAGCGTGAGCAGGGGAGGGGCAGAGAGAGAAGGAGACACAGAATCCAAAGTAGGCTCCAGGCTCTGAGCAAGCGGTCAGCACAGAGCCTGATGCAGGGCTCGAACCCACAATCTGTGAGATCATGACATGAGCTGAAGTCGGACATTCAACCAACTGAGCCATCCAGGCGCCCCAAAGATAAGGCAGTTTTCAATGTAACAGATCTCCTCAAATTGCTGAGGATCCCTTTGAAAAGATATCAAGTAAATTTTAATCAAACACATAAAACTATTCATTTGCTTAAGTCTGTGTCAGTCCCAAAGGTGGCCTCTCATTTTTCATTCTTCCCCTTTTAGAAAATGGTTTTCTTTCCCAAAAAGGCGTTTTGCTCAGATGCCTAGCCCTCATTTTCTTGTCAGATGATGGGTAGCTTTCAGGTATCTGAAACTGATGTATGAGATGCATTTCAGGCCACTGAGTCTGATTCCTGTCCTGTCTTCCTCACTCCCAATCAGAGAATGGTCGTTCATGGAGATGACACCATTAGGAATATTGTGAAGAGCCCTGTGGGCAGTTTACCCCAAAGCCTAGCATTATCAATTCTAACTGGAGCCACTCACTCTCAAAAAAGAGGTAGAAGTCCAAATTTGTATATCTTATTTGGGGGGCAATTGAACATTATTAATATCTTAGAAGTGTACTTCTATGAATCAAGAAAATTAACTTCTGGGGCGCCTGGGTGGCTCAGTCGGTTAAGCATCCGACTTCAGCTAAGGCAACAATCTCTCGGTCAGTGAGTTCGAGCCCCGCGTTGGGCTCTGGGCTGATGGCTCAGAGCCTGGAGCCTGCTTCCGATTCTGTGTCTCCCTCTCTCTCTGCCCCTCCCCCATTCATGCTCTGTCTCTCTCTGTCTCAAAAATAAATAAACGTTAAAAAAAAAGAAAATTAACTTCTGTTATAATTATAAACAGTCTAATTTCTCAGGGAAGTATGAGATCACCTACCTGGAATAATGATAAGCCATGAGGACCACAACACACATACACCCCCCCAAAATATCATCCTCTAGTTTTGTCATTGGAAATTTAGGTCTTGGGATTAGTCCATTATTTTTGAATTTTTACTTTTCTCTACACATTGGAACCATCCAGATCAACATATAAAACATTTCCAGCATCCCAGAAAGTTTTCTCATGCCCCATCTCAGTTAGTACTCCTCATCCCACTAGGGTCACCTACTATATTTCTATCACCATAAAGCAGTTTTTCTTGTTCTTTGACTTTCATATTCTCTTATTCCACATGTACTCTTTTATGTCTGCTTCTTTGGCTCAAGAGAATGTCTGTGAGATTCATCCATGTTGTTGTTGGTTTCAATAGTTCATTCTCTTTGTATTGATGTGTGGTGTTCCATTTTATGAATATATTCTGATTTCGTTGTCCATCTTCTTTGTAGATTAATATTCTGGGGTTTTTTTTTGTTTTGTTTTGTTTTGTTTTGTTTTTGTTTTCCACTATTATGAACATAGCTGTAATGAATATTGTTATACTTGTCTCTAACTCAGAGTTGGTCATATATATGCATATGTTTAGCTGCTGCAGATAATGTCAGATAGTTTTCCAAAGTGTTTGAACCAATTAATACCCCTATCAAGCAATATAGGAGGTTTCCAAGTGCTCCACAATCTTGTCAAACACTTGGAATTATCAAGTTTGTGTTTGTCCATTTGTTAGCAATAGTAGGGGGTGTATAGACCTTTCTCATTTTGACGGTAATTTATATTTCCCTCATGAGTAGTAATGTTGAGAATTTTTTATATGTTAGTGGCCAGTTGGAGATCTTCTTTTGAGAGATATCTGTCCAAGTCTTGCTCATTTTTAAATTGTTTTTTGTTACTGATTTAAAAGAGTTTTTTATATGTTCTAGATACAAGTCCTTCATTTATGATATATGAGTACCTTCTGCCAATCTAAGCCTTATTTATTTGTTTTTTAAATGTTGTGGTTTTTTTTTTTGTAAATATGCTTTTTGGGTGTATGTGTGCTTTTTGTGTCCTTTTTAAGAAATCTTTTCCTGTCCCAAGATCTTGAAAGTCTTCTCTATTTTCTTCTAGAAGTTTTATTGACTTACTTTTCACATCTAGGTCTGTGCTCTATATTAAATTAATGTTATCTAATGTAGGGTCAGAATCAAAATATTTTTATACAGTTATCCAATTGCATCAGCACTGTTATGGCAATCATGATCCTTTCCCTCACTAAATTGCAGGGGCACCTTTGTTGTAAATCAAGAACCACATACTGGGTCTTTCTATTCTGATCCATTACTTTACTTTTCTGCCATTATGCCAATACTAGACTATCCTAATTATTGCGTGTTTTTAGTAAGTTGTGAAATCTGGTAGTGAAAGTTCTCCAACTCTCCAATTTTGTTCTTATTCTTCAAGATTGCTTGGCTACTCTAGGTCTTTTGCTTTGCTATATGAAGTTTAAAGCAATTTGACGATACTTACCCACAAAAATGTTGGAAAGTTGATTAGGGTTGAATCGATAGATCAACTTGGACAGAACTGAATCTTAACAACATTGAATTTTCTAACCCATGAACATGAAACATCTCTTCATTTAATTAGGTCTTCTTTAAGTTTTCTGAACATTGTTTTATAGTTTTCAGTATAGAGGTATTATACATCTTTAATTAGGCTTATTCTAGGCATTTAATTTTTGATGCAGTTATAAAAAGTATCACTTTTTAAGTTTCATTTTACAGTTGCTGGTTACTAGTTATAGAAATACAAATGATTTTTATATGTTGCTTTTATATCCAATGGTCATACTAATTCCCCTTATTAATTATATTAATGATTATTAATAGTTTATAGATTCTTTTGGATTTTCCATATACAATCATTTCATCTACAAATGAAGACCTGTCTACTTCTTGCTTTCCAATCCTTATGTCTTCTTGCACCGACTAGGTGACTCAGTACAGTGGTAAAAGAAGTAGAGGCAATGGATGTCCCCATCTTGTTTTCAACCTCAGGAAAAAAGTATCCAGTATTCCACCAGTAAGTATGATGTTGCAGAGTTTTTCATGTTAGCTATAGGTTTTTTTCTGTAGATACTCTTAATCAGATCAAAGAAATTCATTTTTATTCCTAGTTTGCTGAGCAAATGGATGTTGAATTTTATCAAATACCTTTCCTACATCTACTGAGCATGAGTGGTACCACAATTCATATTATGATAAACACCACAAAGCTTCTCTGATAACATTATGGGGAATGTCAATCCACTTCTTCAATTTAGGGACCATGCCATTCTCTTCCCCTACCAGACATCATCCTATAACTCTCCTCTCTATTTGTTTTGTCCTTTATTTTCCCAACTGGTATTAGTGCTCATTGACACCAGGGACGAGATTTTACTGCTCTTGGTAGCAATTTCTGCTCCTTGAATATTTATGGGAACATTATGGGAAAATAAATAGAATAAGTTCTGCCTCCTGGATCATCCTGGTCACCTTACCATGCCTGAGATGTCCTGTGGGCCAGCACCTTGGATACCCACCATCATTAGGTAGCAGGAGCCTTTGACTGTCAGATCCATCAATCAAGCAGTGAGAAGCTATTAGTGCAACTCTGGGTAAGGAACAACCTTGCCCTGGGAGCAAACTCCAAGAGTAACTATTTGGACAAGACTTTGCCTGTGTGGCAACTCCAAGGAGCTGGGCCAGAGGCTTCAGGAAACCCCACAGGAGCATGTGGTATGGACACTGCATTTGGCATCCAGCATGCTGGTGGAATCCAGCCAGCCAGCAAGCCAGCCTGACTGCCTGCTCACTGGCTGCTCTCTCCTAAGTCCAGAACATTTGCAAAGCCAGGAGCTTTGGCACAAAGCTGCTCCCATCCTTGCCGGCATGGGTTTATGGATATTAAAAATGTGCTGATGTGAATCACCATGCTAATACGCTTCACTAGAAGTGCTGCGTGCAGGAACACTGCTCCTTTTATTGTCTCCTCCACCTCTGTTGGAAATGTTCACCCACAGATGATGTGGAGATTAGTGGGGCGTCAGGCTGCTGCGTGTTTTTAGGCAGGCTGTCAGCTCCCATCAGCTATGGCTAAGGCTGCAGAAGAGGCTGGGACACACCTCAGTGCCCCTGCCTGGGGCCCACAGGCAGAGTCTGGGGCAGGAGAGTGGTTTGGGAGTGGGAAAAGACATTCCCCAGTAAGACCTTTTCTCAAGCATCCAGGCTATAGCCATCAGCCCACAGTAATATCGGGGCAGCACCTCTAGAGTGCTCTCCCAGGTTGGCAAATAGCATCAGTGAAAGTCCAAACCTTTCCTGCTCTGGGACAGTCACTTTCACCCTCCCCTCCCTATAGGGGTACCAGATAAAATATGGTCCCAAGGGAAGGGTAGAAGAGGGGCTAGAGAACCCTTGCCCTCCAGGATGCCTCCCTGCACACAGCAAGGTGTCAGATCTGGTTGCAGACATTCTGAGAATGTCCACAAGGAGGGTTTGGGGTGCTCTGGGAACCCAGAGATCCCCTCTGCTTTGAGATCAGGGAAGACAACATGGAAGAGGAAGTGCCAGAACTGAGCCCTGAACCACAACTAGGCTTTAAACAAACTGCGACTGGGAGATAGCATTCCGGGTGGCAGGAAAGGCCCGAGACAACATGGGCAAGCGGGAAAGCACAACATCAAGGACAGGTATTTTCCCACTCTCTGCTCATCCATTCTTCAAACTGCCTTGTCCCCAAGTTGACTTGAAAAATGGCCACCATCATTCCAGGCATCATAGTCAAACCCAACCTTGACCAGAAGCAGAAGGGATTTTCTCTTCCTGTGTGTCCAGGAGCCATCTCAGAAGAGCCTTGAACTCCTTGCCATTACTGGGAAAAGAAGCCAGTTTGAAGGAGGAGGCACTGACAGGGAAAGGAGCCTGTCTTGGCCTAGCTCTGGCCAGGGCACTCCTGTGCCAACAGTGAGAATCTGTCCCACTGCTGCCATGTCTCATTTAACACCTTCACCATTCACAGTGTGATCTAGACTCCCCAAGTACACTACAGAGGGCAGAAGCTGTGTTCCATACATATCTGCCCACAATCTAGCATGCTGTTTGGCTCCTAATAGACTCAAAGGAACTTATCTGGAAAATAGGGAACAACGATGCCCATCTTGATGGGGTTATCTTTAGCACTTACTTGGGGCTACCACAATGCATGGCTCCAGGAGGCTATCTCCTCAGGGGGGACAATAGAGCTATGAGCACTGCAGACCTGGGCCTCCTTATGCAGCTCCCAGTGCTCAAGCTAGCAGGGCCAACATTCATGGGACCCTCAACATGTTATTATAGCTGAATTATTTTAATCATTCCTTACAATGAGACAGGGCACTATTTCATCCCTAGATGGGGAAAGAGCATTAAATAACCTATCCAATGTCACAGTTGTAGCCAGCAGCATTGTAGGATCTGAACCCTCAGACAGCCTCAGAGTTTGTGTTCTAAACCACTGTGCCCCACTGCCCTGAGATGACCCCACACAAGTACCTTCATAATCCAAACCCTCATAAGAGAACCCAGACTGTGGATATACAGCACAGTAGAGCTTTGGAAGCTCCCCAGTCCTCCTCTTCTGCCCACCCTGCTACTCTGTTTCTCAGAGAAGAGCTTGAGGCCTAGACAGGGATGAAGGGCCCCACCAGTCCTAACTAAATGCTCTGTTCAGAGGGTTCAGAGCCCCTTCCCCCTTTCCCCCTCTGTTTTCAAGACAGGCCCTGCCTGTCCTTTGTGAGGGACACAGGGACAGTTGGTAGCTACCTGCCTGCAGGTTTGATATAACTCTGGGCATGAATCCAGACAAGTCTCTTGGCCTTTTGCTGATAACTGAGCACAGCTTGAGCTAAGGGGCTCTTTAGAGGGGCTCCCTATAGGGTGCCACTTATGGAGTGCACCAACCCATGCCCCAAAGCCCCATCAGGTAAATAGATCTCCCTCTCACCGCCCAAAAGGAGGGAAAGGGAAGGCTGAGCTTCAGGACCCAAAGTGGTTTGGCAAATATCCAGGATACCACCCCCCCCCCCACCCAGGGCCTGCCCTAGACCCAGGAACAACCATGGGAAGACAGAGGCATTCAACCTCCTCCCCAGCTAGAGGTAACCATACTTTCTTGATCTGCAGAGAGGAGGGGATGAGAGCATAGAATTCCACTATGTGAAATTCTCTCTTTTCAGTTAAATCCTATGTAGATTAATGTTAGATCTTTTCTTTAGGGTAATATTGAAGGGGGAGGGAAAAGGTGAAGGTCCAAAGTATTTTAAAAGGATGACAAGGTCTTCAAACATTCCAAGGTAGAACTTAGATTAAGTTTTAATAGAAAAATCATGTTTTTAATTACCTACCAGTTAATTAACTTTCAACCAGTTATCTCCAGGTATATGTGATACTTCAGGCAGAGGAGCCATGTTAACCTCTTGGTTTCTAGAACCCCTCCATGCTTGTGTGTCTGCCTCAGGTTGAGCAGCCAGTGCTCAGAGCCAATTTTAGTAGTAGAATCTCACAAACAGAATCAGGGGTCACTCAATCTTGGGGTCATCACCCTGTCATCATAAAGGGCCTCTCTTATCATTCGCCCCAACATCCTGGGAATTCCACTGATGACATCAATGCCAACCAGCACTGGCTAAGTTGGGCTAACCCCTGGGATCACACAGAGTTGGTACAGTTTTGGCTGAAAGCCAAACTGCCTTAGATAATCTGGTACTCCTCATTCAGCTTATACATTGGCTTTCTCATCAGCTTCTCAAAATGCTAAAAGCAGTTTCATGCCACATTTATTTTTATTCATCAACCTAAAAACATCTTGGGCCTAACCCAACTAACCTCAGAGACTGCCCAGCAACCCTGGAGCAGGTGAAGGCTGTGTATGACAGCTCTGACCACACACCATGTGACTATGTGCCCTACAAGAGAAGGTTGGTCTTGCCATCAGCCCTGGCTGGGGGCAGGGGCTGGAGTCAGGACCGAGGGCAGACCTAGGCTTCTCTACCACTATCTTGCTCAACATCAGTTTGGTGCCTTTGGTGCCTTTGATGCCTATGGCTGCTGAATTTCACTTTCCAGCTGGCTTCCTGGTCAGGCCACTGAGAAAGGCCAGGTGGTGGGGCGCTGGGACTGTCATCTGAGCCGATGCCCCGCAGCCAAGGCTGAGCCCAAGACAACAGGATATAGAGAACAAAAGTAGTGACTACTCAGGAGACCCAAGTGCAGCAAGGAGCATTCCTTTCGTTCCAGCAGAGACCAGGTCTGGAATGGCTCAGGGACACCTGGTCTTCCCCAGGGAAAGGCCACCAGAGGCTAAGGAGGCAGTGGGGGAAGGCCTCATGAAAGGAAGGATCCACGTGGTGGCCAGTGCCTTCTCCACCTTTCCCACCCTGGGGGTGGTGTGGGGCCCCTGCCCCAAGGTTTTTTGCCAAGTTCCCATGTACCTTCTTTAAGTTTTCCAGGGAAGTTTGCTGCGTGTATCCTGGTCTTTGCTAGAAGCCGGGAAACCTGCATTCAGGTCCTAGATTTGTCCCACTTGCACTGTGTGACCTTTGGAGATTCCCTTCTCACTCTCCAGGCCTCAGTTTCTTCATGTATCAAATACAGGAGTAAATGAAGTAGGTATTAAACCTATCAAAGTAAGCACATTTATTGGAAGCATTATTTATATACATTACTTCTTGGAATCTGTACAAAAACTTTATATTACTAGAACTTGACATTTTATTGAGATTTTACCATTAGCCACACCTGGTATGGGCTTTTTACATTTATCAACTCACTTGATCCTCATAGCAATCCTATGATGTAGATCCTGTTATTACCTCCATTTTATAGAAAGGAAGCTGAGGCACAAAGCGCTTCAGCAACTTTTCAAGTCATACTTAGGGAACGTGGATTCAGGCGGCGCCTCTCCAAAACATCCAGGCCATGTTTCTGCTGCCGCATGTGGTCTATATATGGGGTGATAATACGAAGAACACCCTCCTCGGGGAGTTGCTGTAAGCATTGGATGAGAGGCAGAGAGCATCGTGCAACATGGAGACGTGCTCAATAAGTATGACCTCTTTGTCCCATCATTACTACTTTCTCCTTTCTCTGAAGGCTCTAAGAACCCCAGACTTCCAACCCTGATAGAAGTGCCAACCTTGCCTCCCCTGTCTGCTATTCCCTCCATTCATTCAGCTCAAGGTACCCCAGTCAAGGCCAAAGAAGGCTACCCATTGCCTACCTGCTTTCTTCATTCCTAGCCTTCAAATTTCTCCACTCACCTTGGGGATCACCCCTGGACTCACTCCCTCTCCCTAGGGTCCAAGGCCCCTACCTCCCCGGGAGACACAGGTGTCCCACTCCCTCTGGTTTAGTGACTGATCACAGCTTTGTGTGAGGTCTTTCTGTAGGAGCACATCAGTCCTGCAGACAGGACATGGGGTGAAGTTCTAAGAGAAGGCTCCTGGGAGAAGCCCACATGTAGAGGTGGTGGAAAAGTTTTCTGGTAACGTTGATGCCCAGGACCACTACCTCAAAGCCCAGCAGTCAGTGAGTCTGGGAAGGTGGGTGGCCTCAGGGGTTTTGGTAGATGACAAATTGCCAGTTTGAGATTTAAAGAAAAAATTCCTTTTGTTCTAAAAGTTATAGATAGGTAGATAGATAGATAGATAGATAGAACTTTAAAATTACCATAATGGGGGGTGATTATGGGTGGTTCAGTCAGTTAAGCATCTGACTTCAACTCAGGTCATGATTTCATTGTTCATGAGTTCAAGCCCCATTTTGGGCTCTGTGCTGACAGCTCAGAGCCTGGAGCCTGCTTCAGATTCTGTGTCTCCCTCTCTCTTTGCCCCTCCCTGCCCTCTCTCTCTCTCTCTCTCAAAAATAAATAAACATTTAAAAAAATTAAAATCACCATAATTGGAAAGGTTTGGGGAGGAATTTAGATGGTGGAGTAGTAAGGGGACCATGGGCTTGTCTCGTCCCTTGAACATAGCTAGGTCAGCCTCAAACCATTTTGAACACCTAGGAAATCAGTCTGAGGACTAACAGAACAATCTGCATAATTTGAGGGAGAGAACATGACAGGTACATGGTGTGGAGAGGTGAATTGGGGGAGAGAAGAGCCATGATGCTGTAGAGGGGAGGGAGCCCTTTTTGTGGAGAGGAGAAAGACAGAGTGAGAGAGAAAGAGCAGTGCATCAGGTTTGCATGAGAAAGCAGTCTCCCTGAAAGCACTCTTTTCTAGAAAGAAAGAGTGAAAACATGCACAGGGGACTACACAAGAAAACAGTTCCCTAAAACCATTAACAATGGGGGCAGTGGGGGGGGGGGGAATAGGAGAGTGTTTCAATACTTCCAGGAGCCCAGAGTCTGAAGTTTCAGAGGTCAGCGCCTGGTGGTGCTCTGGAGATGAAGCAGGGTGGAACCCTGGGAGCGGGCAGCACAGTCCAAGGATCTTCTGGGTTGAACACAGAGAAGTGGTTCTCCTGCTGGGGGGAGGGGGGTGGGGAGTGCATTTGGTAGAGGTGAAACAGCCCCTCTATAGGCAAAAGATCTTCAGGTGCCATCAAGCTGCCACATTCACCCATATAGAAACAAAGACACCAGCTGAGGGCAGCAAACCCTGGAGCTGGCTGTGTGTTGTGATCTATCATAAACTCAGCCACTGCCTCTGTGTGGTGGTGCCACCTTTTCCTGGGACAAGCCACACCAGCCACAATGTGGCGAGACCCCCTCACAGAAGATTACTGTGGTTCCAAATCATGGGGGTCTATCTCTGAAGTGGGTTTTAAAATACAGCCACACCTGAGCTAAAACTCTGGAGAGAAGTGCCATTTGGTAGGTGGACAGCTGGGACACAGACAGGGAAGGCAGGGAGCTGATGGAAGCAGGGGACACAGGAGGGATGACTAATCGTGTCTGTGAGGATGCAAACTTCCCGCTCTGGGGACTGGAGAGCCGGGTGAAGACATTTTCACCATTAGCCACCAACACTGATCAACCTCAGAGAGCTAAACAGCTGCACCAAGCAGTGCCCCCTCCAATCACATCTCTACTAGGGCAAGTGGGCCTGAGAATCAGAGTGGCAGGCTCCTCCCACACAAGACCAGCACAAATCCCTTCCAAAAGTTTTGTCCACTGACCACAGACTGCTGTAGTTTTCAGCTCTAGGGAAAACTGGATCTAGCTTCATTTGGGTTTGTTCGTTTTTTGTTGTTGTTGCTTCTGTTTGTTGTTGTTTTTGTTGTTTTTCTTTTCTTTTGTTTCTCAGATATGGAAAGCAAAATTATTTTATTATTTTCAATTTTTTTTAATTTTTAATTTTTTTTCTTCTTTTTCTCTTTTCTCTTTTTTCTATAAAGTTTCTCTTAACAAGAAGATCAAAACACACCTAGGATATAGCTTCCTTTATTTGATTTTCTTTTAATTTTTAAATTTTTATTTCATTCTATTATTATTACCATTGCTGTTTTTGCTTCCTCCAAAATGACAAGAAAGAAGGATTCACCTCAAAATAAAGAACAGGAAGAAACAATGGCCAGGGATTTAGTCAATGCAGATATAAGTAACAAATTAAAGGCATTTGTGACCACTAAACCAGCCCTACAAGAAATTTTAAGGAGGACTCTTTGGAGGGAAAAAAAAAAAAGACCGAAAACAACAAAGACTAGAAAAGGACCAGAGAACACCACTAGAAACATCAACTCTACAGATAACACAATGGCACTAAATTCATATCTTTCAATAATCACTCTGAATGTAAATGGACTAAATGCTGCAATCCAAAGACATACGGCATCAGAATGGACAATAAAAAAAAAAAAAAGATTCATCTATATGCTGCCTAAAGGAGACTCATTTTAGACCTATAGACACTTTCAGATTGAAAGTGAGGGGATGGAGAACATCATGCTAATTGACATCAAAAAAAAGCTGGAGTAGCCATACTTATATCAGACAAACTAGATTTTAAAGCACAGACTGTAACAAGAGATGAAGAAGGGCATTATATCATAACTAAGGAGCCTATCCATCAAGAAGATCTAACAATTGTGGGGCACCTGGGGGGCTCAGTCGGTTAAGCATCTGACTTCAGCTCAGGTCATGATCTCATTGCTCATGAGTTCAAGCCCCACGTCAGGCTCTGTGCTGACAGCTCAGAGCCTGGAGCCCACTTCAGATTCTGTGTCTACCTCTGCCTCTGCCCCCCTCACTCATTTACTCTCTCCCTCCCTCCGTCCCTCAAAAATAAATAAGCATTAAAAAATAAGATCTAACAATTATAAATATTTAGGTCCCCAACTTGGAACACCCAAATATATAAATCAATTAATAACAAGCATAAATAAACTCACTGATAATAATACAATAATAGTAGGAGGCTTTAACACCCCACTTACCACAATGGACAGATCACCTAAGCAGAAAATCCACAAGGAAACAATGGCTTTGAATGACACACTGAACCAGATGGACTTAACATATTCAGAACATTTCATCCTAAAGCAGCAGAATACACAGTCTTTTTGAGTGCACATGGAACATTCTCCAGAACAGATCACATACTGGGTCACAAATCAACCCTCAACAAGTACAAAAAGATTGAGATCATATCATGCATATTTTAGACCACAACGCTATGAAACATAAAGTCAACCACAAGAAAAAAATTGGAAAGCCCTCAAATACCTGGAGGTTACAGAACATTCTACTAAAGAATGAATGGGTTGAGCTTCCAGTTGGTGAACACGTGGAGATGTGGGGAGAGTGGTGGCCTAGAGAGGGCAGGGAAGCTGTGGGTCCTTTCTCCATACCTCCCCCTTTGTAATTCATCCATCTGGCTGTTCCCGAGTTACACCTTTTGTAACCAACAAGTGATCTGGGGCAATCCAAGATGGCAGCATAGGAAGATCCTGAATTCACCTCCTCCTATGGACATATCAAGTCTACAGCTACATATGGAACAATTCCATCTAAAAAAGACCTGAAAAACAGCTGAATCATTTCTTCACAGCAAACAATAAAAGGGCCACATTGAGACAGTCGGGAGACCAAAAGTTCTCTCATCACTCAAACACAGCATTATTGAGGCCAGAAGACTTGGAACTCCAGGAATCTGGGCTACAGAGTGACAGAAACATCTCCAGGGGCCTATGGGGAAACATGGCGGGTCAAAGGGGCATGATTAAAAATTGGGAGAGATAAAATGGGCAGCATAGGCCCGGAGGTGAGGGATCCCCTTCTGTGGAGAGACAAAGGAAGAGAAAGAGAGGCTCTGGAAGTGTAGGATTGTATTTGGACGAGAAAAAATCCATGGACTGGGGAACAGAAAAAACATAGAAAGAACCAATTTCTAACACAATCCAGAGTTGCGGGACTTTCTCCGAACTGGGGCCTGCCAGTCTGTATACGTACCTAGGTGGGGGGAGCCAGCCCCGGGCTCGGTAGCAAGCTCAGAGGTGCAGTTGCAGAGTGCAGTCCCCTCCCTTGAGTGCTGTGGGAAGAAGGTATATAGCTGTTCCAAGGACAAAAGACCCTGCAGGCATCCGCCAGCCAGAGGTCCCTTGTCAGCAGGCTGGGCAGAGTGGCACTACCCTGGAACCAGGGTGCATGGAGCGGGATCCTTTAAGACATCAGGGTTTGAATGCCAGCCCAGTGCCTAGGAGGTGCAGAAGACTGTGGAGCGGGACAGACTGGCCCACTCATGCCTGCGTGGCACTGTAAGGATAGCCTGAACAGAGCGGTCTGGGACACCTGGAGCAGGGAGGAAAGACTGGGGTGTAACCATTTTTCTCCCCATCACCAGCAAGGTGGGGCTTCAGGGAACAGTACAGCAGACTCACAGTGGAGGCAGGACCCGCCTATACCAAAAAATGCCTCTCCATGCTTGGTAACTGTGTATCTACTGGAGCAAGATTAACATTGACCAAACCAGACGGCTCCTCCTCCAGACCAGCACAGCTGGTTCCAAGGCACCATCAGATATCGGTCCAGCAGTTTTACATTTTCAAATTTGATTCTTGGTCAATTCTTATGAGATATATATATATATTATATGTATATATAATTTTTTTTCTGGGGCACCTGGGTGGCCCACTCGGTTGGGCATCTGACTTCGGCTCAGGTCTTGATGTCACAGTCTGTGAGTTTGAGCCCCACGTAGGGCTCTGTGCTGTCAGCTCAGAGCCTGGAGCCTGCTTCGGATTCTGCGTCTCCCTATCTCTCTGCACTTCTTCTGCTCATACTCTGTCTCTCCCCCCCCCTCAAAAATAAATAAACATTCTATAATTTTTTTCTTCCTTTTCTTCCTCTTATTTCTTCCCTTCTCTACTCTGATTGTTGGTTTAAGCAGACAGTTTTCATCTATTCTTTTTACATCCCTTCTGTATCTCCTTTATACCCCACCCCCACCCCCGCTCTGGATTAAGCTGTATAATTTCTCTGATTCTCTGCCTGGTCAATTTTTTTCTTTTCTTTTTTCCTGCCCCTATCATTTCTCTCTTTGTAAGAGATAAGGCTTCTTCCACCACCAGCCCCTTTTTAATTTTTTTCCAGGGTTACTTCAATGAACAAATCAAAGCATAACAGGTGGAAGGTCCAAACCACCTCTACAAGTAGGGAGATAGAGCAACAAGAGTCACAACAACAGAGAGCACACAACACACTACAAAAACACCTCCTGAAGGGCCAGACCCTGGACAGTATACGGCCTCCTTTTAATAGTAGTGTTCACAGATGCAGCACACATAATAAGCTATTAAAACACGTGAAAGAGAGAATATTAGCCAAAATGACCAAATGGAAGAATTCTCCTCAAAAGAAATTCCAGAAAGAAATAACAGCTAGGGAATTGCTCCAAACAGATATAAACAATATATCTGATCAAGAATTTAGAATAATAGTCATAAGATTAATTGCTGGGCTTGAAAAATGCATAGAAGACAGCAGAGAATCTATTGCTGCAGAGATCAAGGAACTAAAAATAGTCATGGCAAATTAAGAAACACTGTAAATGAGGTGCAAAATAAACTAGGTGCAGTGACAGGAAGGATGGAAGAGCAGAAGGGAAAATAAGTGAAACAGAAAATAAAGTTACGGAAAATGATGAAACCAAGGAAAAGAGAGATAATACTAAACCATGAGGGGAGAATTAGAGAACTAAGTGATTCAATGAAACATAATAATACCCATATCACTGGAGTTCCAGAAGAAGAAGAGAGAGAGAAAGAGGTAGAAGGTTTACTTGAACAAATCATAGCTGAAGAACTTCCCTAATCTAGGGAAGGAAGCAGAGATCCAAATCCAGGAGGCACAGAGAACTCCCTTCAGATTCAACAAGAATAGGTCTTCACCACAGCGTATCATAGTGAAACTGTCAAAATACAAAGAAAAAGAGAGAATTCTAAAAGGAACTAGGAACAAACAGGCCTTAACCTACAAGGATAGACACATGAGGATAGTAGCAGATCCATCCACTGAAAGTTGGTAGGCCAGAAGGAAGTGGCTGGAAATATTCAATGTGCTGAATAGGAAAAATATGCAGGCAAGAATCCTTTATCCAGCAAGACCATCATTCAGAATAGAAGGAGAGATCAAGGCTTTTCCACACAAACAAAAACTGAAGGAGTTCACGACCACTACACTAGCCCTGTAAGAGATACTAAAGGGGACTCTGTGAGTAGAATGCTGCAAAGACTACAAAGGACCAGAGACATCGCCACAAGCATTAAACCTACAGATAACACAATGACACTAAATCCATATCTTTCGATAATAATGCTGAATGTAAATGGACTAAATGCCCCAATCAAAAGACATAGGGTATCAGAATGGATAAAAAGAAAAAAACAAGATACATCTATATGCTATCTACAAGACACTCATTTTAGACCTGGGGACACCTTCAGATTGAAAGTGAGGTGATGAAGAACTATCTATCATGCTACTGGAAGTCAGAAGAAAGCTGGAGTAGCTATACTTATATTAGACAAACTAGATTTTAAACTAAAGACTGTAACAAGAGATGAAGAAGGGCATTATATCATAATTACAGGCTCTATCCATCAAGAAGAGCTAAAAATTGTAAATGTTTATGCCCGCAACTTGGAGGAACCCAAATATATGAATCAATTAACCACAAACATAAGCAATCTTATTGATAAGAATACAGTAATTGCAGGGGACTTTAATGGACAGACCATCTAGGCAGAAAAATCAATAAAGAAACAAGGGCCTTGAATGATACACTGGACCAGATAGACTTGACAACTATATTCAGAACTTTTCATTCAAAAGCAGCACAATACACATTCTTCTCAAGTGCACATGGAACATTCTCCAAAATAGATCACATACTGAGTCACAAAAGAGCCCTCAATAAATATAAAGGAATTGAGATCATACCATGCATAGTTTCAGATCATAATGCTATGAAACCTGAAATCAACCACAAAAAAAATTTTGGAAAGCCTTCAAACACAATTAGGTTAAAAAACATCCTACTAAAGAATGAATGGGTCAACCAGGCAATTAAAGAATAAATTAAAAAAAATATGGAAGCAAATGAAAATGAAAACACACCAGTCCAAACCCTTTGGTATGCAGCAAAGGCAATCATAAGAGGAAAATACATTGAAATCTAGGCCTATCTCAAGAACCAAGAAAAATCTCAAATACAAAACCTAAACTCACACCTAAAGGAACAAGAAGCAGAACAGCAAATAAACCCCAAACCCAGCCAAAGAAGAGAAATAATAAAGATTAGAGAAGAAATAAACAACATAGAATCCAAAAAAAAAAAAAAAACAGAACAGTTCAATGAATCTAGGAGATAGTTTTTTTGAAAGAATAAAAAAAAATTGATAAACCTCTAGCCTCCTCCTTCTCAAAAAGGAGAGAGAACCCAAATAGATAAAATCACAAATGAAAGAGGAGAAATCACAACCAATACCACAGAAATACAAACAAATAGTATTAGAGAATACTATTAAAAACTATATGCCAACAAACTGGACAACCTGGAAGAAATGGACAAGTTCCTAGACACCCGCATACTACCAAAACTCAAATGGGAAGAAATAAAAAATTTGAACAGACCCATAACCAGCAAAGAAATTAAATCGGTTATCAAAAATCTCCCAACAAATAAGAGTCCTGGGCCAGATGGCTTCCCAGGGGAATTCTACCGAATATTTAAAACAGAATTAATACCTATCCTTCTCAAGCTGTTCCAAAAAAACAGAAATGAAAGGAAAGCTTCCAGACTCATTCTATGAAGTCAGTATTACGTTGATTCCAAAACCATACAGAGACCCCCCTAAAAAGGAGAAATACAGGCCAATATCCCTGATGAACATGGATACAAAAATTCTCAACTAGATACTAGTAGATTGAATTCAACAGTATGTTAAAAGAATTATTCACCATGATCAAGTAGAATTCATTCCTGGGCACAGGGCCAGTTCAACATTTGCAAATCAATCAATGTGATACATCATATTAATATAAGGGTAAGAACCATATGATCCCGTCAATAGATGCAGAAAAAGCATTTGACAAAATACAGTATCTCTTCTTAATAAAAACCCTCAAGAGAGTTGAGATAGAAAGAACATATCTTAACATCATAAAAGCCATATATGAAAAGCCCACAGCTAATAACATCCTCAATGGGGAAAAACTAAGAGCTTTCCCCCCTGAGATCAGGAGTAGACAGGGAAGTCCACTCTCACCATGTTGCTTAACATAGTGTTGGAAGTTCTAGCCTCAGCAATCAGACAACAATATGAAATAAAAAGTATCCAAATTGGCAAAGAAGAAGTCAAACTTTTACTTTCACAGATTACATGATACTCTACATGGAAAACCTGAAAGACTTCACCAAAAAGCTGCTAACTGATACATGAATTCAGGAAAGTCGCAAGGTACAAAATCAATGTACAGAAATTGACTGCATTTCTATACACCAATAATGAAGCAACAGAAAGAGAAATCAAGAAATTGATCCCATTTACAATTGCACCTAGAATCATAAAATACCTAGGAATAAACTTAACCAGAGATGTCAAAGATCTGTATGCTGAAAACTATAGAAAACTTATGAAAGAAATTGAAGAAGTTACAAAGAAATGGCAAAACATTCCATGCTCATGTATTGGAAGAACAAATATTGTTAAAATGTCAATACTACCCAAAGCAATCTACACATTGAATGCAATCCCAACCAAAATCGCACCATCATTCTTCTCAGAGCTAGAACAAACAATCCCAAAATTTGTATTGAACCACAAAAGACCTCAGATAGCCAAAATAATGTTGAAAAAGAAAAGCAAAGTGGGATGCATCACAACCCAGGACTTTAGCCTCTATACAAAGCTATAATCATCAAGACAGTATGGTACTAGCACAAAAACAGACACACAGACCAATGGAATTGAATAGAGAACCCAGAATTGGACCCATAAATGTATGGCCAACTAATCTTTGACAAAGCAGGAAAGAGGATCCAATAGAAAAAAGACAGTCTCTTTAGCAAAAGGTGCTGGGAGAACTGGACAACAACATGCAGAAGAATGAAACTAGACCACTTTCTCACACCATACACAAAAATAAACTCAAAATGGATGAAAGACCTAAATATGAGACAGGACACCATCAAAACCCTAGAGGAGAAAACAGGCAACAACCTCTTTGACCTCAGCTGCAGCAACTTTTTACTCAACATATCTCTGAAGGCAAGGGAAATAAAAGCAAAAATGAACTATTAGGACCTCATCAAGATAAAAACCTTCTGCACAGTGAAGGAAATAGTCAGCAAAACTTAAAGGCAACCGACAGAATGGGGGAAGGTATTTGCAAATGACATATTGGATAAAGGGTTGGTATCCAAAATCTACAAGGAACTTACCAAGCTCAACACCCTAAAAACAAATAATCCAGTGAAGAAAGACAGGGCAGAAGACATGAATATACCCTTTTCCAAAGAAGACATCCAGATGGCCAACAGACACATGAAAAGATGCTCAACATCACTAATCATCAGGGAAATACAAATCAAAACCACACTGATATACCACCTCACACCGGTCAGAGTGGTTAAAATTAACAACTCAGGAAACAACATATGTTGGCAAGGATGTGGAGAAACAGGAACCCTCTTGCACTGTTAGTGGGAATGCAAACTGGTGCAGCCACTCTGGAAAACAGTGTGGAGCTTCCTCAAAAAATTAAAACTAGAACTACCTGACGACTCAGCAGTATCACTACTAGGAATTTATCCAAAGGATACAGGAGTGCTGATTCATAGGGACACATGTACCTCAATGTTTATAGCAGCACTATCAACAATAGCCAAATTATGGAAAGAGCCTAACTGTCCATCAACTGATGAATGGCTAAAGAAGATGTGGTTTATATATACAATGGAATACTACTTGGCAATGAGAAAGATTGAAATCTTGCCATTTTGCAACAACATGAATGGAACTGGAGGGTATTATGCTAAGTGAAATGAGTCAGTCAGAGAAAGATACCATATTTTCACTCACATGTGGAATTTGAGAAACTTAACAGAAGACCATGACAGAAGAGAAGGGAAAAAATAGTTTCAAACACAGAGAGAAGCAAACCATAGAGACACTTAAATAGAGAACAAACTGAGGTTTGATGGGGGCAGGGGAGATGGAGAAATGGGTGATGGGCATTGAGGAGGGCACTTGTTGGGATGAGCACTGGGTGTTGTATGTAAGCGATGAATCATGAGAATCTACTCCCAAAGCCAAGAACACACTGTATACACTGTATGTTAGCTAACTTGACAATAAATTATATTTTTAAAAACTAAAAATTAAAAAAAAGAATGAAGGTGTTACCCAGGAAGTTATAGAAAAAATAAAAAATACATGGAAGCAAATGAAAATGAAAACACAACAATCCAAAACCTTTGGGATGCAAAGGCAGTACTAAGAGGAAAGTATATTGCAATTCAGGCCTGTCTCAGGAAGTTTCAGGTCTCAAATACACAACCTAATCTTACACCTAAAGGAGCTAGAAAAGGAACAGCAAGTAAAGGGTAATGCCAGCAAAAGAGAAATAATAAAGACTAGAGAAGAAATAAATGATACAGAAACAAAAAAAAAAGTAGAACAGATCAAGAGACCAAGAGATCTAAGAGCTGATTCTTTGAAAGAATTAACAAAATTGATAAGCCCCTAGCCAGACTTATCAAATAGAAAAGAGAAAGGATCCAAATGGATAAAATCACAAATGAAAGAGGAGAGATCACAACTAACACTCAATACAGAAATACCAATACAAACCACAGAAATACAAACAATTGTTAAGAGAATATTATGAAAACTATATGACAACAAATTGGACAACCTGAAAGAAATGGACAAATTCCTAGAGACTCATACACTACCAAAAGTGAAACAGGAAGAAATAGAAAATTTGAGCAGGCCCATAACCAGCAAAGAAATTAAATCAGTTATCACAAATCTCCCAACAAACAAGAGTCCTGGGCCTCCCAGGCCTCCCAAGAGGAATTCTACCAAACATTTAAAAAAGACATAATACGTATTCTTCTCAAACTGTTCCAAAAAATAAAAATAGATGGAAAACTTCCAAACTCATTCTACGAAGCCAGCATTACCTTGATTCCAAAACCAGACAATGACCCCACTAAAAAGGAGAATTACAGGCTATTATCCCTGATGAACATGGATACAAAAATTCTCAATAAGATATTAGAAAATTGAATTAAACAGTGTATTAAAATAATTATTCACCATAATCAAGTGGGACTTATTCCTGGGGCTGAAATCAATCAATGTGATATATCACATTAATAAAAGAAAGGATAAGAACCATAGGATCCTGTCAATAGATGCAGAAAAAGCATTTGACAAAATACAGCAACTATTCTTGATAAAAAACCTTCAACAAAGTAGGGATAGATGGAACATACCTCAACATCATAAAGGCCATATACAAAAGACCACAGTTAATATCATCCTCAATGGGGAAAAAACTGAGGGCCTTTCCCCTACAGGCAGGAACAAGACAAAGATGTCTACACTCACCATTACTATTTAACATACTACTGGAAGTCTTAGCCTCAGCAATCAGACAATAAAAAGAAATCAAATGCATCCAAATCAGTAAGGAAGAAGTCAAATTTTCACTATTTGAGATAACATGATACTCTATGTAGAAAACCCAAAAGACTCCACCAAAAATTTGCTAGAACTAATACTGTATATGAATTCAGGAAAGCCGCAGGATATAAAATCAGTGTGTAAAAATCTGTTGCATTTCTATACATCAATAACAAAACAGCAGAAAAATAAATCAAGGAATTGATCCCATTTTCAACTGCACCAAAAACAATAAGATACCTAGGAATAAACCTAACTAAAGACGTAAAAGATCTATACTCTGAAAACTGTAGAAGACTTATAAAAGAAATTGACAAGGACACAAAGAAATGGAAAAGCACCCACAAACGTGTGACCAACTAATCTGTGACAAAGCAGGAAAGAATATCCAATGGAAGACAGTGTCTTCAGCAAGTGATACTGGGAAAACTGGAGAGCGACATGCAGAAAAATGAACCTGGACCACTTCCTTACACCATACACAAAAATAAACTCAAGATGGATGAAAGACCTAAATGTAAGACAAGAAGCCATCAAAACCCTAGAGGAGAAAGCAGGCAAAAACCTCTTTGATCTTGGCCTCAGCAACTTCTTACTCAACACGTCTCTGGAGGCAAGGGAAACAAAAGCAAAAACAAACTATTAGGACCTCATCAAAGTAAAAACCTTCTGCACAGCAAAGGAGACAATCAGAAAAACTAAAAGGCCACCAACAGAATGGGAGAAGATATTTATAAACGACATATCAGATAAAGGGTTAGTATCCAAAATCTATAAAGAACTTATCAAACTCCACACCCAAAAAACAAATAATCCAGTGAAGAAATGGGCAAAAGACATGAATCGACACTTTTCCAAAGAAAACATCCAGATGGCCAACTGACACATGAAAAAATGTTCAACATCACTCATTATCAGGGAAATACAAATCAAAACCACAATAAGACACCACCTTACACCTGTCAGAATGGCTTACATTAACAACTCAGGCAACAACAGATGTTGGTGAGGATGCAGAGAAAGAGGATCTCTTTTGCACTGCTGGTGGGAATGCAAACTGGTGCAGCCACTCTGGAAAACAGTATGAAGTTTCCTCAAAAAATTAAAAATAGAACTACCATATGACCCAGCACTGCACTACTAGATATTTATCCAAGGGATACAAGTATGCTGCCTCAAAGGGGCACATGCACCCCAATATTTATAGCAGCACTATCAACAATAGCCAAAGTATGGAAAGAGCCCAAATATCCATCGATGGATGAATGGATAAAGAAGATGTGGTATATATACACAATGGAATATTACTCGACAATCAAAAAGAATGAAATCTTGCCATTTGCAACTACGTGGATAGAACTAGAAGGTATTATGCTAAGCAAAATTAGTCAATCAGAGAAAGACATATATCATATGACTTCAGTCATATGAGGACTTTTAGATACAAAACAGATGAACATAAGGGAAGGAAAGCAAAAATAATATAAAAACAGGGAGGGGGACAAAAACATAAGAGACTCTCAAATATGGAGAACAAACAGAGGGTTACTGGAGGGGTGTGGGAGGGTGGATGGGCTAAATGGGTAAGGAGCATTAAGGAATCTACTCCTGAAATCATTGTTGCACTATATGCTAACTAACTTAGATGTAAATTAAAAAAATAAATTAAAAATTAAGGAAAAAAAAAGAAAATTAGTCTTCCCAATATTCACCTAGGAAAAATAATTGTAGGAAAAATCACAAGATGGCAAATTTAATATAAAGACTTATCTTATTGCATCAACCAGAATAAAATGTATACAAATATATATGTGTGTGTATCACAATGTATAGATATATCTATATAAGTATATTAGTATGTACATGTCATAGACATGTCTATATATGTATGTATATATACATATTAATATGAACATATGCAGAAAAAATAGAGAATTGCTTGCATGTGTGGTAAAGAATGGAAAAGCATTCATACTCATGGATTGGAGGAACAAATATTGTTAAAATGTTGATACTATCCAAGGCAATCTACACATTTAATGCAATCTCTATCAAAATACCAACAGCATTTTTCACAGAGCTAGAACAAACAATCCTAAAATTTGTATGGAATCACAAAAGAACCTGAATGGCCAAAGCAATCTTGAAAAAGAAAAACAAAACTGGAGACATCACAATTCTGGATTTCAGGCTATATTACAAAGCTGTAAAAATGAAGACAGTATGGTACCAGCACAAAAAGAGACACATAGATCGATGCAGCAGAACAGAGAACCCAGAAATGGACCCACAAATGTATGGTCAACTAGTCTTCGACAAAGCAGGCAAGAGTATCCAGTAGGAAAAAGACAGTCTCTTCAGCAAATGGTGCTGGGAAAACTGGACAATGATATTCAGAAGATTGAAACTGGACCACTTGCTAACACCATACACAAAAATAAAATCAAAATAGATGAAAGACCCAGCAACAGCACTGCTAGGAATTAACCCAAGGGCTACAGGAATGCTGATGCATAGGGGCACAGGTACCCCAATGTTTATAGCAGCACTTTCAACAATAGCCAAATTATGGAAGGAGCCTAAATGTCCATAAACTGACGAATGGATAAAGAAATTGTGATTTATATATACAATGGAATACTACTTGGCAATGAGAAAGAATGAAATATGGCCATTCATAGCAACATGGATGGAACTGGAGGGTATTATGCTAAGTGAAGTAAGTCAGTCAGACAAAGACAGATACCATATGTTTTCACTCATATGTGGATCTTGAGAAACTTAACAGAAGACCATGGGGGAGGGGAAGGGGGAAAATAGTTACAAACAGAGAGGGAGAGAGGCAAACCATAAAAGACTCTTAAACACAGGGAACAAACTGAGGGTTAATGTGGGAGAGGGGAAAGCGGGTGATGGGCAATGAGGAGAACACTTGCTGGGATGAGAACTGGGTATTGTATGGAAACCGATTTGACAATAAATTATATTATAAAAAATAGATGAAAGACCTAAATGTGACACAGGAAACCATCAAATCCTAGATCTATATCAAATCCAAATCTATAAAGAACTTGTCCCCATTTCTTAACTAGTTTTTTTTGGGGGGGGGTGTTGAGTTGGATTAAGTTGTTTATAGATTTTGGATACTAATTCTTGATCTGATATGTCATTTGCAAATATCTTCTCCCATTCTGTAGGTTGCCTTTTAGTTTTGTTGATCGTTTCCTTTGCTGTGCTTTTTATCTTGATGAGGTCCCAATAGTTCACGTTTGCTTTTATTTCACTTGCCTCCAAAGACGTGTCAAGTAAAAAGTTGCTGTGGCAAAGGTCAAAGAGGTCGCTGCCCGTTTTCTCCTGTACAATGGAATACTACTCGGCAATGAAAAAGAATGAAATCTTGCCATTTGCAACAACATGGATGAAACTGGAGGGTATTGTGATAAGTGAAATAGGTCTGAGAAAGACAGATATCATATGATTTCACTCATATGTGAATTTGAGAAACACAACAGATGAAAATAGAGGAAGGGAAATAAGATAAAAATAAGATAAAACAGAAAGGGAGACAAACCATTAGAAATTCTTAAATACAGAGAACAAACTGAGGGTTGATGTATGGAATGTAGGTGGGATGGTGTTAAATGAGTGATGGGCACTAAGGAGCACACTTTTTGGGATGAGCACTGGGTGTCACACATAAGAGATGAACCACTGGATTCTACTTGTGAAGCCAACTACACTGTATGTTAACTAACTTGGATTTAAACAAACAAGCTTAAAAAAAGAAAGAAAGAAAGAAATGGGCAGAAGACATGAAAAGACACTTTTCCAAAGAAGAGATCCAGATGGCTAACAGACACATAAAAATATGCTCAATATCATTCATCATCAGGGAAATACAAATCAAAACCATGATGAGATACCACCTCACACTGGTCAGAATGGCTAAAATTAATAATACAAGAAGCAACAGGCGTCAGCAGGCATGTGGAGAAATGGGAATGCTCTTGCACTGTTGGTAGGAATGCAAACTGGTGCAGCCACTCTGGAGAACAGTATGGAGGTTCCTTAAAAAGCTAAAAATAGAACTACCCTGTAATCCAGCAATTGCACTACTATGTATTAACCCAAAGGATACAAAATACAGATTCAAGGGGGGTACATGCTATATACATACATATATATATATATATATATATATATATATATATATATATACACCCCAATGTTTATAGCAGCATTATCAATAATAGGTAACTATACTATGGTGAGGGCCCAAATGTCCATTGACTGATGAATGGATAAAGAAGATGTGGTATATATATGCAATGGAATAGTACTCAGCCACCTAAAATAATGAAATCTTGCCATTTGCAATGACATGGATGGAGTTAGAGCGTATTATGCCAAGCAAAATAAGTCAATCAGAGAAAGACAAATACCATATGATTTCATTCATATGTGGAATTTAAGAAACAACACAGATGAACATATGGGAAAGGGGGAGCAAGAGAAGAGAGGGAAACAAACCACAAGAGACTCTTAATGATAAAGAACAAACTATGTGTTGATGGAGGGAGGTGGATGGGAGTTTGGCTAGACAGGTGATGGGTATGAAGGAGGGCGCCTGTTGTAATGAGCACTGGGTGTTGTATGTAAGTGATGGATCACTGAATCCTACTCCTGAAACCAATATTGCACTGTATGTTAACTAAAAATTCTTTTAAGGGAAAAAAAATACCATAACCATAATCACCCTTTAATGTTTTCATGTATATTCTCTCAGACTTGTTCTATGATAAAAAGTACTCAAAACTTTTTAAATGGAACTACCATATGATCCAGCAATTCCAAATCTGGGTATTTATCCAAAGGAAATAAAATCACTATCTTGAAAAGATAGCTACACCCTCATGTTCATTACATCACTATTTACAAAAGCCAAGACATGGAAACAATCTAAATGTTCACTAATGGATAAATGGATAAAGAAAATATGGTATATACAGACGGTCCCCAACTTACGATGGCTCATCTCAAGATTTTTCATTTTTACAATGGTGCAAAAGCAATATGCATTCTGCAGAAACCACACTTTGACTTTGGAATTTGGATCTTCTCCCAGGTTAGCAATATGCAGTGCAGTCCTCCTTTGTGATGCTGAGCAGTGGCAGCAAGCCTCAGCTCCCAGGAAGCCACGCCATCACAAGGGTGAACAACCCTACTCTTACATCCATTCTGTACCCATACAACCATTCTGTTTCTCACTGTCTGTACAGTACTCAATGAACTACCTAAGACTGTCAACACTTTATTACAAAAACAGGCTTTGTAGTAGATGATTTGCCCACCTTTAGGCTATGTAAGTTTAAGGTAGGCTAGGCTAAGCTACGATGTTCTATAAGTAAAGTGTATTAAATGCATTCTCAAATATGATATTTCAACTTATGATGGGTTTATTGGGACCTAACTCCATTGTAAGTTGAGAAAGATCTGTATGTACAATGGGATATTGTCCTGCCATGAAAAATGAAATCCTTCCATTTGCAACAACATGGATCAAGCTTAGCATTGTGCTAAGTGAAATAAATCAGACAAAGAAAGGCAAATACTGTATGATGTCACTTATATGTGGAATCTGAAATAACTGAACTCCTAGAAACAGAGAACAGATGGTCATTGCCAGAGGTGGAGGCTAGCAGTGGGCAAAAGGAAGAAAAGTGATCAAAAGGTACAAATTTCCAGTTTTAAGATAAACAAGTCCGGGGAGGGGGGTGGTAATGAACAGCATGGTGACTATAGTTAAGAATACTGTATTGATTATTTGAAAGTCTCATCTACGATGAGAATAGATCTTCAGTGTTCTCATCACAAGAAAATAAATAGTAACTATGTGAGGCAATAGATGTTAACTAAACTTATTATGGCAATTATCTTGCAATATATACATACCAAATCATTGGGTTGTACACTTTAAGACAATGTTGTATGCTAATTATATCTCAATAAAACTGGGGAGGGAGTAAAGATAAAATTTGTATTAAAAATTGGAATAACATTGTAGCAACAGTTTTGTATCCAGTTTTTTTCACTAAACTTTATATTGTCTGAAATTTTTCATATTACCTAATAATTTCTAAAGTCTGCTTTATTGTGACAGACACAGTGGATTGGCTACTCAATAGCCATTTTGCTAGATGATACCCTACTCTCTTAACTTCCTTGTTTAAAAGTTGAGAATACAAAAACACCAATTCAAAAGAATGCATGCACCCCTCTGTTTACTGCAGCATTATTTACAAGTCGAACTTATAGAAGCAGCCCAACTGTCCATCGATTGACCAATGTATAAAGAAAATGTGATACACACACACACACACACACACACACACACGCGCGCGCGCGCGCGCACACACACACACACACACCGGAATACTATCCAGCCATCAAAAAGAATTAAATCTTGCCGTTTGCAATGACATGGATGGAGCTAGAGAGTATAATGCTAAGTGAAGTAAGTCAGAGAAAAACAAATACCATATGATCTCACTCATGTGGAATTTAAGAAACAAAACAAATCAGCAAAGCGGGGGGGGGGGGGGTGGCACTGAGACAGAAACAAACCAAGAAATAGACTCTTAATTATAGAGAACAAACTGATGGTTGCCAGAGGGCAGGTGGGTGGGGAGATGGGCAAAATAGGTGATGATTTTTTAAGTTTATTTATTTATTTTGAGAGAGAGAAAGAGAGGGGGAGGGGCATATGGGAGGGGCAGAGAGGTGGGTGGGGAGGGAGAATCCCAACCAGGCTGTGCACTGCCAATGCAGCCAACACTGCCAGCACAGAGCCCCACGCGGGGCTTGAACTCACAAACCATGAGATCAAGATCAGAACCAAAATCAAGAGCTGGACGCTTGACCAACTGAGCCACCCAGGCGCCCTGGCAATAATTGTTTTTTAATAAAAAAGAAAGGGGGGGGAACCCAGGAAACCAAAAATTCTTACCTTCCCAGACTCCTTAGCATCGGGGCGGGGGGGGGGGGGGTTGTTGGGAGCGTCATGTGACACAGTTCTGGCCAATGGATGAAAGTAGAATTCATTGGGTGGGTCTTCTGATAAAGTTCATAAAAAGGGATAGACTTGTTCATGCCTTTCTGCCCTTCCTTCTTTTTTATTTTTATTTTTGTTTTTTTCTGGAATGCTACCTGGAGGTGCAACAACTATCCTGTGGCCATAAGGCTGAAAGCTGGAAACTGGATGGAGTCTGGGTCCTAAATGCTATCCTTGGGCTGCTGCATCAGTCAAGAATTGTCTACTTCCAGACTTACTGTTATTGGCTGATAAATAAATCCTTATCTATTAAAACTACAGTGGTCACCTCTTCAGTTCCTTGCAGCTGAATGCAACCCTGGATGCATAGCATTCTATCATACGAATATACCACAATGTAACATTAAAATTCCCTATTGATTCGCTGCTACTATAAATAATATTGCCATGAGTATCTCTTAACACATCTTTATATGTGTCTCTGATTATTTACTTTGGCTTTATTTCTAGAAAATGAATTATTTGTTCAAAGGGCAAGCAGTTTGGGGGATATTTTTGTTTGCTCATTTTGTTTTGTTTTTATCTCTCGATGCATCTTTCAAATGGCCATGCATGCATGTTGTGCCAACAAGACTTCTACCAGCTGCAGGTAAGTCAAGATAACTTACAGACCACTTCCTGAAGCAGGAGCTGAGTCATTCACTGCCCATTAAGGATCACTGTGTCAAGGATGGCTCCAGCAAGGAGGCCTGCTTGTGATCTGAGCCTTGGAAGGGCTGGTTCTGACCGCAGAAGGGCCCACTCCTCCCCCTGCTCCTGCAGCTTCTGCTAAGGCTCCCATCCCCAATGCCTGAAGATTCTAACCCAGAGTCTCTCAATCTCTGAGCACTAATGTTTGGGGATGGATAATTCTTTGTTGTAGGCGTGGTCTTGCACATTGTAGATGTGTAGTAGTATGTCTGGCCTAGATTCTAGTACCGCCTGCTTCCCGTATAACAACCAAAAATATCTCAATAATGTCAATTGCCTCCTGGAGGTACAAAATCAGCCCCAATTGATAACTACTGATCCACCCTATAACCTGTTTGAGGAATAATTTAATTCCAATAGAGAGAATACTCTGGTCCAGTTCAGAATTGGTAGGTTGTATGACCAGAGACAGAAAGGGCCATAAGTGGTGAGAAGGTTACCTGTCAGGCTGTCATCAAAGAAAGATGGAGCACTGACTGACACCCATAAGTGTGCCTGTGACTAAGAAGCCCCATAAAGCACATGCACAAAACACGGCACGAAAGGAGTCAAGAGCAGTGCTCTGGGGCCTCACAGACATGCAAGGACAATACCTTAGTGACTGATGTGGTTACTGTTGGCTTGTTTAGCATTGGTTTGAATCTTTCAACACCTCCAATATGCTGCCAAAAATTCTTGTGTGTGAAAATGTACCAGGTTGAAAACCACAATTCCAGCTTGAGTTCTGCTGTAATGAGGGGTTATTTTATTCAGAGAACCAACAAACATTGAGGGCCAGTCCAAAAGCAGGCACTGAGCTGGGCAACAGCAGCAAACACCCAACATGATCCTTTCTTTCCCAGAGCCCATGGTCAGTCGAGGAAGTTAGTCTACCAAGCAAGAGATTACAGGAGGAAGACAGATTATCTGGGCTTTGGTTAGCTCATCTGTCAAGACCAAGAACAGTCCATGGTTATCTAACCTCACAGGGTTGCTGGGTGATCATGAGCAGTTTGTGGAGGTGCCCTGAGGCCTCAGCCAAGGATGCCATGCCCTGAAGAAAAGACAGACCAAGACCCCTGTCTTGGCAGAAAGTGGGAAAAGAGAGAATGTTAGCACAGTTCTCTCCATGAAGCAGAACAAAGCCAAAGCCAGATCTGTCACTGATCTCTGGTGTCGAGGGTGTGACCAGGTGCACTTTGAGTGCCAGGACTTTTCTGTAAACCTGAAGCCTACTGGAGAGAGAAACTATAAACAAAGAGGGAAGCATCATTTATTGAGACAGAAAGTCTAAGTTTTCCTCTCACTAGATCTCTCCTTTCCCCTATGCTGTACCCTAAACCTACTGTTCCTTTTCTACCCTCAGAATAGGTATGTGTTGCTGGGCAGGAAGCAGACATTGTTTAAAGACAACCCCCCTTTCTGTATTTATGGGCTCCTGGTGAATTAAATTTCCTAATTTTTGTTGTGTGTGGCAGAGACCCCAACACTGAAATGGCTTAAACGAGACAGATGTTTACCTTGCTCTAATGTAAGCATTTGAACAAGAATGGCCTCTGCTCTCGAAAGTTGCTGAGGCCCAAGCTCTTTCTCTCTTGTTGGTCTGCCATCCCTGGAGTGTTACCCTCATCTGTTTGGCACAATGGCTGTAATGTCTGCATTCCAGCCAGCATGGAGGGGAAGGGGGCAAGGAGAGGATGCCTGCGCCCTTCAAGAGCTTGAGAAAGAAGTTGCTCCAATGATGTGCTGGAGGTGGATCCCACTGATTCCAAGCAATGATTGTTCATATCTCTTCCCGATTCATATTCCTAGCTTGCAATCAGCTGTGGTGGGAGTATTTACACCATGGAAATTGGCAAACACTACAATCAGGGCTTTATTTTCCTGGAAGGGATGACTATCAAACAACTACCAACACAGCCCTCACATGTCTTCTGCTCACAATCCCCTGGTGAGAACTGAGGGACAAGGTCACCCCTGGTAAGAAAAGCTGAGAAATGTAGTCTCCCATTTGTACAGTCATGTGCCCAGCTACAAGTCTTATTGCTATGGAATAAGGGTAGAATAGATATTAAAGGTAACTAGCAGCCTCTGCCCCCAGACTTATTGAGAGACTATGCCTAGGAGATGAGGTCTGGATTCCACATGGAGTGGACCTGCTTTCAGAGACTCCTTCTGGGCAGGCCTGGTGGGCAGCAGTCCGCATGGCTCCAGGCAGGTTCCTATGCACATGGAAAAGTGCCTCAGGCCACTCATTGCCACAAGATACTAGACCTTCCTGGGCTTTCTGAGTGAGCATTGAAGGCCTTCCCACCAGTCGAGGTGAAGGTAGACACCCCCCACCACCCCACTCAGAGCTCATCTACTCTTGCAGCTCTCTCCAAAATCCTCACCATATCTCCAACTTCCCCAATTCCCTTCAGGATGAAGAGTTTTTGAGTCATGAAACCATATCTCCAGACTTCCTTTGAAAATCAAGTACATATTCTAGACTGCCTCACCACTCATTCTGGTATTTGATCTACATTTGATCTTGGCACCTCAACTGCAGCTGTCAATCTACCATCCTGCTCCTCTGTGCTGTTAGCAGCTCACAGAGACCTCACTACTGTGGACAATTATAAATACTCACGCCAAGCCCTAGAAATCACTGGTAGCACTGAACGGTAAAAGTGATAACCACAGGGCACAGTGTTGCCTGGACAATGACAGTGGTGTCCACATACCTATATGCAGGACCCCTCATGGAACAGGACCAGGGTGGGAAGAGAACAGGAGTGAGCCATGGGTTGGGGGCTAATTCACCCTTTCCTGCTGTGTTCCAGTGCAAAATTCTAAGGGATCTTAAAATTCTAAATTTAAATCCAGCCCTCTAGATCATTACAAAGAGGAATTTGTCACGGTAGAGGAAAGAAACATATTTTATTTAACTTTGTTAGTTGAATTTATAACTTACAAATACAAAGACATGTGGTTTAAGGACCTCCACTTGTACTCTTGCCAGAGGCCTCCAAATGTTAGAAGCAGCCCACCCCTGAGAGCTCCTTACTCTTGGGCCCATGTTATTCAGGCTGATAAGGCAAAAGCAGCACCTGGTTGTGCTTGCACTAAAAGTGTTTTCCATTTGCATCTGTAAGAATATTTGCAAAGCATGAAGCATGTGGGGCCCTTGAGAGTGAGGGAGGGCAGGCCAGCTTGGCTTTACCTTGACAGAGATGTCAAAGCCAGAGAGATCATCTGGGAGAAGAAGGGAGAAGGCAGAGTCAAGAAAGTGGGCAAAGCAGAGCCAATGATTCACTATTTTAATGTGCCCTTCATTGAAGAAAAGTATTCACTTTGGCATATGATCCACTAGAACGTTCTGAACAAAAACTTAAACAAATCTAGTCCAATGGTTTCCAGGTTTTTTATAATAAAAATCAAAAAGACTTATCAAAATGAAAACTTAAGTGAAATCCCAATATTAAAGCAGCCAAAAATGATAAACAGCTTCCTTCATTCATTTAAATCCTTATTGACTTTTGGAAACTACTTTACTATTTATACTTATCATTGAAGTTCCTCCTCAGATGTCTGGGGTCCCCAGAGCAGAATGGAAAACCACTAACCTAGCAGTGGTGGGTTGCAGTGGTTAAGGCCTGCCCAACATCTATTCTCCTCTTTTCTGCTAACAGCCCTCCCTTTCCTCAGGCTATGTGGTTTGGATGGAGCAGGCCTCCACGTCTCCCATTCCCCAGTCAATAGAGAGGCATGACCCAGGCCTGGCCAATCAGCATGTTCCATCTGCAGTCATTGTGACTGGTTCAGAGATAGAAGGTGACCATAGTAGGGTGAATTAGAGCTACTCCTAGGACTTCTGCAGGTAGAATATGGTCTCTCCTGGTAGGTCTTCTAAGAGGATAGCCTGTTAGAGGGAAGTGGAGATGGAGAGAGACTGAGACCCAATCACATGTGGGAGCCTCTGGATCAATCCATGCCATGAATCTGAAGCTACCCTGGACTTATCTGAGCCAATACTATTCCCTTCTCTACCCAGGCCAATTTGGTTGGACTTGTATCTTTCATCAACAAGAGAGTCCTGACTTATCCAACTCATACCTTTTGCACATGAGGATACTAATGCCCAGAGAGAGGATAAGCACCACCCAAAGCCACCAGGATCCCAGCTGTCCACACAAATGATGACTTGTGCACATTTTAACTTCTCCATGTCCTTTTTTGTTTACTAAGACTGACCATGATTTTGTGTGTGAATGAGAATTCTAGGTAGAAAACAAACAGTAGAAAGAAGATTCCTAAAACTCAGCCAAAGGAAGCCAGCCCACACTCAGGAATAGACCAGCTTTCCATGATGGCGGAGTGTTTTGGTGTCATCTGAGATCCTGGGGGAGGGGGGTGTCACATTGTCCAAATCAATCTGTTCTACCTTTTCTGCTGCCTGAAATTCCACCAATAAAGTATCTTTCTCCTAAGTTAAGCATTGACTTCTTCTTTAGACTTTTCTTTTAAGATGCTACCCCTCTGAACATGGCAGGGATATCCACTCTCACTACTTTTATTCACATAGTACTGGAAGTATTCACCAAAGCAATCAGACAACATAAAGAAATAAAAGGCATCGAAATCAGCGAAGAAGAAGTAAAACTTCTGCTATTTGCAGATGACACAATACTATATATAGAAAACCCTAATGACTCCACCAAAAAACTACTAGAACTGATAAATGAATTCGGTAAAGTCACAGGATACAAAATCAACATACAGAAATCTGTTGCATTTCTATATACAAATAATGAAGCAGCAAAAAGAGAAATTAAGAAAACAATCCCATTTACAATTGTACCAAAAATAATAAGATACCTAGGAATAGACCTAACCAAAGAGGTGAAACACCTGTACTCTGAAAACTATAAAACATGGATGCAAGAAATTGAAGAAAACACAAAGAAATGGAAAGACATTCCGTGTTCATGGATTGGAAGAACAAATACTTTTAAAATGTCCGTACTACCCAAAGCTATCTACACATTCAATGAAATTCCTATCAAAATAACCACAGCATTTTTCACAGAGCTAGAACAAACAATCCTAAAACTTGTATGGAACCACAAAAAAAAAAAAACAAAAAACCAAATAGCCAAAGCAATCTTGAAAAAGAAAAGCAAAGCTAGAGGCATCATAATTTGAGATTATAAGTTATATTACAAAGCATCAAAACGGTATCAAAACAGTACACTATTGACACATATATCAATGGAACAGAACAGAAAACTGAAAAATGAACCCACAATTATATGGTAAATTAATGTTCAATAAAGGAGGCAAGCATATGCAGTGGGAAAAAGACTGTCCCTTCAACAAATGTTTTTGGTAAAACTGGACAGCAACGTGCAAAAGAATGAAATTGGACCACTTTCTTATACCATACACAAAAATAAATTCAAAATGGATGAAAGACATAAATGTGAAACCTGAAACCATAAAAATCCTAGAAGAGAACACAGGCAGTAATTTCGCTGATATCGACCATAGCAAGTTCTTTCCAGATATGTCTCCTGAGGCAAGGGAAACAAAATCAAAAATAAACTTTTGGAACTACATAAAAAAAAAAAAGCTTCTAGGGGTGGCTCTGTCAGTTGAACATCTGACTCCTGATTTTGGCTCAGGTCATGATCTCAGGGTTCGTGAGATCAAGCCCCATGTTGGGCTTTACACTGACAGGAGCCTGCTTGGGATTCTCTCTCTCCCTCTCTCTATGCCTCTCCCTTGCTCATTCTCTCTCTCTCTCTCTCTCTCTCTCTCTCTCTCTCTCTCTCTCTCAAAATAAATAAATAAATATTTAAAGAAATAAATAAAAATAGATAAATAAAAAGCTTCTGAACAGCTAAGGAAACAATCAACAAAACTAAAAGGCAACCTACAGAAGGGGAGAAGATATGTGCAAGTGACATAACTGGTAAAGGGTTAGTACCCAAAACATATAAAGAACTTATTAAATTCAACACCCAAAAAAACAAGTAATCCAGTTTTTAAATGGGCAAAAGACATGAACAGGCATTTCTCCAAAGAAGACATCCAGATGGCCAACAGACACATAAAAAGATGCTCAACATCACTCATCATTAAGAAAATACAAATCAAAACTACAATGAGATATCACTTCAGACCTGTCAGAATGGCTAAAATTAACAAGAGAAACAACAGATGCTGGTGAGGATGTAGAGAAAGGGGAACCCTCATGCACTGTTGGTTGGAATGCAAACTGGTGTAGCCACTGTGGAAGACAGTATGAAGTTTCCTGAAAAAGTTAAAAATAGAACTACCCTACAATCCAGCAATTGCACTAATAGGTATTTACCCAAAGAATACAAAACTACTAATTCAAAGGGATACATACACTTCAGTGTTTATACCAGCATTATCTACAATAGTCAAATTATGGAAATACCCCAACTGTCCATCGACTGATGAATGGACAAAGAAGATGTGATGTGTATATATATATATATATATATATATATATAATATATATATTATATATATATATATATATATATACACAATGTAATACTACTCAGTCATATAAAAGAATGAAATCTTGCCATCTGCAATGACATGGGTGGAGTTAGAGAGTATTATACTAAGCAAATAAGCCAATCAGAGAAAAACAAATACCATGATTTCACTCATATGTGGAAATTAAGAAACAAAACAAATGAGTGAAGGGGGGAAAAAAGAGAGAGAGAGACAAACCAAGAAACAGACTTTTTTTTAATATGAAATTTATTGTCAAATTGGTTTCCATACAACACCCAGTGCTCATCCCAACAGGTGCCCTCCTCAATACCCATCACCCACCCACCCCTCCCTCCCACACCCCATAAACCCTCAGTTCATTCTCAGTTTTTAGGAGTCTCTTATGAAGAAACAGACTCTTAACTATAGACAACAAACTGATGGTTACCAAAGGGGAGGTGGGTGGGGGAATGGGTGAAATAGGTGATGAGGACTAAGGAGTGCACTTGTCATAATGAGCACCAGGTGTTGTATGGAGGTATTGAATCACTACATTTTACACATGACACTGATACAACACTGTATGTTAACTAACTGGAATTTAAATAAAGACTTTAAAAAACACTACTCCTCTGGGCAGGAGTGACATCCTATAGCCCTAATTCCATCATGGGAAGAAGCTTACCAACACCCTTCTCCCAGATCAGGGGACCCCAGGGAAGCCTGAAATATAATGTGTTGAGGGAGAAAAGGTGCTACAATGCATACTCATAAAGCCCTGACAGAGAAGGCAAAGCCACCACGGGAGAAGACAGAATTTCTCTCTCTCTTCTCAACTGACATCTTTACAGGGTATCAGATAGTCCCAGAGAAGCAATGAGGGAAAGTAAGACAGACCTGTGTTCAAATCCTATTCTAGCCAATGCCTGGATAATGTCAGGCATATTATTTAACCTCTCTGAGCCTCAATTTCCTCACCTGTGAAATAAAAATACAAATACCTGTCCAGTGATGAGGATGAAATGAGCATGTAGAGTGCCCAGTGTATAGCAAGTGTTTAATAAATGAGTTCCGTTTGCTCAAAAGAAAAAAGCAACTATCTCCAGTGTAGTGAGTCATCTCCAGAATACTAGCCATGTTATTATACAACAAATGATGAGTTGTTGGGGACAGAATTGGTGTGGGAGCAGCGCTGCATATCCCATGGATACAGGAGCAGCCAATCTGGCCAGGAGCTCATGGCTGGGGCTAGTGCTCACCACCATCCTCACATTAGCACATCTGCACCCTTATCAGGAAGCACACCTTTCCTCCAGCCCAGCAGGCAGCAGGGTTCCCAACCAGAGTGTATGCATATAGTATATAAAGGCCCCAAGGCCCAGAACGGAGGAAGTCCTGGTAATGTGTTGTGGTAGCTTGAGGAACTGGGGCTCAGAGAAGCTAAGGACCTTGTTGATTGTCACCCAGCATATACTAGCTAAGCAGGGCTAAAAAACAGACTTATCTATTTTTACTGAGGACCCTTTTCCCTGGCCACTCTGTCTGGGGTGCCATTTTCAATACTTCGCAATAGACTGTCTGGAAAGGACTTTTTACAGGTAGGGACGTTGGAATCAGAAGTAGAGGTAGGGAGGGATCAGGGAAAAATCAAAATAAAAACCATAGAGCAGGCAATACTAGTATCCCCCTTTCCAGGGCTCCTTCATCTTCCCATGCTTGGAGGAAATGATAGAAAATGTCTCCCATGTTCAGGTATCAAGAATCTCATATGTGACTCTCCAGAAAATTTTAATTTGTAAAAGAGCTGAAGGCAACGCTTTGGCCAAATGAGGGTGCTAGGGGCTTCTAGGTGCAGTCCCCTGCATCAGCATCTCCTGTTTCTGTCTCAGACCTAGTTTGGGACTGAGCACTTGGCCAATGCTCCTCTGGTATCTAGATAGCTCTGCGGCTACTCGGGCCAGAGCTGGGAGTGCAGGAATTGCAGCATGTTCAAAGATATGTCACCAAAATAATGGAATGCCCCAGTCGCAGGCCAGGCTGACCTCCCAAAGTATGTGTTTGGGAGTTTGCAGCTGGAGCCCGACTGCTTGAAGAGAGCCAGGCCCACCCGGACGCAGGCAGGGCAGCAACCCTTCTCACTCCCACCTTTGAGCCAGGAGCAGGGCAGTGTGTGAAGCCCCGCCTGACACAGCATCTCCAGGAAGGGGACCTGACCTGGGCTGGGGACTGTGGTGGACACAGGACACCCCCTGCCAACAGGAGCAGACCCAGATCCTGAGTAAATAAGGGCGGCTGAGAGTAGGATGCAGGAGGGGTGGTGGCCAGCCACATAGACAGCAGGGAGGAGAGATAGGATAACAAAGTACAAGATACCCAGAGGGCCCCTGATGGAGCAGGCCTGCTCAGGAGCCCCATGTTCCTGTTCCCAAAGCCTCTCTAAATCCATCTTCTATTTCTCCACAAGATGAGCTCTCATGAAGTTTTTTAGCACTCTGCTGAATAAAAGGGGATTATTGTCCTATGAAATGTTTTGGATGGCTGGGCATTATGGGAAGTGGGGTTCTTGAGAAAGCAAGATTCGGCTGTGTGGGTCTTTGGCCCAGCTGACATCTGTGCAGGGAGAAATTTGCTGAGAGAGCTGATCAGGAGCAAGGACCTTCACTCAGCAGGGGTGGACTGAACTGGGTGTTGAGGACATCACTCAACTGAAGTCCCATGGCTGTCCTCCCAGTACAGGAGCCCTGGCACCAAAACCGCATGGGTCTCATGTCACACCATCACCACCCAGTGCCCCTCTGCCACAAAGACCATCTGGTTACTCACACAACACCAGAGGCAGGGAGCGGGCAGTCTCACAGCTGTTAAGGCTGGCAGGGAGGGAGATTGGGCTGGTTTGGGTCACAGCCCAAAGATGGTGGCTCCGAGCTCCTGGGCTGGCTTCTTTACCTTCCTCGGCATCCCCTAGAGTGTCCACAAGTCACTTAAAAGGCCAACGCTGCAGTCTCCCAGCTCACAGGCAGAAAAGGAGGCTCATCTGAAGGCTTTCCCTGTCAGAGCGGCTCTGTTCTGGCTCCAGGTCCAGAGTGGCACTTCAGCTAAGCAGCAGCAAGGCAGGGCTCTCAGCTCCTCTCCTCAGGGTCCTGAAGAACACTCTCACCTTCCTCTCTGCCCACCCACAGCTCCACATGCCCCTTCTACCACACCAGGCAAGAATCCACATTGCCCCAAACCCCATAGAACACTAATACAAGAACAAAGACAGACAGACACACTAACATATCCACATATACTCTCTCATATACATTCATAGAGTCCTCTCTTGACTAACACTAATTTTCACACCAATGCACACTCACGTAAGAACACACAAGATTTGCATACTCTCACACAAACACATAAAACATTCCCACCAACAGTTATTCGAATGTTTGCATAGAGACACGTGAATACATGCTTTCACACATACACACGTTCACATGCATAAACATATTCACCATGCACACACACACACACACACGCACACATACACTCACATCCTCACATATCAGCATTTGACCACTCAAGATATCTAAAGCTGGCTCTGCCAGGGTCAGAAAGCAAGAGCCACCAGCTCCTAAGCCTCAATTTGGTCATTCCTCCCATCCTTCCATGGCTGCCTCCCCCAGACTCCCTCCTTCTCACCGTGCAGTTAGTCTGGCTCCTCTTTGCTATTCCACCCAGTGAGCGTGGTCATTCTTGCCCCTTGTCACCTTTGTCAAGCTGTTTCCCTTGCCTTGATGCTCTCCCCCATACTGTTCTATCTATCCAATCCTACCCAACCTGCAAGATCCCCAACACATCCCTGTCCCCATGAAGTGCCGTCATCAGCACTGACCTGGGGGCAAGCCTGCACCTTGGGAAGAGTGGCCATCCATGCAGGTGTGCACTGAGCCCAGGGGTCCCCATCTGGTTTCCGGGTATGAATTTTGTCTCAATAATGAGGTAGTAAAGCCTTGAGGCCCAAGGAAAGAGCCATGGCCCACCCATTGTGGCTCCAGAACACACAGCATAGAGCTCATCCCTTAGCTCAGCCCTGCCTGGGATGTTGCCCCCAGATCATTCTATTCTCACTTAGGCCTTCCCAGTTGAAAAGCATTAACTCTGAGGTCAGCCATACCTGGGTTTAAATCCCAGCCCCACTATTTCTTTTTTTTTTGTTTATTTATTAATTTTGAGAGAGAGAGAGAGAGAGAGAGAGAGAGAGAGAATAGGCACAAGCCAGGGAGAAGCAGAGACAGGGAGAGAGAGAATCCCAAGCAGGCTCCATGCTGTCATAACAGAGCCCAACATGGGGCTCAACCCCATGAACTGTGAGATGGTGACCTGAGCCAAAATTAAGAGTTGGATGCTCAACTGAGCTACCCAGGCACCCCCCCCCCAGCCAAGCCCCACTATTTCTAACACTATAACTTGGGCAACCTCCCTAACATGTCTTGGCCTCAGTTTCCTCATCTAAAGAAATGAGACCAATAATTCCTTCTTTGCAGGTCTGGAATGAAAATGTGGATATAAAATACTCTGTACGATGGCTGACACAGAGTAGGTGCCCAACCAACATAGTGCCCTTCTCCATTGCCCCTCTCAGCTCTCCTTGCCTACAGCCTGACCAGATTTTACACCCAGGACAGAGTGGTCCTGAGCAGGACCAAGGGAAGTTCCAGCCCACACCCCCTCCCCAAGGCTGCATCTGGGTCTGCTCCCCTCATGGGGAGCCCCAGAGCTCCAGGACATCTTTGATTAATAAGAAGCAGAAAGATAAGCCTCATGATAATTAATAAATCATTAGCAGCATTACTTTTCATCAGATAAGCCCATTAATTGTTCCCATTTCCTTACAAAAAACCCAGACCAGGGGCCCCTTGCAGTGAGTTGATTTTATGAGAAATCCAAGCCCATAAAGAAAAGCAAGTTCCTGTGGGATGAGCAGCATCCACCTTCAATGGCACCGGAACAACAGATGCCCAGGCCACACTTCTGCTCTGTGGGAGGGCAGGGACCAGAACACACAAAACAACCCCTGCCCTCCCAGGCAGAGCACCGAGGGAACTCAGAGGCTCCTGACCCAGAGCTGGCACATGGGTTTCCCTCTGGAACCAACACCAACTGATTACCACCGTCTGTTGTAGTCCATACTGAAGAAAAGCCACATCCGAATTGAGAGGAAAAAAATCCTAATTGATTAGCAATGCCTGGCAGTGTCATGGGACAGGCCATGAAGGCACAGGGGGCACATCTAGCCATTCATTCCTTCTTTCATGCATTTATTCATTTATTCTGTAAATGACTCACCAGTGTCAAGTGCTGTGCAAAGGGCTGGGGAGATTGGAGCAAAAAGAGTCACAGTTCCAGCTTTCGTGGAGTTTATATTTATCATCTCTAAAGTCCTGTTCCTTTTCAGAGGAGGAAACTGAAATGAGGAAGGGGCTGCCCAAAGCCATACTGAGGTTCAGTGGCAAAACCAGCTAAAGCTCCTTCACTGTCCCCTTCTCAGCCCCTCTTTCCCTCAAAGGAACAGCAAAAGGATCCAGCCCTCCAGTCCCCCCCAGACACAAACATAGATGTTCTGCCAACTTCTCATGTACCCACATGCAGACTCTGAGAACGGTAGCACATTCTCATTCACTTAGAGAAATATTTTTGAACACCTGTCATATATAGAAGCACTAAACTAGGGCACACAGAAACTGCCCCCCAGAAGCTGGTTGGCTGGTTAGATGGAAAAGATCACCTTAAAAAATACTAACAAAGCAAAACAACTAAGCAGAATAGGAGGGATGCCTTAATAAAGTGCTCTGAGACATTAAAGGCAAAAAGCAAGCTGAGGAATCCAGGAAGGCTTTCTGAAGGAGGCAGTGGGTTAGGAAGGAATTGGAAAGCTTTGGAGATAAATCTTGAAGCTCTTGAAGTATCTATTTCTTTTTTAAGTTTATTTTTGAGAGAGACAGAGACAGTGCAAGCAGGGGAGGGGCAGAGAGAGAGGGAGAGAGAAAAAGAATCCCAAGCTGTGCTGACAGCACAGAGCCTAACGCAGAGTTCAAACTCACAAAACCGTGAGATCATGACCTGAGCTGAAACCAAGAGTCAGACACTTAACCTACTGAGCCACCCAGGTGCCCAAAGTGCTTGAAGTATCTTGAAGATATTGCTTGGGAGTTTAAACTTGTTCCTTGGCTTTTCACTTCCACCCTATGAAGGCACTCTCAGAGGGTACCACTGGATAAACCTGGCCTACCTTCCTATAGCATCAATCTCACTTATAGATTTGAAAGAAAAAAAGGGGGGGTTGGTTTTGTTTCTTTACTTTCAAAGAGAGAACACTGTGTGAGTGGGGGAGGGGCAGAGAGAAAGGGAGAGAGAGAATCCCAAGCAGGCTCCAAGCTCAGTGTGGAGCCCAACAGGGAGCTTGATCTAAAGCCCAACAGGGAGCATGACCTGAGCCGAAATCAAGAGTTGGACACTTAACTGACTGAGCCACCCAGGCGCCCCAAAAGGGAAAAGGTTTTAATTAAAGAATTCCTAGAAATGTTGTTATACCTACACAAAAATAAATTCCAAATAGATTAAAGAGCTAAACATTGAAATAAATAAAACTATGAACATGTTAGAATAAAATATAGGAGTATATTTATATACACTTGAGAAAAGAACATTTTCTAAGCATAGTACAAAATTAAGATGGCATAAATTAAAAAACAAGTAGATATGTCTACATAAAAATTTTAAATTCTCTAGTGCAAAAGATACCAAAAAACAGAATTAAAAATAAGTATCAGATGGGGAGAGTGTTTGCAATAATATATTATTGCAATAATATAATATATATATATATTATAAACAAAGGAAAAAGATCTCTGAAACAGAAAGAGTACCCAATAAAAAGATAATCAATACACAATTCACAGAAGAAATACAAATGGCAAATAAACCAGAACTTCTGAACCTCAGCACTATTAACATTTGGAGCCAGTAATTCTTTCTACACGCTAGATGTCAATAGTACCCCCACCCCTACCCCCCAACTCCATTGAAACAATCAAAAATGTCTCCAGACACTGTAAAATGTCTCATGGGAGACAAAATCATCCCCAGTTGAGAACCATTGCTAATAAACATAGGAAAGCAGCCGCAGTCTTCTGAATGAACAGATAATTGCAAATTAAAATAACAATGAAATGTCATTTTCTCTTATCAGATTGGGAAGATTTTAAAAATTGATAGTAACTACATATGGCAAGGATTTGGGAAGAATGATGCTCTCATTCTTTGTTTGTGGGAACATAAGTGGATACAACAATTTTAGAAGACAGCCTGGCAGAATCTATCCGTTTTTTAAATCTGTAAGTCCACTGACCTGGCAATTCCACTTTTGGACTCTGCCCCACAGAACTATGCACAAAAGTGCAAAGGACATACATACAAAGGATGTTTGCTGAGTGCTTTTCTGTAATAATGCAAATTTGGAAACAAGTGTAAATGAGTAAACAAATGATTAAACTATGGTACACTCATATAAATGAGACAGTAAAAAGAGTTACCAAGGCATATAGTGGAGTAAAAACTGTGAGTTGCAAAATAACACAATCCTATATGAATTTTTAACTTGAAATGACATATTTGCATGTGTTTGTGTGTGCCATTAAAAAGAGAGAGAAAGAAAGATATGAAAAACAAACAGTAAATTATTGAGTATGGTTAATCATAAGGAGGGGGACGAAGGATGAGAGTAGGAAATATAGGGAGAAAAGAATTTCAATGTTTTGCTTTATAGAGTTCTGTATTGTTTGAGTTTTAACAGTGAGCATGATTTATTTTTTTTCTCATGCCCCCATCCCCCCTTTTATTTTTGAGCATGTATTATTCTTAAAAATTTTTTAAATGTGTTTTAAACAAATCCCCCCCCAAATGTCATACATGTACAAGTAAAATCAGCCAAGTCCCACTGATGTCTGTTGACCCATGTCATTTTTTCCAAAGGCTAGATAACAGAAAAGTGGAATGTGCAGTGAGAGGTGGGACAATCCAGTCCTCTTGGTTATGAAGAAAGCCAATGCCTTCTAGTTAAAGTGAACTGAACTCACTGCTGCAGCAAAAACAGATTTGGCCAATGTCTCGGCCACAAGCTGGGGCTGGGCAGGGCATGTGTTTTCTTAGCAATTCCCTGAAATGTTCTGAAAAAGGAGTTTGCCAACTTAGAAACCAGTTTTATTTTCCCTTTGACTATATAAGCTGACCTCCCCAAACTGTTCGGCTGCCTGCTATTGTTCCTCTTGATCATGTATTCTGTTTACAAATATCACCGGGCAGCATTCCACTTCCCACCACGGTGAATTCTCTGCAAACACAGAGAAACCAGAAGTTCTGGGGTTTGGGTTATTTTTAATTTATCTTTATAAAATATAGTAATTTTTCAATTAGGTTTTCAACTTACAACATGGATCAGTAGTTAAAAATAGGAGATCTGAAGCATAAGCTTGTAAACAGTGAAAATATGAAGCTATTGAGGCAAAATCAGAATAGCAATGAGTCACATAGTAGTGACAGATGTGCTGTTGACCTTAAGGTCCACCATGTGACTATGACAGACACCAGGACCAGAGCTCCACCCCAAACACATCTAATGAGCAACTAACTCCCTAAAATACCAAACAGTGAGCTGAGGTGGGTTTTACTTTAGTGGAGTTTGTTTTAGCAGAGTCACAGAAGAGCAAATGAAATAATGGTATGAAAACCATCTCATACTGCACTGACATTGAAAAAGTCAAGTATGCAATTTCAAGGAAAAAAAATCACAGAATAGTTCAAAAACATAAAATAAAGAAGATGAAAAGGGATATAACAAAAAACAAAATCAAAAAAGCAAATTAGGGATGCTTGGGCAGCTTAGTCAGTTAAGCGTCTGACTCTAGATTTCAGTTCAGGTCATAATGTCATGGTTTGTAAGGTCAAACCCTGCATTGGTCCCCATGCTGACAGCACGGAGCCTGCTTGGGATTCTCTCTCTCTCTCTCTCTCTCTCTCTCTCTCTCTCTCTCTCTCCCTCTCTCTCTATGCTTCTCCCTCGTCATCTCTCTCTATCTCAAAATTAAAATTTAATTTAATTTAATTAAAAAAAATTTTTTTAAGCAAACTGAAGGGTCTCAAAGATTTCTTTAGTCTGAGAAATGCCTCTGAAGTTATAGCTTGAGTAACTGGATCAAAGTTGGTTAAGTGCTTCACCATAGGTAGGACCACACCTCTATCTGTACCAAAAAGAGGCAGATGATTTGAAAAAAGGTATCCTTACAGAACCATACTGTCTACCAGTGCACTTTAGTGGGTTCAAAAAGACAGATGTAGAGGGGACAGTGGTTATGAAAATGCAGATATTAATGATCTGACTCTTTTATCCAGTCTTTGTTCACCATAATACTAACAAATGTCTGGGAAGACATGTCAATTTCTGAAGTGGTTGATGGTAAAATAACAAGGAAATATACTTTCCACAAGATGTGTAAGTCTGAGAAGATCATTATCAACAGTAAATAAGCAGCTCAGATCCCCGCAGAGGTGAGCCAAATCTCCGATGGGCAAAATGGCAGAGAATGGTGGCTATTACACACAATGAGGGTTCCTGGAACCTGCGTCACACATAAAGCATGTTTTTAAAAGCTCTGCTCTTAAGTTCCAAGTGGTAAAAACTTCTAATTGAAATTCAGTATAGAAAAGTTAGCAGTTTGAATACTTATCTCTTAGGGCCACTTTATAATAAGAGAAAAGTTGTTTTGAAAGCCTGCTTTACCAAACATATGTGTGCTGGCCTAATAGAGAGAAGATGCTGGTCTAGGTTTTCAGACTTAAGGGTGATGTTTTTCATAGAGGAAAATATCAAGCATGCCATGACTAAGGGCAAAAACTCATTAAGGTGAATAAAGTCTTTGTTCACTGAAATGTCAGCAAGTGGCTCTCAGAGATGTTTAACTTAGAATATGTTTTCAAGCCTCAATACTCTTGATCAACAACTGCAAGGCAAAGATGACTCTACTGCCATGATCAGTGCCATAAAAATGCTGTTACAGGGCAGGATGAAGAGAGCTGATCAGGGGAACTAAGTGTAATTGAACCTTTTGGTTCATTTGCATGTAACGGTTGCCTGGCGATTCAGTTGACATCTTCAAAACTGTCAGATTTATTGCAACAGCATCCTTTTGATTAGCCAATGATGCATATAGGGTTTTTTTTGTTCCTGATGGCAGTAATTTAAAATATTAATTTATACTTTTGACACGACCCCATTCATCTTTGATGCCTTCCTTCTTTCTGATATGGTAAGATCATCTGGGATCATCCTGTGCATTTCCTGCCCCAGACCTGGAATCAACCAAACTTCCAAGAGGACACCGCTCCTCTTTAGGAGATTCTATACCCCTATGCCCTTTGTTTGTCCATGCAGCATCCCTTGAAGTTGTGTGCAAAACAGACTATTGCAGTGGAAATTGCAGCCCCCCACTCCAGCCCAAGAACAGTGTTAAAAGTAAGGTGGTTTCCTGAGATAGAACCAGGAACAACGGACAAGAAATCCATGACCAATAATGAGTTAGAAAAAGAACAGAAGAACCATATACACATAAAGTACTAAAAACAACACTCTACTCAGTCACTGGTAAACACAAGGATAAAGCCACTGAGAAGTAGGTGGGACCAATGGCAGTACTATGAAATGGGGGTTGTCCTTTAGATGAGGGTTCTGGGGTGGGAGAAGCTTGACAGAGGGGAATTTAGGACAAATAACAGGAAAGCCAGCTTTCCACAAAATGAAACTAACATTGTAGCTGGTGAACAAACAAACATGGGTCTTAACATGAGCAGGACTAAACTGCCCCATCCCACCCCTCTCTAGCTGTGTGACCTTGAGGAAACCACTATTCCTCCTAAAATTCCAGGTTCCTTATTGGTAAATTGTGGGATAATTTTGCCTGGCAGAAAGTTATGAAAATTGGATGAGGCAGCTGGCATCACACAGCTTATATCCTTTACTTTTTTTTTTAATTTTTTAATGTTTATTTATTTTGAGAGAGAGGGACAGCGAAAGCAGGGAGAGAGGGAGACACAGAATCTGAAGCAGGCTCCAGGCTCTGGGCTGTCAGCACAGATGTGGGGCTCAAACTCAAAAACTGTGAGATCATGACCTGAGCTGAAGTCAGACTCTCAATTGACTGACCCACCCAGGCACCCCTTCTCCTTTACTTTTGAAGCATCTCCTGCTCTGAGGTGGCCAGCCATTATCTGACATACAGTAGGTTCTCAAAAAAACTTGAAGTAAAGGGGATAAATTAATCTATTCTCTTTGAGAAGATAATTTTAATGTTGGAAAGCTCACTTGAGCAGAAGTCTGGAGAGTTGGATGAATGGGATTTGACAGCAAAGGGATTGGGAATTGCCAGCTTGTTTGAACACCAGATCAAAGAAAAGCAAAGGTTTCCGTGGATGGAAGGTAGCACCATGGCTTTGGGAAGGATCAAGAGGTCAGGGAGGGCTTCCTGGGGAGGGTCCTTGGGTTAGCTAGTGTTAGGTAAAATAAAGAGAGGCAGAGTGGATGCTCAGAGCCCTTCTGGCTGGGGCTGGGCCACCCAACTGTATTCCCTTTCCTCTGTTACTGAAAGTAACAGCCCGCCCTGCCCACCTCTGCCAAGGGAAACCTTCCACATTCACATCTAGTCAGGTCACTCTATGCTTAAAACCCAGCCCTGCTCTCATTTGTCCTCAAGATAAAGTCCAAACTCATGCACAGCTCCTTAGCAAACCCCACATGGTCATCCCTAAACCCATGTTCCTAGCCTCCTTCCAAGTGCCTTCTCTTCCCCAATCCCCTTCCCACCTTGACCACCAACTTGCAGCTCCCCCAAATGCTCTGATCTGTACACCTCTGCCTCCAGCTCCCTTCTCTCTGGTGCCCCCTGAAAAGCTCTTCTTCCTGTAAGACCTGCTTCAGTTATGCTCTACTCTGTGGCATCCCCCATAGACACTACTGCTATCTCTTGAGAAATCTGTTTTATAGCCACTTACAATTACCTGTTTGCATATCTGTCTCTACCACAGGGCTGAGAGATCCTGAGGGCTATAACTGTCTATTTCTTTTTGTATCTCCAGTGCCTGGCCCAGAATCTGGGACATAATAGTTACTCAGAAAATGGTTGGTTGGTTGGTTGGTGTCTCCACTGGCAAAATGAATAAGTGAATGAATGGCAGGATCTCTGTACCCCAGTAATCTGGAGTGTAGAAGGGGCACAGTGAATTTTTCCTGTGCGAACACACAAATAAGAAACCTCTCCACTGGCCTTCTATATTGATTTTTTTCAGCAGCAGCCCCTCCCAACACAAACACACACACACACACACACACACACACACACACACACACACACACACACCTCTTCCATTTTTCTCCTTCCACTGTTTCTAAAAATTAACTCGGTAAGTATAGATTCATTAAATTAAAAAAATATTCAAATTTGTCAAGTTTCCAGAAGTTCTCAAAAACACTGACCAAGAATTAGCAAGTGGTCCCATGAAATGCCACCCAAAGCCTATGATCATATGCTCTTTCCAAGGAGATGCAGGTGCCTCTGCCTTCTCCCCCACCCCATGCATATGAGCCCCCAGCCCAGCCTCCCTTCCTTGGCATTGAGTGGACACCTGTGACTGGGCTGTAATCCCACGTAAGCCGCAGGCACACAGCCTAGGACCACCCCCTGTCCTGGTCACAGGGACTTGAATAGCCAGGCACACCTGTGGGCCAGCCAGTCACTGATCCATGGGCGGAGCCCAACAAGACTGAGGCCTCAGCTTTTGAAGCACTGTCAGGGCTGCCCTGCTGAGCCTGACCCTTGACCTACAGGTGGGCACAGCCATTGTCCCCACAGGTCCCAAGTGCTGTCCGTCCTGCTGCAGAGACCCATGAAGGTATTCATTTCAAGTCAGTACAAAGCCAAACAAACAGAAAGGCTAAGGGGCAGGGGTTTGTTTGGAGGCTTTGCTGGCCAGAGAAGCTGTCGTTGCAGGTACAGGTATAATCCTCACCAGGCAGGCCCCACCGGCCAGCAAGGCTCCACCTGACACAAGGTTGTTTATAAACACGTGGCCATGTCAGATCTCCCAAATAAGTGGCTCTGGAAGTGAGGGGACTCCACAGGGACTGGCAGATGCTTCAATATCAGAGAGCAGCACTTTCCTCTCACTGAGCCTGTGGACTAGGAGGAAAGGTGAAGAGGAAAGAACAGGAACTGGGGCCAGGCACAGGCCAGGCAAGAGAGCTGGCAGAGCCCTCAAAGAGCCCAAAAGCTGCAGACAATGACAACACTGTCAGACTACCTGCCCTTAGCAGGACTGAGTCACCTGCAGTCTTGACATTTCTGGCAAGTGTCAGTGAGCTACTGACAAACGGGAGTATTTGCAAATGGAGGCTTCAGGGGAGTTTATGTTATTTAGCAGAATCGGCACAGACCTACATCTAGATTCTGATTCTGATGCAGCTACAAACTAGCTGCATGAACTCAGACAAGCAACTTAACCTCTCTGAGTCCCAGATAAGTCACCTAAAAACAGGCATGCCAACGCCCAGCTTGTAGGGATGTTGTGAGAATCAAATTTGTGCAAAATCCCCGAGCCCCCCCTCTAGCCTCTCACTTCCTACCATCCACCTGGCTCAGTCAACCAAATCAGTGTTTGTAAAATACTGGGACTTATAAAATATTTTTTTTATTTGAGTATAGTTGCCACACAATGCTACATTCATTTCAGGTGTAATGACTTGACCACTCTATACATTATACTATGCTCATCCCAAGTATACCTACCACCTGTCACCACACAATGATATTAACAATCCCATAGGCTATATTCCCCATGACTTATTCATTCCATAACTGGAAGCCTGTGTCTCCCTCTCCCCTTCACCCATTTTGCCCATCCCCCCCCACCTCCCCTCTGGCAACCATCAGCTCCTTCTCTGTAGTTTAAAACGTTTTTATTGTTCGGTATAAGTCTCATTCAGAAAATCCTTAAAGTCTCAATGTATAACTTAAGAAATTACTATAAATTGAATATCTATGTGCTCCTCACCACGTCAAAAAATTGGACTCTGAAAGCCACCATAGATTGCTTTGCAATCGTAGCCCTCTCCTGCACCTAACAGAATGAATATATGGAATCATAAGTATGTATGGCTTCTAAAAACCACCTTATGTGTTTTGAAGTGATTCTGGTTGTTTGGTGTCACTTAATTCATTTTCTTTGCTGCATAACACTCCATGTGAACATACCACAATTTGTTCAGGCAGTTGTTAATAAGCATTCTTATCTCTATCCCAGGGCACAGTGAAAAGAAAAACTCTTTTTCCTCTATGTACTCACAGAACATTTCTGCCTCCACCCCAGGTGAACGTTCTTCCCACACCAACCAAGTTTCCAACACCAGCTAAGTGTCCTATAATTCAATTCAATTCTGACAATATTTACTGGAGTTAGAATCAGATCCCACAGGTCAGTCCCACAAGACTGCACCCCCCTTCAGATGCTAATTGCATGCAAATAGTGGGTCCCCAGATTCCCCACACTTACGTCCAACTTGACTACAAATCAAAGGTTTCCAGGACTCCCTCCTCAGGTTCAATAATTCACTATAACACAGGACTCAGGGAAACACTTGTGTTTATCAGTTTATCATATAATAAAGGATACGATAAAGAATACAAATGATTAGCCAGATGAAGAGGTATTTAGGACAAGGTCCAGATGGGTCTCATGTAGAAGCTTCTGTCCCCATGGCATTGGAGTATGCCACCCTCCTGGCATGTAAATATGTTCACCAAACTGGAAGCTCTCCAAACCCACAGTTCAGGGATTTTTATGGAGGCTTCATCATGTAGGCATTATTGATTATTAACTCAATCTCCAGCCCCTCTCCCCTCCCCAGAGAATGGGATGGTGTAGAAATGAAAGTTCCAAGCTTCTAAACACAGCTTGGTCTTTCTGGTGACCAGCCCCTGAGGAGCCCCAGGAGTCCACTGAGAGATACCTCATTAGAACAAAAGATGCTCCAATCACTCAAGAAATTCCAAGAGAGTTAGAGCTCTGCTTCAGGAACTGGTGTCAAAAACAAAATATTAGAACAAAAGATGCTCTTAGCACCTTTATTGCTTAGGAAATTATAAAGGTATTAGGAGCACTGGCCAGAAGCTGGGGGTGAAGACCAAAATACACATTTATCGTATCACAATGCCACACGCAGGTATACATTTATTTGGGGTATATCTCTGGGAAAGGGATTGCTGGGGTCATGGGCTGGGTATCTTCCATTGTACTAGATGATTCCTCACTCTCTTCCATGCAGTTGTACCAATATCGCATTCACCCCAGTGATGTGGAAGAGTTCCCATTGTTCCATATCCTCACCAAGACTTGATGCTTCCCAATGTTTCAACTTTAGCCATTCTGATAGGTATATTATTGCGGCTTAAATTGCCATTTCCCTTATTACTAATGAGGTCTATCAGCTTTTAAAATGTTTATTAGACACTTGAATGCCATAATTTGTGAGATGCCTGTTTAAGACTTCTGCTCAGTTTTCTTTTGGGTTGTCTTTCTCTTATTGATTTGTAGGAGTCCTTTGTAGGTTTTGGACATGGACTTTTTGTTCAACGTGTGTGAAGTATCTTTCATTCTGTCACTTCAGTTTTCTTTCCCTCCTTATGGTATCTTTCGATGAACTGAAGTCCTTGATTTTAATGTAGACTTTTTCCTTTATGTTTAGTGATTTTTGTTGGCTCTAAAAGAAAACTATCCCTATCCCCAAAGTCATAAAGATATTGTCCCATTGTATCTTCCCAAATCTTCTTTTATATTTCTCATTTCCATACACAACACACGTGGATTTGATTTTCGTGTATGAGGTAAGGTAAAGGCCAAGTTTCTTCTTTTTTTATATATGGATACCCAACTTTCTCTGTACTTTTTATTGTGGATACCTTTCTCCACTGTTCTGTAGTACCACATTTGTCATGAATCAACATCCACATATGCACAATCTATTTCTGGATTCTCAAATCTCTTCCATCACTATATTTGTCTATCACTGTGGGAGCACCATATTGTCTGAATATTTGTAACCCTAAAATAAGTCTCAAGGAAGCATTACATACTTATTTCTTTCTCCAATATTGTCCTTGCTGTTCTTATCCCTTTGCATTTACATATAAACCTTAGAATCGCCTTGTAAAAGTCCACAGAACAGTGAGGACTTTCATTGAGATTGCATTGAATCTATAGATCACTTTGAGAACTGCTATCATTACAGCATTGAGTCTTCCAATCTATAACTATTGTAAGTCTTTAGTCCTTAATTTTAATTCTTTCAATATTTTTATAGATTTTTTTTTAGTTTATTTATTTTGACAGAGAGAAAGAGAGAGAACAAGCAGGGGAGGGGCAAAGAGAGAGGGAGAGAGAATCCCAAGCAGGCTCTGTACTGTCAGTATGGAGCCCAACGTGGGGCTCAAATCCACAAACCATGAGATCATGACTGAGGCCAAAACCAAGAGTCAGATGCTTAACAGACTGAGCCACCCAGGTGTCCCTATTTCAATAATACTTTATAGTTTTCTCCATAGAGGTTTTGTACAAGCTTTGTTAGATTTACTTCTAGGTATTTGATACTTGTTGGTATATTTAAAGTGGCATCTTTTTATATTTTTCTGCTTGTGGCTGGTAGATAGAAACAGGATTAATTTTTGTACATTGTCTTTGTGGCCAGCTAAACTCTTACCAAGTCTAATATCTTATCTGCAGATCTTTCTGGATAGTCTACATATACAGTCTTATCCTCTTTCAATACTGAGAGTTTTATTTATTCCCTTCATTAGTTCTATTTCTTTTCTTACCCTACTGCTCTGCTAGGACTTCCAGGACAATGCCAAATAGAAGTGAGGACAGTGGACATCATTGCCTCACTCCTGATCTTGGGAGAAAAGGGAGAAAAGGCTCACCACTAAGTATGGTGTTGACTATAGAGTTTGTATAGATACCTCTTATCAGACTGAGTTCCCATGTATTCCTAGTTGGCTGATAAGATTTTTTTTCTACCACAGACGGAACTTTCTCAACTACTTTTTCTATATCTGTTGATATGATCATATGTTTTTTTCTCCTTTCTGTTAATTTGGTGAATTACATTGACTGGTTTTCAAATCTTAAACTAATCTTGCATTTTTGGAATAAATGCAACTCTGCCAAGATGTGTTATGCTTGCTAAATGTTAGTGGATTCAATTTGCCAATAGTACATTTTATATTTTTTAATTTATGTTTATTAGTGGAATTAGCCTATTATTTTCATTTCATAATGTGTCAAGTTTTACCACCAAGATTATGATAAACTTGTTAAAATAAGTTGAGGCATCTCCTCTTCTATTTTCTAGAAGAGATTGTGTAAGATTAATGTAATTACATAACTGTTTGGTAGAAGTTGCCTGGGATGTTTTCTTTGTGGAAATATTTTCGTATTCAAATATAACTTCTAGTCCATTTTTTAAATAATTTTAGAACTGTTAGAATTTCTTTTTTTTTTTTTTTGAGAGAGAGAGAGAGAGAGAGAGAAAGAGAGAGCATGAGAGGAGGAGAGGGGCACTGGGGGAGAGAGAGAGAATCTTCCAGGCTGCACACTCAGTGAGGAGCCTGATGCAGGGTTCAATCCCACAACCCTGGGATCATGACCTGAGCTGAAATCAAGAGCCAGACACTCAACCGACTGAGACACCCAGGTGTCCCTACAATTTCTATTTCTTATATCCATTTTTGAAAAGTTGTGTTTTTATAAAAATTTGTCCATTCTGTTTAAACTTTCAAATATTTTATCACACAGTTGTTCATGACATCCTCTCTCTTTTTGTCTGCCAATGTCTGTGGCTCTGAACTTGATGCCCTCTTTTTCATTCCTAACATCACTTATTTACAAGTTAAAACTAGGGCATTATCAATTTTGTTAGTCTCTTCAATAAACCACATTTGGCTTTGCTGATCCCTTCTATTTTATATCTTGCTTCTCTTTCATTAATTTCTACTCTTAATCTTACTATACAAGTTTTTCCTTCTATTTCCTTTGTTTTATTTTGTCTTTGCTGTTGATGATGATGTTTTCCTGATTTCTTGAGATAGATGCTAAGTGTGTTAATTTCAGTCTTTATATGCTTCTAAGGATATTAATTTCTCTATAATTAGATGTTTAACTGCCTTCGTCAAGTTTTAAATAAAACATTTGTATCATACAATTCAAGATATTTTGTTTAATTTCCATTGTGTATTTAACTTTGTATAGAATAATGTTACTTATTTGCAAATATAGTTGTCCTTTTTTATTGATTTCTAGCTTAACTGCATTGTAGTAAAAAAAATTCAACCTTTTAAAATATTTAGACTTGCTTTAAATCTTAGTATATGCAATTTTTACATGGGTTTTTATGTGTTCTTGAAAACAACATGTACTCTACAAATTCTGGGCCTCGTATTTTACAAAAACAGTGTCTTCATAACTTCATTTGGCTTCTGAGAACTGTTGAGATGGACACACACACCTACATAGGTGATAAATTGTATAGAACTGATTACACACCACACAAATGAAACTGGGGAACTCTGAATAATAATGATGGATTGTATAAATGTCAATATCTTGTTCGTGATATATACTATAGTTTTCCAAAATGTTTCCACTGGGGGAAACTAGACAAAGTATACAAAGGATCACTCCATATTACTTCTTAAAACTGCATGTAAATCTACAATTGTATCAGTAAAATTTCAATTTAAAAAACGGACGATAAATTGCATTCTCAATTTCAAAAAGAAGATTAAGTTATAAAAAAATTTTTCAAAACTTTCAATGAGAATCACTAAAAATGTTAGTGTTTTCAGGAGTGAGCTTAGTTTCTCTAGGAAATAACCACTTCTATAGAATACATTTTACCTTAACAATGGTGGAAACATGAAGTGTCCATGTAACGCTGCAGTTCCAGCTCCCACAGTCTCAGGAAACAGGTTAAGAAAAGCTATGCAAAAATATACAGAGCCTGAGTTTGAGCAGGAGCAAATCCCTAAAACTGCAGGGTGATCACACTGTGGCACATAATTTGGTTCGTCTGTTGTCCACTTGTCCATTTTTTTTTTCAAGAGTATAGCCTAGTGGATAAGAACCCAGGCTCAGAATCAGACAAATGAAGGCTCAACCCCAGCTCCACCACTTACAAACTGCATGATCAGGGACAATTATTGTCTGCAGTTTTTTCACCTGCAAAGTAAGGATGATAATAGTTCTTACACCATTGGGCTCTTGTGCTGAGTAAATGAGAACATGCTTGGTGCCTGACACATAGTGTGTGCTTATTAAAAATAGATATTTTATTACTAGAATTTAAAATCACATTTTCTGACAGTGAGTACACTCTACCATAGGATAAAATGCAAAATAATATAATTATAAAATAAAGGGGTACCTGGGTGGCTCACTTGGTTGAGCATCCGACTTTGGCTCAGGTCATGACCTCACGCTTTGTGAGTTCGAGCCCCACGTTGGGCTCTCTGCTCTCTCTGCCCCTCCTCCGCTCTTGCTGACTTGCTCTTTCTCTATCAAAAATGAATAAACATTTTTGAAAATAAAATAAAAATTAAATGAAGACTGTTGTTTCTCTAGTAAAATAAAACTACAAAGTTGGCTCAAGAAAATGTAAAACTCATTAAGAGACAACCACAGAAGATACAGAAAAAATAGTCAATGACCTATCCCACACACACACACTAAAAAGCCTATGTTAAGATGGTATGTATAGGCAAATTGTGCCCAGCCTTCAGCAAACAGATTATTCTCAGACTATCCAATCGGAACACAGTTAGAAAGCTTCTCAGCCCCCTTTACAGGTCTAGCCTTAACCCTTATACCCAGTTTGCACACGCGCGTGCACACACATGCACACACACACACACACACACACAAATGGGTCAAGCACACTTTTGAATAGAGAAGCAGAAATACTTGATAATATATTACCAAATCAAATTTAGCAGAGTAAATAGTGGACTATTGGTAAGCATAGAGCTGAGCTGGGGAGGTAGAATGAGAAGGTTTATCGCTATCTTTGCCCTGGGTTGTCCGCTGCTTTGTTTACAGAAAAAATAAAGAGTATCAGTTAATCCAACTAGCCCGTTCAGCTGAGTGGTCAGTTAAGTGGAGGTCTATAAACACAGAGTTAGTGGGGGGTGGGGGGGGTGGGTGCGCAGAGGGCAGGGGAAGGTATGGGTGTCTGAGAAAGAGAGTTGAAAGAACTCACAGTATATATAGCATTTTGTACCCTTTTTAACTCAATATTTTTACATAAGCTTATCTTTCATAAGGATCATTTGAAATAACTGACTACCATTGCTTCTTGTGGATGTACCATTTTTGATGTAAGTAATCTGTTATTGTCAAGCATCTTTCTCTTTTTCAATGCTAAAAAATATGTCGCAGTGAACACATTCCTGCCTAATGTTTTGTCCACATTTCTGATATCTCCTTAGGACCTATTTTTACAAGTAGAATTATTATAACAACTATTCCAACATTTAAAAAATTTTTTAAACATATTTAAAATCTTGATGCCTTTAGCCCAAGTGCTCTTCAAAAGCTGGCATCATTTTATACTTCCACTAGCAATGCACAGGCCAGCCCATTTTACTATGTCCTAGTAGTGTTTAAGCTTTCTCTTTTCTTGACCTGTGTAAATCCAACGGGTTAAAAATGGTATGTCACTGTTCTTTTAATTTACCACTGTTTGGGGGCACCTGGGTGGCTCAGTCGGTTGAGTGTCTGACTTCGGCTCAGGTCATGATCTCGCAGTCTGTGAGTTCCAGCCCCGCGTTGGGCTCTGTGCTGACAGCTCAGAGCCTGGAGCCTGTTTCAGATTCTGTGTCTCCCTCTGCCCCTCCCCCACTCATACCCTGTCTCTCTCTCTCTCTCTGTCAAAAATAAATAAACATTAAAAAAATTTTTAAAAATTAGTTTAAATTTACCACTGTCTGATGAACAGTGATAGTAAACCCTCTTTCCCATGCCTGTCGGCTAGTTCCTTTCCTATGCATTGGCTTTACTTGAGTAAAGACAAACCCTGAATTATGCTGCCTTATAGAAATCTCTCCACAGGGTGATTTTTTCAATGCAAAGTCTCCAGCACGTGTGCTGTGAGACACACAGGTTTGGGCCAGCCAGCAGCCAGGTAACTGGCTGGCCTAATGAAAGCAAGCTGGAAACCCGAGCACCTCTTTGCAAAACCACTTTCATAATGACCAGCCCTCTGAATAAGCCAAGAGAAGGATAAAGTGTAAAGGCCATATGTGAGGTCTCTTAATTGCCATAGGACTGGAAACACTATTACACTTGTTTCTAATCTCCCCACTCTCTGTTCATCTTTCTCCTTTTAATTTTCCTAAATGGCCCAGCCGCTGCTGTTGAGGAGAAGGTATTTAATATGGGTGAGGATTTAGCTGTTCCTCCAGGAACAGTCTGGGCCACTACTTTTAAAATGTCATCTTGATTTGCTGCTTCCCCACTAAGTAAGAGACTTAATAGGGCTTAGGGGATGAATCTAGAAACAAACCTCCCTAATGAAATGGCCTGGGGCCTCACCCACTGTGATAGCTCTGGGGACAGCTGCCCTGGGAACAAGGGCTAGTGACAGGGAAGGGGTCTGGACCCTGAAGGACTGTCCTCACAACCCCTTATGTATCCCCCACCCTGGCTCCAGCCACTCAGAACAGCATGGAGGTCCCCTGGTCTGCTCTGTTTATCTCTTTCTTCTCTCCAACCCCCCAACTCCCAAGTTCACCCAGCACCCTATACTTACACCTCTGCTAACATTTATTCCACAGTGTTGGAACTACTAGTTAACTCCACTTTCCATTCCTCTTACACTCTCTCCCAGCCAAGTACTTTGAGAAGAGGGACAGGTCTACCAAGTTCTGATACCTTGGTGTCAGACAATGTTGGTTCCAGAAGATGCTCAATAAATAACTGGTGAATGGATAAGTGAATGACTCACTGGAAGACTCTTTAACAAGACTCTTAACATCTGTAACATATGTTACAAGTCAGTTATGCCTCATTTTTCTTATCTATTAAGTGGGAATGCAAGTCCCTGCTGCACCTCCCTTTACTGAGGTACTTGTGAACCACTAACAAAGGGCCGTGAACACTTTGTTTTCAAAGGACACAGTAGTTCACTTGGGGGAACTTCTCAAGGGGGAACTAACAAGAGCATTAATGGGATCTGGGATCAGCCCTCAGCCCTGCCTACCAAGCCATATATCCTGGCTCGTTATCCACATCGGGCTCAGGGTGACACCAAAGACGCACTAAACAACAAAGTGGCAGAATTGGCCACTCTGCATCAACCGGCCCAACTGCTAGCTCCAGAGGGTCTACTGGTTCTTATGTTCCAACCGACAGGCTACACATACCACAGCCTAGACCTGCTGCAAAGCCCTTTTGCACTCTAGGCCCCCCTAAAAGCTTTCAACTCTCTTTATCCCCCATAAACGGATCAGACTAGCATTCCCAAATGCAGTGTTTGCTACCTCCAGAAGCCACAGAAGCCTATCAAGCACTGTGCTGCTTTTGCTGGAAGGTGCACAATACAATAACTGTCCTTTGGAAGGGATGCTCCAGCATGCCCCTCACCACTGAACCCATAAAAATTCCACAGACACAGAAGTCCTTGTATCTTCATAGGATTCATCTCCAAACATACAGAGAACACACATCACACCAACACCTCCAATGTACCTACCATTTCTTGCTCATCCAGCTCAATTACCATGTTGTCATCCATCTAGTGAACCAATGTGACATTCATTAGAATGTCCAGGAAGTCCAGGTCCCTTTGCACTAAACTGTAACATAAAGTAAGAGAAATGACATCATCCTGGGGCAAGACTGAACATGCCTACTGTTGTCCGTCCCATGTGAATCCCAAGTGATTCTGCCCCTGCTTCATGATGGGTATGGAAAAGAACATGATCGCCAGACTGATGTGCATATATCACCTTCTGGCTCAGCAGCTACAGTGGGGCTACTTCTTGGTGTTAAAATAAAGACTATTCAAGACCAAAATTTGGTGGCTGAGTGAAAAGGTTTCACTGCCAAACAGGGAATCTGATCCAGCACAAATTGTAGGCAAGCTCTAGGAAACAAAGTGCAAGGAAAGTGAAATAATGAAGCTCTGTCAAAAGCCAACAGATCGAGATTTGTTTCTATTCCATATTAGGAAATCAATGTCTGAGTGGAGATAATTGGGATTTTCTGTCACATAAGCATTGGAAGAAGTGATTTTAACATCCAGGTGCCTCTGCTGAGTATCTGCAGTCCCTGCCTCGGGATTATGGTGTCCTGCTGCTTTGTGATGTGTCTGAGTCAGGTTTATGTCACCCAGTCACATCTGTCCAGTATCAACAGGCTAGGTTGACTGGCTAACCGGCCAGGTCAGAGTTTACCATTGGTTAAGAATGGGGTAGTCCACTATTATCCACCAGAATCCACCTAAGTTCTATAGATACCAGGTTGCTGAATTAAATAGGGATATGGAATCCTTTAAGTCTTTGAGCATAGTATGAAGGCCAGCTCTCCCAGGATGAGGCATTACCATCTTACGTGCTATCTTGACAGGCAAGGAGGGCAGTTTCAGAACCTTCCACTTGGCTTTTCCCACTACAGTTGTTCTTTACCCTTCAGGTCAAGAAACTAATTCGTGGGTTCTGCAAACCACCCAGCAAGTCCATTCTAGTTGTACATTTGGGGCCTGGGGTGATGAACATCATAGATCCATGGGTTCAATGGACCCCCTATGAGCTAGATCTAGGCCTAGACCCATTTATGCAGGGACTTCATATGCCCCCGATCTAGGGAAGCCAGGATGGCACTTTGGATCTTTGGGTATCAGTGTCAGTTCAGACTCAATGAAAAGTCTAAAATTTTTTTTCACATTTTAGGAAAATCTTAGTATTCCCTCTTAGTGCATGGTTCCCTGAGTAACCGAGCAGACACAACTGTGGGAAAGGTCTGGGATAATTCTTAGTACAGTGGCTTCTGAGCTGCAGGGTCCTCCTCATAGAAACCCAGCTCCCCTTTGTGAACTGCCCATCTGTCTTGTAAGGAAGACTGTGGTCCTTTAACCAGCTCTGTACATAGTATTACACAGGTGGGACCCTCCTCCCTCACACAGACCTTGCCGCTCGTCACCACAGTTATGCCCACCTTGCTTCTGAGACATAAGCACTGCCATTTGGCCCTGCATTTGAGATCTTGTCACTTCCCATTGCTACAAGGGAGTCAGCTACTATAACAGCATCTCTTACTAACGTCAGCCCTAGTCTACTAAGCTTCTCAGTGATGCCGGTGCCCCTCCCAATGCATTCCTTATCACTTGAGTAAACAAAATGTCCTCTTGGCCCTCCTGTGGAACACAGCCAACTTTTCCCAACCTTACATAGTTTATCCACCCTACTCTGTAGGCCTTTTGATCCCTTCAGCCCTGTCTACCATAGCCATCTGCCCTGTCTACTCCGCTTTGTGTGGCCATCACTTTTGCCAAGTTTCTTAAAGCTATTCTGGAAGCATATTAGCCTGCAGTTCTTGCCAGGATGCTAAATCCTGTATGTGCTACCATATCAATAAACTCTCATCTCTCTAGCTTTATATTCTGCCTCCCTTGATACTGTACCTTGATCCAACCCGATGTGCATCCTCCCAACTCCTTCCATGCATATAATAAATTAGCCAGAGCCTGCCCTTCTAATAAGGCCAGCGTCTCCGCAGTCTGCTCCTCTGGGATTTGATCCTTGCTAATGGTCTGGTTGCCAGGAAGGGAAATGGGGATAAATCCCAAGGGAGTTAAGCATTGTTACATAAAGCACCTGCCTTGTTTTATTTGATCTTCAAACAGGTGGTGGGGTGGAGAGAGGACAACTGTCTTCCAATAATGGGGACTAGGCTATGTCTGCCCAGCATGTTTGGAGGACTTTGGGAGCTCAAGATTTTCAATCATATGTACCCAGACATCCCATCTCAAGTGCCTTAGGGTCTTGAGTGCCTCTCGCTGGAGCTGGGGATGCAGTCCCCAAAGTCCTTCCACTCTCACAGTCTTCTTCCCTGGCTGCATAAGGTCAGTGTTTCCTTAAATGATGCCCGGCAGGTGCTCCTGCCCTCCCATTTTTGCCTTAAATTGGTGATTTGTTTCCAGAGCCTGCCATTATCTCTCCTCAACAAATCAATGACATTCAGCAATAGCCACCTAATTCTCCAGTCCTCATAGTTACCCTTTCCCTCTTTTCCTCAAATACCAGAGTTGGTACATCAGCCTGCAGCTCCCATCAGCATCTCATCCCAGTTCACCAAGATAAAAGTTGTAGCAACTGCACTTCTACAGCACACCAGGGGACACCTGCACTCACCTCCCACCCACAGTGGGGTCCTCATGGCAAGCCAGCTGATTCTCAGGACCATTCTGGGTACCAACTGTTTTAGGTTGAATTTCCTAAAAACACTCTGAGACAGAGAGAGATGTGCAGAAGTCCTACTGGAGGTACCCTGAATCAGACACGAGTAAGAAGTGAGGAGCACAGGATTGGGAGGAGGAAGAAGCTGACCCACAGTACAATTTGCAACTGAGGCCCCAGCTGATCCTGCTGGCTGGGCCTTGGTGTCTCCACATCAGCCAAGCACTGGCCCATGGGCTATGCCTAGGAGGGGCTATAACGCTAGGTGGGGCAGTTTTCTGCTGTAGAGAGCAGGGCTCAGTGAGGGGCATGGCTGTGGGCCCTGTATCATCAGCAGCAACACCACCAGTAGCTGGGAGATGGGGGCATCAGCCCTGGAGAGGCACTCTGAGCTGAGCACCATCACACCCACAGTGGCATGGCTTATTATCACGGCTCCAGGCTCATCCCAGTTTTCAGCTTCCCTCAGCCCATTCCCAAATGGCCCCACCTTCACTATGGACTCCTGGCACAGAGGCCTTGGCCCACCTACCATAGGATAACTGCCAGTACAGTGGTGGGGATAGGTGGGACTAAGCGGCCACCACTCAGGGATATAAGTACCCCCTGTTCTCTGAGTCAAATCTCGTGTAGAAGAGGGATGAGGGACAGGACTGGGGGTCTTGGTGTCCCCGGTGACCCTCACTGAAGGGTGAACTGAAGCTGCCTCCCTGCAGAGTTAACAGTACAGGATGAGAAGATCCAGGCTGAGGGCCCTCCTCCACTGCCCATGACTGACACCATCTGGGCTCTCCCTTTACTGTCTCCTACCACAGCACAGGTCCTGCCCTTCACACAGCACCGGGGGCTCTGCCAGTCACCAAGTGTGTGCACCCAGCTCACCACGGAGTGGCGAGTGCGCTGGCGGAGTGCCCCATGTGCCACCACATTCAACTCTTACAACAATCTTTTCAGAGAACTCTAAAAGCAGTCATTACTGTTCCCGTTTTACAGATAATGAAACTGAGATTCAGAAAAGCAAGGAGACTTGACTGCAGCTCCCGAGGCAGTGCGCAGCAGAACAAGCATTTAACCCTGCTCTTTTTCTCCCTTCTCCCCTCGATGAAAACCAGCTAGTCAGTGAGAGCCTCCAGGGGCTGCCACTGCCTCTTCCTCCTCTGTCAGATCTTGCCCAGCCACCTGCCAGGCTCAGGAAGTGTTCTGCAAAACCCTGAAGACTGGTTTAGGAGCAGACCAGGGCCCCTGCCAGGCTGACCACTGTCAGTCCGTCTAGGGATTCTGGACTCTCTTCCCACTCTTGTTCCTGTTCTCAGGAGGAAGGAGGTGGTAGGGCAGTGATCAGGGATAGGGTTGGCCTCAGCAAGGAAGGCCACTGACCTCTGCACCTATCGCTGCTCTCCCCCCCAATTCTGCCCTTTCCACAGCCTGCCCCAAATCCTGCTCAGCCTTTAAGGTTCAACTCAAGTGTCACTACCCTCAGAGGCTGCATTATCTGTACCCACAAAGCACTTGTACTTCTGTATACTCAGGTTGAAATCATACTCCCACCCCCAAACCAGACTATGAGCTGCAAAAGGGCATAGCCATGGCCAGCACTAGCCCACAGAGAGAAGGGGCTCCCAGACACTGACTGAGTGAATGAATAGAAGAATGCATGTAATCCCTCCTAGTTCTCTGTTCCCTACCTAGTGATTGACATGGGAGTTGCTGACCCCCAGCCAGACCACAAGCTCACTGAAAACTGAGGTTGGGTCTTTCTTCAGGTCTTCCCCCAAAGCACTGAGAACACACATGAGGGGAAGTATCCACTACATGTTCGATAGTCTTATGATAAATACTTAAGGACACCTCATGCCATCAGTAAACTTGTTCAGGATTCCCAGGGCACAGCAGAGATGGCTGCTGCTTTTTTAAAGGCCTCCCATCTTGATCTTTGCATCAGTGGCTGCTTTGAGCACAGGTACCCAACCTGGGTGCTTCTCTGCAGGCCAAAGCTGTGCCTGATGGAAGGGGTGGTGGCATAAGGTGCAGTGGCCAGACCTGGAGGAATTCATACAGCGTTCACTCTGACAAGTGAGTGCAACTTCTATCCGGAGACACCAGCACCTGCCATTTGTGTGGCTCCTCTCTAAATGACCCAAGATCTTGGATCCTGAATCTGGTGTGTGTGTGTGTGTGTGTGTGTGTGTGTGTGTGTGTGTGTGTGTGTCCATCTGTCTGTCTGTCCTGGGGCATCTCCAGCCCTTACAGCCACTCCCCTGCCAACCTGTAGGCACTAGGTTCCATCCATATTCATAAAGACAAAGCCAGTTGAGCTGTTCTTCTGTTCCCAGAGCCTGAGGCTCTAAAGGGGGAGAGTGACTATTCATGAGGGTGCTTAACTGAGCAGAGAGGTGCTCACGGCCCCCTGTACTCACTGATCCTCATGGTTTTCACTGACCTCAGTGTACATCAGCAGGACCAACTTCCCTGTTTTCAGAGTGGTATCCAAAGATAGAGTTGAGAGCCTAGGTCAACGTGAACTGCTGGAAGCACAGAATGTTGTAGCCAAACTTGACTACACCTATTCAGATGGTTTATTTCAGAGGAACCACACACACACACACCTGCCTTCAAACTCTGACCTATCTTCTTCACCCAATCAGCCTTTGGCAACCCTCACACATGCCCACTTGCTCAGCCCATGCTGGAGATGGTCAGGGGTGTTCACAGGGAATCGTACGGCTGTGCCCATCATTCCTGTCTCCTCAAATGGCTCCCCCCTTGCCTGCCTGCCTATCTGGGTTGGCTTGAGCACCTAAAATGGGCCAGGCTCTATGCCAGGGGCTTTAAACCCACAATATAATTTAGCACTCAAGAGTCTTCTGTGTATCAACTCCGTTTTGCAGATAAGGAAATGGAGCCTTACAGACAGCAAGTGACTTGCCCAAATGTACACAGTGGTAAACCCAGGATTCAAACCCAGGGCCTCCTGACTCCAACCCCGCTCTTTCTGGTACACTAATTACATAACTGACCAACACTGCTTTCTTGCACACACACCTCTTCTACATCCCTCTTTACTCGCCCTCAGTTACCCAAAGCCAGGTGGCAGCCTGGACCTTGACCTCTCCCTCACCTCATCAGCCCCTGAGCCCTTGGCACTACCCCTCCAGTCCCCTCCCATCTGTCCTTTCTCTCCATCCCCAGTGCCCCGGCCAGGGGGTCTTCACCATCTCCCACTGGGCTCCATCCCAACCTGTCCTCCCTCCACCCTTCCAAACTGGTCACCTCTATATCCCCTCTCCACAACATCCCACAACTTCTGCTTCTCCTTCACTGTTTTGCCCCTTCCTAAGTGAGACTTGCTGTCTCACACCTCTGCCTATGCCAACCAGGCTGCCCCCACTCTGCTTGTGAATTCCTAGTTATTCTTGGAGATCCAGTTCAAAAGTCACCGCTGCTGAGAAGCCCTCTCATGCAGGAAGAGATGCCTCTTCTTTGACCCCTTACAGTAGTACCCTATACTTAGCCCTCTAGTATAACCTTTGTGACTCACTAGTGCAATAGTTTAGTGCATGTGTCTCTTCCACTCTGCTCTCTGAGCTTCTTGGAAGCAGGTACTCTCTCTGTCTTTGGCATTCTGCTTTGTGTGCATGCGTGCGTGTGTGTGTGTGTGCACGCGCGCATGCACGCGCTCGCGTGCACATGCATGTTTAACCTCAGGTGCAAAGGGTCGGATTAAACATGCTTCTCACTTTCAGGGTAATTCATCATCACTGGTCCATGAAGGCCTCCTCCTCTTTTACCTCCATCCCCACCCTCCTCCCTGCCCTCTCCTGTGTGTCTCTGTATGCCCACAGTCTGACACAGAACACAAAGGATGCTCAGCAAATGTTGCTAGATGGGGGAGATGGGGGACAAATTACAACAGAAGAAAGTCTCCTTAATAAATGGTGCTGGGAAAACTGGACAGCTACATGCAAAAAATAAATAAGTGAAACTGGACCACTTCCTTGAAGTATACACAAATAAACTCGAAATGGATTAAAGGCCTAAATGTGAGGCATGAAATCATAAAACTCCTAGAAGAAAACATAGGCAGTAATTTATTTGACATCAACTATAGCAACATTGTTCTTGATATGTCTCTTCAGGCAAGGGAAACAAAAGCAAAAATAAACTATTGGGACTACATCAAAATAAAATGCTTTTGTTCAGTGAAGGAAACCATTAACAAAACAAAAAGGCAATCTACTGAATGGGAGAAGATATTTGCAAATGATAAATCCAATAAGGGGTTAGTATCCAAAATGTATAAAGAACTTATACAACTCAACACCAAAAATAATAATATCAAGAATCTGATTTAAATGGAAGAATACCTGAACAGACATTTTTCAAAAAAGACTTACAAATGGCCAAGAGACATACGAAAAGATGCTCAATATCACTAATCATTAGGAAAATGTAAATCAAAATCACAAGATATCACCTTAAATTTGTCAGAATGACTAGAATCAAAAAGACAAAAAAGAGAGATAAATGAATAAAAAAGATGTGGGATATATATATGGTCTATATATACTGGAATGTTACTCAGCCATACAAAAGAATGAGATCTTGCCATTTGCCAAGAGGATAGACCTAGGGGGTATTAAGCTAAGTGAAATAAATCAGAGAAAGACAAATACCATATGATTTCACTTACATGTGGAATTTAAAAACAAAACAAATAAATAAACAAACAAAAAGCAGGAACAGGTCGATAAATGATTGCCAGAGAGTTGGGGGATGAGGGGAAAATCGATGAAGGGGAGTGGAAGATACAGACTTCTGGTATAGAATAAATAAGTCACAAGGATAAAAGGTACAGCATGAAAATATAGTCAGTGGTATTGTGATAGCATTGTATGGTGATGACTGCTTCACTCCTAGTGAGCATAGCATACTATACTGGCTTGTTGAATCACTATACTGCACACCTGAAACTAATGTAACATTGTGCGTCAACAATATTTCAATTAAAAAATATATCCAAGGCACCTGGATGGCTCAGTAAAAAATATATCCAGGGCACCTGGATGGCTCAGTCAGTTAAGTGACCAGTCCATCCGACACTTGATTTCGGCTCAGGTGATGATCTCACAGTTCGTGGGTTTGAGCCTGGCATCAGGTTCCTCGCTGACAGCACTTGGAATTCTCTCCCTCTCTCTGCCCCTCTGCCACTCATGTGTGTTTTCTCTGTCTCTCTCTGTCTCTCTCTTTCTCAAAATAAAGAAACTTTAAATATATATATTCAAAAAAGACATATTCAATATTTAGAAGATCTACATGACTCAGTGAACCAATGTGTTCTAAATGACCAACAAACAGTATTATGAAATCATGCATGGATAACAATTAATAAAATGCCCACAACAGACCAATATACTTTAGTGCAATAGTGCACAAAAGTGCAGTTACTTAGTTTCAGGCTCCACATGACAACTAACCTTTGAAAAAGTTTGGCTCGTCAAGTTTTGGTGTAGCATTAAAGAAATATTTTACAATTAGCTGAATAGGTAAATATTTTTCCTTTTCTAAGTATTAAATATTTCTCCTTTTCTAAGTATAAAAATACACCAAAAAAAAAAAACAAATTTTTTTTCCATTAAAAAAAGGGGGCAACCACTGTCCTCCCCACAGTCACCTCACAGGCCATACCCCTCCTTCAAAAGATTCTGCTGTCATTACAGATCATTTGGAATTGTCCCCTCAGACAGCTGTCTGGAACACTTGTCTGGGGCAATTCACTGATTACCCACAAGATCATTGTCAGAATTTTGAGGCCACAACTCCCTTTGGAACAATAACAACAAAATACATTCCAATTTAGTCACTGTGATAGAATGGCAACTTTAATCACTGTGATATATGGCAAAAAAAAAGCGCCACAGTTCTTCACTCCTCCTTGTGTCCATATCTTTTGCCATATGACTTGTTTTGGCCAATGGGATGTTGGCAGAAATAATGCACAGGCTTGAAATGGAAATGCACGTTGAGGTTTCTTCTCTTTATGCCTCTGCCATCTCCATGAAAACATGCCCCAGCTAGCTTCATGACAGATGAAAGACAAGTCAAACAGAGCTGAGTCCCTGAGATATTCAGATGAGGCTACTCTAGACCAGCTGTCATCCAGCTGTTCCCTAGATATCTGAGCAAGCTCGGCCAAGATCAGCAGACGGCAGACTCATGAGCAAGACCTGCCAAGATCAGCCAAACCCAGCCCAGACCAGCTGAATCCCTGCAGTGTCATGAGCTAAATAATATTCATTATTGTGGGTCCCTGAGGTTTTGGGGGCTGTTTCTTTTGCAGCAATACTGTGGCAACAGATAACTGACACAACCACCACCACCCCTCCCCTCACCACATACACACACACACACACACACACACACACACACACACACACACACTGAGCTGAACTGAGCTTGGATTGACTTTGGGATTTTCTAAAAGCCAGATCTGCCCCTAAAGACAAAGAAATGCCTTAGAGACACTGAAATGAACATGTAATAGGTCCTAAAAGCTGACGTGTAGAACACAACATCCAAAAGCATGGAGCAATGGAAGCATCTTTGGAATAAATGTACCACTCTCAAGGGAATTACCTTTTAAAAAAGGAACGCACATTGAGACATGTAAATGCTGGCATATTTACCTGTGATAATAGGTATCATCTCTCATATCTTCTGAATACTTCCTAGTGTGACTGCTGAAGTGACCATATTTTTTCTGCATAGGAGATGGTCCCATTTAGAAGTTATGAGAATTCAATAAATGCACATTACCATTTCTAAACCCTGGGCTAGCTGTTTCTGTCTTTGGCAATGCTAGATGCCTATGGGCATCTACAGAGAACTGCTGGATTAGTGGGGAATCACCTGGAAATCTGATAGCAGACTACTATGAAGCTCAAACAACCATTATCTCTGGCATTCTGGGCACAAGTGGCAGAAGCCAAGGCCTAAGTTTTCCATCCTTACCCTTTAATCACAGACAAAAAAGGTAAGGTCCTTGTGACCTAAAAATACAAATGTTCAGAGCCTGCTTGTGATTACTTGTCCTCTGAAGTCAGGCAGAGCTTGCACTTTTAAGTGTAAATGTCTGAAGGGTCTCCAGACTGGAGAGAGCCACATGTCTGCCAGGCTGCAGCCACACTCAGTGGGCACCCTTGCCACCAGACAGCTGACCCCAAAAGCTGACCTGATGAGGTTTCATGCCACTAGGCCAGGACCAGGACCATACACTAGGAGGAGGGGGATGTCCTGAGGAGCCCAGGGGCCCTCAGTTAGAGTGGTGGTGGAGTCCTGTGACCAAGCACATGGGCTTTGAAATCACACCTGGTTCTGTCCTGGCCTTGCCACTCACCTGATGTGGGGCCTTCAGGAAGTTACCACGTCTCCTTAGCCTCTGCTTCCTCAGCCATGAGGTGCAAACAGTGAACCCTCGCTTGGAGGGCTGTCAGGGCAGTAGAGTCAGAAAATGAATGTGGAGGTTCAGCATGGTCCTGGCTCACAGCAAATGCTCAACAAAAACTATTATCTGTGAATTATAGACAGCAAATTTTGGCTTGACTGGGGTAGGAGCTGTCTCAAGCAACAGAAACCAACAGTGTTATCATAACAAGCTGAAGAGCCACATGATGCGTCCTGCGGCTAACGACGTGTTGATTGTGTCAATCAACAGCCTCCCCCTTCTGTTTGCTCAGCATATCCCCACCTGTCTCTTATCCACTTCTTAGGATCCACAGAGTAGGAGAACAGCAAAACAAATAAAAAACACACTCATTTAAAACTGTGTCTCAGGTGGGAGTAAAATTGTTCGGAATGAAAGTCTGAACCTGTGAGGACTATGCCCAGAGCTCAGACATGGCCTTTACACTCCACCTTGCCTTTTCTATTTCTTTCTCAAGCGCACTACCATTTATTAAGCACCTGTTGCATGCCATGCACAATGCCAGATACACCACAGGCATCATCTCATTTAATTTTCACAAGGACATTTTATTTTTCTTATTTTTTACTTTTTTGAGACAAGCAGGGAAGAGGGGCAGAGGGAGAGAAAAGAGAGAATCTTAGGAAGGCTCCA